>NC_135661.1:7494500-7833667 GCF_964188315.1 Podarcis muralis | reverse complement strand
GCAGGAATGCCACCTTAAGCTCCTTCTAGAAAAAAGTGCGCTTATCAATGCAGATGCGTAAATAAAGAAACAATATCTTTAAGGAGGCATCAGGATGCAGCATTGCAAGGCTCAAACTCAATGCTGATGCCCACAAACAATGGGCTGAGGTGCTGCGCTGTCACGGAACATCAACAAATATTCCAACCATTCAGGCTGAATGGTGGGAACCGAAGAATCAATATAATTGGGGGAAACCTCACGGGCTGAGGAACAGAAGGGCCTGTGTGTCATTCTGAAGTAGGGCCTCAACTGGCCAGGAAACTTTGGAATCTGGGTCAGAGGGGCTACAAAAATTGGGGAGGGGGCCCCTGCAGTCCACATACCACTTTGCAGTAACCAGACCACATACCACTTTGCAGGCAAATGCTTGCATGCTGATCTTTAGAGGGCTAGCAATACCGCATGCCTCAAAATGATTTGCTACATTATTTTGGCCATCCTTGTGGCACGATCCTGTAAATTAGGTCCCAGTTATCCTACAGCATGCGACACGGGTGGCGCTGTGGGTTAAACCACAGAGCCTAGGGCTTGCCAATCAGAAGGTTGGTGGTTCGAATCCCCGCGAAGGGGTGAGCTCCCAATGCTCGGTCCCTGCTCCTGCCAACCTAGCAGTTCGAAAGCACGTCAAAGTGCAAGTAGATAAATAGGTACCACTCCGGCGGGAAGGTAAACGGCGTTTCCGTGCGATGCTCTGGTTCGCCAGAAGTGGCTTAGTCATGCTGGCCACATGACCCGGAAGTGTCTGCAGACAGCGCTGGCCCCCGGCCTATAGAGTGAGATGAGCGCACAACCCTAGAGTCTGTCAAGACTGGCCCGTATGGGCAGGGGTACCTTTACCTTTACCTTTACCTTTACTACCTCTTGAGAGCAGAGGAGACTGGCATGGAGGGGAGAGCCAACTTTCCAGGGGACCCCCGGGGTCGAGGGTGAGTCCCGGGTCGGGGTGCGCAGGGGCCATGGAGAGCGCCCGCCCCCGCCAGGGAATGCGATCAGAGCCGAGTGGGGGGCAAGGGGCTCCAGGGACCCTTTGCACCGCGCCCCGTCGGGCAGGAGTCCTGCCTGCGCCTGCGCCTCCTGCATCCCTCTGTCCCGGGCCGGAGGGCAGCGCGGGAGCGAGGCGAGAGGCGCGCGGCCGGCTGGGGGGGCGTGGCTCGCGTGACGTCAGCATGGGCATGAATGAACAGGGCGAGAACTTTCCCACCGGCTCCCATTGAGCTTTCCGGAGCTGCGGAGGCGACACGGCTTCTGCCCAGGCGCTTCCTCGACGGCGGCAGCGAAGCGAGCAGCCAGCCAGCCAGGCAGGAAGGCGCTGCTCCGGGCACAGCATGGGCAGCCTCCGTGGGGCCGGCGCCCCTCTCCTCGTCCCCTTCCTGCTCCTGCTCCAGGCGGCGCTCCAGGGCGCCCAGACCCGCGAAGGTGAGAAGCTCCTCGAGGCGCCCCTCTCCCGGCCCGGGACCCTCCTTCTCTCGTTCCCCCGACGCCGCGCTCCGACGAGCCGGCCTGAGCGCCGACGGAGAGCCGCGCCGGGGAAGGGGAGACGCGCACGGCTGCCTGCCCTTCCCGGACCCCCAGACGGAGCGGGACAGACTGCCTCTTGGCCGGCTTGGGGGCTGGCGGGCTGGCGGTCGCTTCTGCTCACCGGCATGGCAAAAAAGGAAAAGTTTTTTTTCTCGCTTTGGCGAACTCCGGTGCCCGCTGCCCTTCCCAAAGTCGGTGCGTAGACGGCGCGGGTCCTTCTGTGCGCGTATTTTAAACTCCAGGCGCGGATTTAAATCTCCAGCGAGGGACGGGCAAGAAGAAGAGGGGCGCGTCGGTGGCAGGGGGGTGGGAGCGAAGCGAGGGGGCGGCCGGCTGGTTTGTAGAGGCGACGAGGCCGCCGCGGGGTTTCAGAGCAGCGGCGTTTGGCACCGCGCAAAGCTAATGGGTGGATTTCCTTCCCAAAGGGGCTGTGTGGACCCGGCACCTTGTGGTAATGGAGGAGCTTAGGTCTAGCGATGCCTAAGCAGAACCTCCCGGTTCGAAGGCAGTCTATCTGCAAGTTTTCGGTGCTGGAAAACTAGCAGTGGGAAGGGTCTGTTGTGCCTTTATGCCCTGTTTGGGGGTTTTCTACCTGGCTGTCCTTCTCGGGAACAGGATACTGGGTGAGGTGGGCCTTGGATCTGTCCTTATCCTGCGGTCCGTTGTTCGGCCTCCTGGGATGCGCCCCGCGTTTGAGGAATGGGGCGCTAGCAACCTCTTTCCTCCACGGGTTCGAGCGCCTTAAGCAGAAGGCGGCCTTTGGAGTCTTGAATAGCTCCTTAAACAGGCGCAAATTGTTGCAGGACATTTTTAAAATCCCTGAGTTGGATCAATAGATAGATCTTCTTCTTTTTTTAAAGAATTCCGACTTATTCCTTGGCGTGTTAGGTATTGGCTTTGGGCAGGTGCTTATTTCTGACTTGGGAGATCAAGTAAGTGCACGTGGATGGACCGGGAAGAGCCTTGTGTCTGAAGAAGAGTTCTGTGGAACGCAGAAGTTTGCATCCGCCTCTGCTCCAGGCCTTTGGGACTAAGCACTTGATTTCCCCCCAATAGGAAACAGTACTGCCCACTGGCTAGAAGGCAGGAGAGCAAGGTCCCGATCCTGGGCCCTGCTGGTAACATTCTGGGAAATGCGGTGATTCACACGCCTTGCTTACACAACTGAGCCTCCGCTGCTGTGGCAGGGATGGTTCATGCCAGGTTGGGCAAGGGAGGCAAATATTCTGGTTGCCACAAGAGAAGGGTGGGTCAGGGAGGGGCGCTGAATCAACACCAGGAGATTTATCATCCACAGTCTCCATTTTTTCCAGGGTGGTATGGGAAGCAGGGGCAGATTTCCTCTTAGAGAGAGATTTGGGGTTGCATGTATGAGAGGCCATTTCCTTTACTCTGATTTCGGCCACGCTGGAAATTAGGCAAATTCTTGGTCTCTCTTCATGGTCCCCGTGAACAGGATCTCAGCAGCTGGAGCCGTTGCTCCAACTCTCTTATGCAGTCCCTTTTGAGCAGAATCTGGGGATTAAGGAATATTTGAGCCTGGGACTATACATTTGACGTTTGGAACTTGGTGCTGGTGTGTTCCTGAAGGTCCTTGAAATGTGTTGGACCAGTCTTTGGGCCTATCCTGCCCTTGACCCAGCACCACAGTGGGGGGCAAGCCAGCAGCAAAATTTCTTCCAGGTTAAGCCCTTCCGTGGAACAAGCCCAGACTTGCCCACAGGTGTGTACTTTTTCTGCCTGAAAGCCAGGATTTAAATATTTGGCCCCAGGGGATCACCCCAGAGCATATTTTCAGTGGTACGTCTTGTCTTTGGAATGTGTGGAGCCCTGTTAGTCCTTGGAGCATGTGCAGAAGGCTTTTCCTAATCTCTTTAGTCACTGCAGCCTGATCTGGTATTATGGGGCTGAGCTCCTGGGAAGTCCAAAACACCGGGAGGGCACCAGATGAGGGAAGTCTGCCTTGAGAAGCAAGAAGGGCTTCTGGGACAAGGCTGGGGATGGACCTGTGGCTGTCTGGATACTGGTGGCCAGTGGTGAGGGATTGTGGGAGTTGTAGTCCAGGCACATGTGGCAGGGCACAGGATCCCCAATGTTGGCTTATATGACCAAACATTCTAGTCCTGGTCTTTGGATGTACATCACCCCTTTTCATGAAGGGACCACACAATTTTTGCTTGCCTTCCTAAATTTAAAAGACCTGGCAGCATGCACTACCTTTCTTCACACCTGGACAGAGCGAAGTGGGAGGAAGCAGCAACAGTGATATTTAGAGCAGAACTCTGGAGAATGTAGCACAGTTCCCAAAATGCAAAGATTGGAACTGGAGTGGGTGGGAGCCGTGAAGAAGAAGAAGAGGAGGAGGAGGAGTTTGGATTTGATATCCTGCTTTTATCACTACCCTAAGGAGTCTCAATAGGGACGCGGGTGGTGCTGTGGGTTAAATCACAGAGCCTAGGACTTGCTGTTCAGAAGGTTGGTGGTTCGAATCCCCACGACGGGGTGAGCTCCCGTTGCTCGGCCCCTGCTCCTGCCCACCTAGCAGTTCGAAAGCACGTCAAAGTGCAAGTAGATAAATAGGTATCACTCCAGCAGGAAGGTAAACAGTGTTTCCGTGCGCTGCTCTGGTTCGCCAGAAGCAGCTCAGTCATGCTGGCCACATGACCCGGAAGCTGTACGCCGGTTCCCTCAGCCAGTAAAGTGAGATGAGCGCCACAACCTCAGAGTCGGCCACAACTGGACCTAATGGTCAGGGGTCCTTTTACCTTTAAGGAGTCTCAAAGTGGCTCATGTCATGGAGGACTCCCTGTTTACTGGACAGATCCCTCCTAGGCTCCCTCCCTGGAGTTATTAGAGCCCAGCTGGCCATCATTGGGGAACCCAGGCGGAATCCCTGGGGACATGGAGAAGGGAAAGCAGTTCCTTTTGGCTTGGACAGGGAGCACTTAGGAGCTTCTGCACAAGGTATTTTCCATGCTCCCTGGTGGACCTGCTCTTTAGTAAAGCCCCCCACCAAGCTGGAACATCTAAAAGGAAAGTACAGCATAACATGGCATGGGGTCGATGGGTGTGCGTGCAGTGGGGGGGGGGGAGAAATTGAATGGCCTATGGCTTCAAAACCCAGCAGCATGTTTGGTCAACTACTTGGAGCCAAATTTTTCCCATTCGGGCCCTGCTGGTTGGTACAGTGGAACCTTGGTTTTTGAACTTAATCTGTTTCAGAAGACCGTTTGGCTTCCAAAAAGTTTGAAAACCGAGGATCCATGGGCTGGCTGCAAAGTCAATGGGAAAAAATGAAAAACATGGCTTGGAAGCCATTTGGCTTCCGAAAATCATTCAAAAACCGGAACGGTTACGTCAGGGTTTTCGACGTTTGGGAGCCGAAGCGTTCCAAAACAGAGGCGTTCCGGAACCAACTGTTTGACTGTACTTGCAAAAGCAGCTTGAGAGGCTCCCTTGAAGTGTCCCCAGAAAAGAAGGCCCGCTCTGTCCACTCCCAAACTCAGCCGCTGAGGAAGAAGAAGAGGAGAAGCCAGAGTTGGCTTGAGCAGCCAGCAGCCCCCATCCAGCCACTTTGAGACGGAAGCTTTGCTGACCAGAGAAATGTGGATTATGGGTTTTGAGACACAGCCGCTCCAAGCCTTTAGCCTCAAAGGCTGCAGTAGCGCTGGCTTCGCACTCTTTTTCTTTCTTTTTTTCGCACATTCATCAGCTTCTTTTGAAAAAGCCACCGGAGTGGGGGGTGGGTCTGGTGGAGGGGAGAGGCGCTGGTGGTGCCGGAGTGAGTCAGGTTCCCCATGGGAAGGGGGGGGGGTGTCCTGCCTCTTCCAAACCTGAAGAGCCCACTGGCTTGCAGGAGAAGACAGGAATGTTAATGAAGAGGCTGGATTGCCGCCTGGGCTCTCTAATTACGCCAGGGTGGGAGCCTAGCAGGGATCCGTCCAGTAAACAGTTCCTCTCCAGCCCTGGGCTGCTGTGTAGCCATCTCTTGTCAGTCTCTGGAGCTGGGAGGGGGCAGCCAAGCCTTGTAAGTTCAGAATTCCAAAGCAGCGCCCTGAGACACTCTCTCTGGTGCTTTCTTTTTCTCCCAAGATGCCTAAAAGTAATTGGCCTTGAATGCAAAGGGTTAATTAAATCTGGTGGCAGCTCCCAGCTTGGAACTGATGGGGTGGGGATGTGTAAATTTTCGCGTCTCTTTTTTGTGCTGCTCAACTGAAACAGCAAAATTTCACCCTTATCCAGAACATTTTCTTCGGAGCCACCGGACTGCGCTCTCTCATTACCGCACTAGGACCACAGGAAGCTGCTTTAGACAGAGTCAGACCCTTGATCCATCTCGCTTGGTATTGTCTGCACTGGCTGGCAGAGGTTTCCTTCCTTCCTGGGACTCAGTAGGGTAGCCTTCCCTCTGCCACTAAGCTCTGTCCTTTCTAAAACATTTGGTTCAGGCCTGCAGCAACCCCCTGACTTATTGTTACTGTAGGAAATTCAGCACCTCTCCTCTCCTCTGCTCCTTCGGCACTTTCTCAAGCTGACGTCCACCTGGGGCACCGTCTGCTCTTAAACCTTCCTTGCAGAGCCCCAAAGTGCAGGTGCTGTTTGTGGCTCTGGGGAGTCGGGCAGATGCGCTTTGTGCATGCCCAGAGAAATGTTGGCATCTTCTCGACTTGAATCCTGGCAGCCCCAGAGTCCCCCCCCCCCTGCAGTCTTAGTGGTATCATATAGTTGGTGCTGGGTTCTTAAAGGATAGGGTAAAGAATAAGGGGCGCAGGTGGCGCTGTGGGTTAAACCACAGAGCCTAGGGCTTGCCGATCAGGAGGTCGGCGGTTCGAATCCCCGCGATGGGGTGAGCTCCTGTTGCTCCTGCCAACCTAGCAGTTCGAAAGCACCTCAAAGTGCAAGTAGATAAATAGGGAAGGCAATTGAGGTGTAAGAGTTTTCGATGCTTTCTGTGTTAAGGCCAGTCTGACTGGTGGTCAGTGCCAATGGGAGCCATGGGCCAAACCAGCAGGAGGGCACCAGCTTGGGCAATGCTGTTCTTGCAGATCACGTTGTAAAGCCCAGCTCTTTGGCTTTGGGCTCTGCGCGGATCCTGTTGCGCTCCTGACTAGCAGATTCCTGTGTACCACTTGGTCATGGATCCTCTGTCATGTATAGAATTGTGGGGCGGTTTCTCCCTCTCTCCCTCCCTCCCTCCCCGTTTCCATGTGGCTGAAATACAGGCAGTCAAAAAAAGCAAAAATCAAATCCACATACTGGGAAGGGAGGGGAGAGCAAAGTTTAAAATTAACTCTGGAAGTTGGTGGGAAAGAAAAGCTGTTCCAGATGCTGCCTGCCTATTTATTTATTTTTATTTTAAGTGAAGAGTCCAGGGAAACCATGCAGGATGACAGGCAGGCAGGCAGTTGGGGGGTGGGGGGTGGTTGTGGGGGGAGGGAAGAGAGCATTGCTTGCCCCTTTCTTTAGCAATGAATCAAAATAGCTGAATAGGTTCCGATTTGGGAAGGGAAGGGTCGCCATTTTTTGCTGCTGGGAAAGGAGAGGCAGTGCGGTATAGCGGTTGGAGGGCTGGGTCAGGGCTGGGACCCCAAGTTACCCTGCAAGGTGGTTGTGGGGATAAATTGGGTTGAGGGTCTGTGTACATCGCTTTGAGCTGGTTGGAGGAAGGGATGGCTATAAAAGTCCTAAATAAATATGTTGTATGTGGTTATTAGTCCTTGGGGCTTTTAAATAAATAAAGTCAGTAAGTTTCAGTCTGACCTGAAGGCGGCGTACACTGGATGTCAGTTCCTGGGGGACAAAGAGGGAAGGGAGAGTCGCTTTCATGCCTTGGTTTTGAGTTTCCCAGAAGCGTCTCTTTGGCCACAGGATGCCG
Source organism: Podarcis muralis (assembly GCF_964188315.1). Taxonomy (NCBI): domain Eukaryota; kingdom Metazoa; phylum Chordata; class Lepidosauria; order Squamata; family Lacertidae; genus Podarcis; species Podarcis muralis. The sequence goes on along the minus strand of NC_135661.1, from coordinate 7,826,232 downwards.
GACTGAATGGGTCCAGCAAAGCTGGCTGTGGGTAGACAAGTATTAGAAGCCTCCATTTTCCAAAGGCCTGGGATAGCTTGGGAAAACATGAGACTCTCAGGGCTGTGAGTTCGAGCCCCACGTTGGGCCGAAGTTTCCTGCATTGCAGGGGGTTGGGCTAGATGACCCTCGGGGTCCCTTCCAACTCTGTGGTTCTATGACCTGGTGCCTAAGGCAGGAGAGGGCTGTGGTGCTCAGTGTTTGCTGGGTGCAGGGGCAGGATGGGCCTTTTGACCCTGCAGGGTTGCATTCTGGTGGAGTGGCAGAAGGACCTTCAGAAGCCCCCCAAAAAACCCTTTAGCCTGCCATGCAATGCGAGGGATACCCTACAAGCCGCAGCCCAGCTCCTTGGCTTAAGGGCAGCGCAAGGAGGCAAATCCCCATCCTACCAGCCCTGCAGTCAGTGCAGCGGCGCCAGTCCATTTTAAAATGTGCTCTGCCTGGATAGCTCCGTTGGTTAGAGCGTGGTGCTGATAGCGCCAAGGTTCCAGGTTTGATCCCTCTGCATATTCCTGCATTGCAGAGGGTTGGACTAGATGGTCCTTGAGGTCCCTTCTATGCTGTGGTTGCTCAAGTCAGGGAGGGCCGGGAACTGCAGTTTTGGGTGCTTCCTGGGAGACTCAGAAGGCACCTCTGATCAGCTCCAGCTCTTTGCTGCTGCAGATTCCTGGGGATAGACGCTTAGACTGGTTGCTCCTCCCTTTACGGCTGGTCCAAAGTCCGAGAAACAAACTGAGTGTCCGTGAGAGCAGGGAAGGGCAAGAGTCCAGGGCAAAAAGAGGCCGGCAACTCCACCCGTCTCTCCCTCTCTGAGATGCACCAGGCTAGTTTTCCATGCTGGGATGTAACATTAATGAGAGGTTTAGAGCTCTGGCAACCAAAGCTAAGCAGCCCATCCAAAGACTGCATCTGGAAGAGATTTGTGGGGGGAAAGAATCTCTGGAGAGCGGCAGGCGCAAGAAACCCCGAAAGGCTGGCAGGGTTTCTGTCTGCGGAGAGACAAGCGAAGGGCCCTTGCAGAGAGGAGGGCCAGGTAGAGACGATGGGGGGGGGGCATAATTCAGTAGGTACAGCACCTGCTTTGTATGCGGAAAGCCCCAGGCTGACTAGTTAGAAGGATCGCAGGCTGGAAAAGACCCTAGAGAGCTGCTGCCAGCCCGAGTAGACAGCACTGGGCCAGAGTTCGTGAAAAAGGCAACTTCAGAAGGACGGGACACATCTGCTTTGCTTGCAGAAGGTTCCTTGGTCCAGTCTTTGTGAAAAGGTTTTGGACAACAGGAGCCAGGAAATCTGCCAGTCAGAGCAGACCATCCTGAGCTATGTACAGCGGCGATCTGACTTGCGATTGCAAAAGCTTTCTGAGTGCATGTTTGTTGTTTCTGCAGACACCCCCTCAAAAAAACAACAACCACCAGGCCCTATTTTGGCCTCTGCAGGCCCCTTCCTCCAGCTGAACATATTTGTGAAGACTTTTGTTCAGTTGCAGGTGAAATACGGTTTCTGGACTGTGCCCAGGGACTGCTCTCTGGAGATGCCTTTGCCGCCTCTGGCCTTGGCCAGACTGGCCTCCCAATCCCTGGGGGCTACCCACCTCCCTCCCTTTCTCTTGGGAGCCCTTTGCCCTTCTGTCACGGGGCCCCCACCCTGTTCCCAAACAACCAGCCTCTGCTTTACAGCCTGAGCAGGTTACTCAGCACCTTTCTCCCCGTCAACGGGGAAAATATAGAAGTAAACCAAGGAAAGGAGCTTGACTACGAGATAAGAGTGAGATAATAGGGCTTCCGGATGTCGGATGTCCGAGGGCAGCTTCCTGCCAGCAGACGTGGCTCACCAAACTCTTGCCCAAGGAGGCACGGCCGGTGGCTATCGGGGTTTAAGAGAGGCAGGAGCGGAGCAAGAGCCTTGGGCAGGCAGCTGAGCCACTCTGTTGTGCTTCTTCTGCTGAAGCAAAGTAGTCAACAAGATTTCCCATCCATGGAGAAGGCAGAGCCGTGAAGCATGCAGAGAGATAACAGGCACCCTCCTCTAAGGAGCACATTTGAACTTGCAGGATACTTTGGAATTACCATATTTTTCACTCTATAAGACGCACCAGACCACAAGACGCACCTAGTTTTTGGAGGAGGAAAACAAGGAAGAAAACATTCTGAATCTCAGAAGCCAGAACAGCAAGAGGGATCGCTGCGCAGTGAAAGCAGCAATCCCTCTTGCTCTTCTGGCTTCTGGGATAGCTGCGCAGCCTGCATTCGCTCCATAAGACGCACACACATTTCCCCTTACTTTTTAGGAGGGAAAAAGTGAGTCTTATAGAGCAAACAATACGGTACTCCCCCCCGCCCCTACAGTGCTCTCCGAAGCACTCAGCTGGAGAATTAGAAATCTATGAAGAGCAGGCATATCTTTGTCTAATCAAAGAGTTAAGGTGATACTGCTTGGGAGGGCCGGCTTCTGTTGATCTAGGGAGATGGCAGGAGTTTATTATTTTTAAAGTGTTGCACAATGGTGGAGTTAGACTGGACACAAAAGCATTTATCTGAATGCTCAGCCGACTGCCGTGAAAAGCATGCTAGTATTAAAAACAATTAACCGGGGGAGCGGGGAGCTGTTTTGCAATCCAAAACCAAAGGAAAGAGAAATAATAAATGTATTCTGTATCTGCTGCAGGTAGAGGAGAATTAAGTGGCATTTATGGCCTCTTTTCTCACAGGCGCAATAATTTGATTAGTGTAACAAGCATGGCTGCAATAAAAACATGCTTTAAAACTAAGTGGGTGTAAGCCCACCAAACTGAGCAGGCAGAGAGACCAGCTGGAGGAGGACCCACGTGTATCTGCTTCTGCAATGTGTGTAGTTTTCTGAACTGAAACTGAAGGAAAGCACCTGGCTTGTGCCAGAAGGACGCATGACGTGTCTTCTCAATCAGATCCCCAAAGGAAGAGGTTGGCTCTCTCCTTGCAGCCACAGGGCAGGGCAGCGAAACCCCCTTCCCTCCTTCCCCTAAGTCAGGGACAAGGTGTGCTGTTTTCTGGCCAACGGTGCTGCATGAGCACTTCAGATGTAGCCCCAGTGCCTGATTGACATATAAGCTAAACAAGCCTATAGCTTAGGGCCCCACTTTCTTGGGGGCCCCAAAAAAATGTAAACGGAAAAAAACCCTGGATGTACATTTCCAAAATATAAGATTAAAAAAAACCAAATAAAATAAAACCTACATGCAGCAACAGTGTTTTGCGTTGTGTAGGCTCCTATGATGTAAGTAATGGGCCCCGCCTGCTAGCCTGCTCCCTAAATATCACTGGTTTGCCCATTTCTATATATAGGGTGCCTACGTTCTGCGTGGACTGGGTGCATGGAAACTTGTGCAAATGGCTTTAGATACCTATTAGGTCCATAAATGACCACATAGCATATATTCAACACAAAAAACAGCGACAGTTTGTTGTTGACAAACTGCATAGAAAGGGCCCCATTACCTTCAGTAGCTTAGGGCCTCATCAAACCTAAATTCCGGCCCTGTGTAGCACTAGTGGTGAAATGGCTGTGTGAACTGATCTTATTTTGGGGGCTGGGAGGTTGAAAGGTGCAGGGCCCTTCCCACAAGAGCATTGAGGATAGCTCAATGTTGCCCAAAGGCATGCTTTCAGCACCCACCCCTGCTGGACCACCCCCTGCCCACTTCCCAGCCCGCTTAAACTCAGGCTAGGAGCCCTGTTGGGTGGGTGGCTTAGCTGTTCAGGTTGGGACACCACAGCCACAACCAGGAGATTAAGAAACCCCTTTGTGTTACTCAACTTGACTCAGGCTCCTTAAGCGCCCTGCGGCAAAGCTGGCCTGCTGACACTGCGCAGAACTATGTGCACCTGGGCCTAATCTGGGTAACGAGGCAGGGCAAAATTGCTCCTCCTTCAGCCTGACACCCACTTTGTGGGGATGTTAACATCACCCCCCCCCCACGAAGAAGGGCAGAGACTCCCAAGCTGGCTGCGAGAAAGGAGCTCTTTGCTGTTCCAGATTCACCAGGCGCCTGGGGTTCCACACCATGGTCTCCTAAGAATTACAGTGGTACCTCGGGTTAAGAACTTAATTCGTTCTGGAGGTCTGATCTTAACCTGAAACTGTTCTTAACCTGAGGTACCACTTTAGCTAATGGGGCCTCCTGCTGCCACCGCGCCGCCGGAGCACGATTTCTGTTCTCATCCTGAAGCAAAGTTCTTAACCCGAGGTAATATTTCTGGGTTAGCGGAGTCTGTAACCTGAAGCGTATGTAACCTGAGGTACCACTGTATTGGGAAAGGGTTTTTTTTTTTGTGGGCTTAGGCTTTAAAGACATGGCCAGTGGTATTAAATAACAGTGTCCCTGAGCATGGGCAGAGTTCCTCCCTGTCACCACTGAACAGCCACAGCTAAGATTTGGAGGCAGGGTTTTCTGGTCTGAAAGTGTATCACCAGTGCAAGTTGGGAGCACCTTAGTTCTCTGGGCCCTGGAGGGGGAAAGCTACCTGCCCCCTCCTTCCATCTCTCCTCCTTCTACTTCTTAATAGCTTAGTGTGGCAGGGCGTGCTCTCTTCTGGGACATGCTAGGACTTCATAAACCTCACAAGAGGTTGATATGTGTCCAAATCAAAATCACCCCACTCTGGCATTGGAAGCTCCAGCTGTCTAGTGCGTGGTTTGGGATGCCACAACCAGGGATGTTTATACCCCTCCCAAACTCTAATTTTATAGGATCCAACAAAAAAATGGGGGGGGGGTAGGAGTTGGTCCTGTCTCCTTTGCAGAGTATGAAGCTCTCTGTGAGGTTGAGAGTCCTCCATGCGATAACCGTCTTTTTCTTCACATCCCTTTTCTCCTCAGTTGTCGTACTGGACTTTGCCAAGGCACAAGGGGATCTGGGCTGGCTCACCAATCCCTACGGCGCGGGGGTAAGTCTTGTTGTCGAGTTTCTCCTGCTTTAAGGAAACTGCTTTGTGCGCGAGGTACACAAGAGCACGCTGCCCTTTGAATGGTCCTCCCCCTGTCCTTAAGCTGCCTGATGGTGGGACCATCCCCATGTCCAATGGATTTGTTCACAGGGCGGTGGGTTGCTAGTGGAACTGAAGCTTGGGCGTTGCTGATTACCTCACAATATAAAAGGAGGAGGAAGCAGGGGTAGGCGTCTTGGGAGAAATAAACGGCAGGTATAATCGAAAGCACTCCCGGGTGCAAGTAGATAAATAGGGACCACTTACTGGCGGGAAGGTAAACGGCGTTTCCGTGTGCAGCTCTGGCTCGCCAGAGCAGCGATGTCACGCTGGCCACGTGACCCGGAAGTGTCTCTGGACAGCGCTGGCCCTCAGCCTCTTAAGTGAGATGGGCGCACAACCCTAGAGTCTGTCAAGACTGGCCTGTACGGGCAGGGGTACCTTTACCTTTTTATAATGACTTGGGAAATGTAGATTGAATTCTTACATCTGCTTCAGGTGCTCCATTCAAAGCAGAGGCAAAATGAGCACGGAAGGAAGCAAAGAATTCCTAAGCAAACTTTGCGTTAAAAAACCCCCACTCCAACAACATTTACATGGGATTAACATGAGTGGCTTTTAAAGATTTACTTTTATTTAGTTATTCATTAAATTTCTATCCCTCCTTCCCATAGGAGCCCAGGACAGCAAACAGGATTTTAAAAATAAATAAATGAATGAATGAATAAAAGCCATCTAATATCCTCATAGCTAAATAATTTCGAGGTTGCCAGAAACAGTATATATTTGAGCCATCAAACGCTTGGGTGAATCAAAATGTTTTAAATACCTATCTTGATGTTAGTGACAGAGGCAGGAGCACCTCAGTAGAGAGGACCTTTCATAACTGAGGAGCTGCTACCAAGAAGGCCCTGTAAAGGCTCCTTGATGGTGCATCTCAGAGTATTTGATGCTTGGAACAGTCAGTAGGGGAAATTTGCAGCCTTCGTGTCTGATTTAGCAGTTTGCCAGGACAGCAGATTAGCCGTAGTTGACAATGAAGGTGTTACATTTGCTTGGCACTTGTACCACAAATAGTCTCTGCTTGAACCTCTTGTTTCAAAATCTGTTTTTCCTGGTGTGCTGCTGTTTCCGGTGGCTGTCACTTCCACAGATTATTACTTGTGCAAGAAGAAGTATTTCCTCTAACGGCAGCCATTTTCTCTTCCCACCCCCAGTGGGATCTTCTCCAGAACGTCATGAACGAGTCCCTCATCTACATCTACTCGGTCTGCAACGTGATGGAAGGGGAACAGGACAACTGGCTGAGGACCAACTGGATCTACCGCGGCGAAGCTCAGCGCATCTTCATTGAGCTCAAGTTCACCGTCCGAGACTGCAACAGCTTCCCCAGCGCCACCGGCACGTGCAAGGAGACCTTCAACCTCTTCTACGCGGAGTCGGACGTGGATTACGGCATCAACTTCCAGAAGCGCCAGTTCCGCAAGATCGACACCATCGCCCCGGACGAGATCACGGTGCGGGAGGACTTTGAGACGCGCAACGTCAAGATCAACATGGAAGTGCGCTCGGTGGGGCCCCTCACCCGAAAGGGCTTCTACTTGGCCTTCCAGGACATTGGGGCTTGCGTGGCCCTCCTGTCTGTCCGGATCTATTACAAGAAATGCCCGGAAGTCTTCCGCAACATGGCCAGCTTCCCTGAGACCATTGCTGGCGCTGACTCGCAGGCCTTGGCGAAGGTGTCGGGCGAGTGTGTCAAGGATGCCTTGGCCAACGAGGACCTGTTCATGCATTGCAACTCGGACGGGGAGTGGCTGGTGCCCATTGGCGAATGCCGCTGCCGCGAGGGCTACGAAAAGGACGGGGACAGCTGCAGAGGTAACTAGGTTTGCTTTTTGTTTTACTCCTGCGTCGCTGAACATCCCAGTTGTTAATTAGCACAAAGCAATACTTGTCAGAGCCCAGCGAAGGGAATGGAGGGTGCAATTGATGCCACAATGCCCCTACTTCATCCTAGTCACCCAAAGCCCACCTGAACAAAAATGGCGCTTCCATAAAGTGTCCAGGGCAGGCTCTATGACTTCTACAGATGTGAGGCAGCTGTTGCTGCTATTCCTCTTTGCCCTCAAGGTGGGAACTTGATTTCCGGGGTGCACAGTCAAGAGCGATGGAGGTGGTCTCTAGTGGCACACTGGGCCCTACCTGTTGCTGTGGGTTTCAGTTATGCCCGCATAGCACCCACAAGGACTCTGCCCCTCACGCTCCCAGTCTTTCCAGCTGTCTGACGCTGGTCAGGTGCAAGCAGGCAGCTTCCGCTCTGAGAAGTGCTGGATCTGTCAGGTACCAGCAGTTTCTCTCTGCTGGGGCCCATGGAAATGTCAGACTTCTAATCCTTTGCCTATTCACATGAGGGCCCCAGAAAATGTGTCTTCAAGCTTCTTATGGGGGTGGGCTGGCTGTTGTCTTCTTCTTTCGTGCCCCACTTCAAATCTGCCATAGCAAGCCACAGGAGTGGGGAGACGACTAACAGGAAGCCAGCCCATAATGTTCCTTTTTCTCTGCAGTTCTGTCTTGTCCTGTCTGCATGATCCCAGCAGATTATTACTATTTCTCAGCCAAAGTGTTAATGTTGCTTGTTAAGTATTTCACTGCTGCTACCCCTTGGTCCATTTGTTTGCTGAAGTTTGATATTGACAACGGCTGAAGATAAGTATTCTACACTTCTCCAGTCTGGCCAGAAATGTTATGCATTCAGCATTTCCTGCCGTGTGTGTGTGAGAGAGAAAGAGATCCCCCTTCCCCATCCGCTCAGCCCCTGATCCTAAAAGAGCTCTCAGTTCCAAATTCTGGAATAGTGGCCTTTGTGCATCAGGACTTTCTCTGCTGGCAAAGAACCTAGGAAGCTACCTAATGCCAAAGCTGATCCTTGGACCATCCATCTCTCTCAGTACTGCTGTAGCTCCTGCACTGCCCTTCTGTTTTGGGGAATTCAAAATGGGGAGAGAATCGGTTAACAGGGGAGAGTGGATCAGTAGAGAATCAAGTGGCCTCGGAAGTCAGCTCATGTCAAAGCTCATGTACATCTTGTATATAGAAGTTTCCAGGGTCGATTCCATTTCAAACTCCTTTTTTATACCAGAGGTACCACTGTACTGCCATATAGAGGAAGTGGGAGCAGCAGCCAAGTCCCCTCTACTTGCACCTGTCTTGCTCTTCTGTTCCCCACCAATCCAAATGAGTGAGCCCCCTTCTTGGGAGGGGGGGGGAGTTGTGGGGGGGGGGCAGGAGGAGGCAGCCGCCAAGAGGCTTTGCTTCAGGAATGTGCCTGGGTTTTGCAAAGAGCGAGGGAGAAGGAGATAAGGAACCTTGAAGGTTATGGAGTAATACAGGGATCTTGAGCAAGCCTTCTCTCTCCCCCATACACACTATCAGGCTCACCTGATAGAGGCTGTTATCTCACTTCCCTCCTGCATGATATCGGAGGCCAAAGGGGGAGTCAAAACATGGGGAAGGGAGCTGCTGGCTGCTCAGTTTCTTTCAGATGGCCTCTCTCCAACGTCAACGAGAAGGAATTCAATTTTTCGATGGAGTAGACAGACTCCATGCCTGGAGAGAGCAATGTACCCCTCGGGGGAGACATGGCTGAACAAGCCTGCATTTAAAGGGGGCGTGATTTTACCCTCTTACCCATTTTTAGCCACTCATGGGGTGCAGTGGGGCACAGAGAGGTGCTAAGGAGCAACTAATCTCCATTGAGAGTGATGCTGCTTGGCCTCTGGAGATCCAGAGATAGTTTTCTTGCTGCGGAGGGACTGGACGGAGGAGCTGGGGTGACGACTGGACATTGTGCCCACTCCCTCTGTGGTTGATCACCACCTCTTGTCGGGAGTTTCAGTGCCTCTGAGCTTATGCGGAGCGCATTTATCTCGCTGCCCCTCGCCCTCCTGCAACCACGTGCGGGATTTCATCAAAAGTCGAATTATTTCTTTTTCTTTCTTTTAAAGAAAGGTGAGAGCGTTGCCTAGAAACACTTGTTTGATTTCCTATCTAGTCTGGCAGGGCGGGGAGTAGGGTGTCTTGGTTTGGATTTGGAAGCAGAATAGAGGATTTCTCTCCTTTCCTCCCTGCCATTCTACAGTGGCACCCAGCACCTGCCCCACACCGCCAACAGTGCTGGTTTACAGACCCAGCCTGGTTGGCACAGTGACAGCCAATGCCTTTGTCCCACCCTCTGCATTTGTCTGGTGCTAGGGGAGATGCCGTTGGGGGGGGGAGATGCTTCTGGGAATCGAAAAGAAGAAAGGGTGGCCTTGGCTCCAAGAGTGATGGCGGTGGGTGGAGAGGAATAACTGCTGTTGTTTTCCCCCAACTCCTTTCTGCCTTGATCTTCCTTGTTACAGCCGCACACCTGGGAGAAGTTCCCTCCATCAGTTGTCTCTTGGGGGGGAGGAACGTAGAGCCATTTCCCCCCTTCGAGAGCCAGTCTGGTGTAGTGGTTAAGAGCGGTAGTATCGTAATCTGGTGAACCGGGTTCGCTTCCCTGCTCCTCCACCTGCAGCTGCTGGGTGACCTTGGGCCAGTCACACTTCTCTGAAGTCTCTCAGCCCCACTCACCTCACAGAGTGTTTGTTGTGGGGGAGGAAGGGAAAGGAGAATGTTAGCCGCTTTGAGACTCCTTCGGGTAGTGATAAAGCGGGATATCAAATCCAAACTTCTTCTTCTTCTAAGCCATTTATTCCTTGAGCGTTTTGCAGAAGCCTACCTGCCTAACCCCAGCTCTCTCTCATGATGGGATAAGCTGCTCCTCTGTGGGCCCCTCTCCTCTTTTCCAGGCTGCCCTCCCCTGTTGGCTCCCCCAGCCATGGCACAGCCCCCCCTCCAGATCTCCTAATCTGGGCCTCCTTTCTGAAAGGGGGAGCGCCTTCCCACCTCTGCCCCCCCCATTCCCTTCTCCAGTGGCATCTCCACCTCCAATGAGCCTCCAGCCTGGCTCAAAGCATCCTTAGCAGCAGAAGAAGCAGCTTCCCATCTTCTCTCCCATCCATCTGGGGAGATGTGGCAATCATCCGCAGACCAAGCACCCAGCCATCTTCCACCCCCAACTAAGCCTTGGACCCTTAGCAGGGGTGTCTCCAAAGACACTGGTCCTCTGTCCTATCTGAATGGAGGCATTGTTTTCCCCTGAGAGAGGGTGGGTGTGGGTGTGCATCTGTATATGAGGCTTGGGTAGGGACCCCGCTGGCTTATAAACTCGCCCTCATTAAACCAGACGGGCTGTTGGTGCTGTGAATGGCAAGGGCTGACATGTCCCTTTGTCCCACTCCGCCTCGCTCTCCTGGCTGTCTCCTTCCTCCTCCAGCCTTGATTCATGGCTGCTTAAATGGCTTGCCGCGCTCTCCAGATTTATCTGGCTATCTCTTGGCATCAGCGTCTGCACGATTTCAGGCGACACCCACACGCGACTCTCAAATTTCACCTGCTAAGGAAACCTGTGTAACCCCCCAAAAACACCTTAGTGCCATAGGAAGGCCTTGGGAATCCCCTAAATGGTGGCCTGCTTGGCATTCCGTCTTAACTGGGTCAAGTCACACAAATGAATTAGTGATTGGGTGGCGAGCTTCCCTTCTCCTCCAATAAAGGTAAAGGGACCCCTGACCATTAGGTCCAGTCGTGGCCGACTCTGGGGTTGCGGCGCTCATCTCGCTTTATTGGCCGAGGGAGCCAGTGTACAGCTTCCGGGTCATGTGGCCAGCATGACTAAGCCGCTTCTGGCGAACCAGAGCAGCGCACGGAAACGCCGTTTACCTGCTGGAGTGGTACTTAGTTATCTACTTGTACTTTGATATGCTTTCGAACTGCTAGGTTGGCAGGAGCAGGGACCGAGCAATGGGAGCTCACCCCGTCGCGGGGATTTGAACCGCCGACCTTCAGATCGGCAAGTCCTAGGCTCTGTGGTTTAACCACAGCGCCACCCGCGTCCCTCTCCTCCAATAGCGGTGTTTATTTTTCTCGCCCTGGCTTTTGAAACATGGAATTTCTGGGAGGAAATCGCTCCAGCGTGCTAGGTGTTGCAAAGAGTACAGAGTAAGGCAAGTGGGTGTCGCTGCATTTGAGTTTTCTGGCACCAGCGGGTATTGGGCAAGGAGGAGACTTCAGAGTCTCTGCTTGGCGGAGACCCTGGGGGTTGCAGCAAACTGCATTGGGTGTGTGGGAGAGGGGGGGCATTGACTTCTGCTGGCTTGGCCACCCCCCACCTGCACCCTGCCCACACGTTCCGCCATTGGGCTGTAGCTGTCTCCCTCCCAAGGCCAGTCACATTCTGCAGCCGCCGCTTCCTCCAGCAGAAGGGGGGCGGGATTGGAAAAAGGAATTTGCCCTTTTGTGTAAAGATACTCTGACCTCCCATCCCTCTGGCCTCTGTGAAAAGAGAGGCCCATGGGAGGAAACAAAGGCAGTTTATCTTCAGGAATAAACACAGATATTCTTGGCTTCCTGCACACATTCCCGCCCCCCCTCCAGCCCCCCGCCCTTCACTCCTTTTTAGCTCCTGCTGGCAGGTTCTGTGCTGCCACCAGCCATCACCGTCTCTGTGTGTGCTTTGCCTCTCTCCCTGCTCTGGCCTTCAAGTAAGAGAGATTGCCAAGGAGGCTTCTATTCGCTTGGCAACTCGGGGGCTGGCTGACAATATCTCAAAAGGCCAACTGCCCGCCCGCCAGAGCCTTGGCGTGGCATTGTGTGCTACTGCGCTCTTGCCTACGGCACGAGGCCAGCCGAGTGGCGTCATGTTCAGAAGGTGAATCATTGAAAAAGCACCAGGGCACCTGCCAGCAAACATTCCGCTTCTTAGGTTTGTATGCAGTGGTCCAGCTCTCAGGACGTCCCTTTTGTATCGATGGTATTAGTCAGGTTGTGACGTCGAATGGGTTTAAAAGGTGTCCCCCTGATTGGTCAGGCAGTAGGGCTTGATTGCTTGTTTTTTAAAAATGGGTGCCTTAATGCAGGTGTTTAGAGCCCTCTTTGGAGTTGTCCTCTCTCGCCTGCAGGAGGGGATGCCTCTTCTGAGACGGTGCATTCATGCATCCTTTCCCAACAGTGCGTGCTTTTTGCTCCAGGACAATTGTGTTTTACTCATATGCAAACTTAACTGCCTAATTCACGCCATTGATTGACATGCTCTTTTAAATGGGTTGCAAGCCTAGTTTTTGCAGCAACATTGTACAGTGGTACCTCGGGTTAAGTGCTTAATTCGTTCCAGAGGTCCGTTCTTAACCTGAAATTGTTCTTAACCTGAAGCACCACTTTAGCTAATGGGGCCTCCCGCTGCACCACCGGAGCACGATTTCTGTTCTCATCCTGAAGCAAAGTTCTTAACCCAAGGTACTATTTCTGGGTGAGCGGAGTCTGTAACCTGAAGCGTATGTAACCCGAGGTACCACTGTATTATTTTTTTTAGAGTTAGAAGGGGACCCTGAGGATTGTCTAGTCCGCCCCCTTGCAATGCAAGAAGATGCAGCTGTCCCATTCAGGGATCGAACCTGCAACACCACGCTCTGACCAACTGAGCTATCCATGATCTATCTAAGATTTTAAAACTGTAATGTGAAAACACGGTACAAATGGTCACAAGTCATGCTGAGGTGTCCGCTGTCCCATTAAGGCCCCCTCTGGGCTATAGTTTAGACTTTAGAGGACTCCAAACTAATCCAGAAGCTGTTGCCATCTTAACCAAGTTTCTTAAACAGTCATCTTCTGGGGGGAGTGGTTTTGGGCTTCTGTGGATTCTGAACTGCTGTGATGTATCAACAGACCAGGTGGGGGGACAGCGGCAAACACCTGATGGGCAACATCCTCTTCCACCCCCCCTCACAGCCACCACTCCCTGTTAATACTTCGCACTGGGGAAGCAGCTGCCAGCACACCTGCCTGTGGAAGTCCCAGGGAGAGCCTCGACATGCCCAGTAATTGCACACGGAAGCGAGTCTCGGCCAAGGGTGGCTGCGCTTATCTTTTGTGGGCATTTAACCGCTCAGACTAGAAATGTGTTCTAGACTCCTTCAGATGGCATCTGTGGAGTGGGGGGGGGGGGAGAGGGAGCATTCTCGGTCCCTTCCAGCCCAAACATTTGCTGCCTCCTGGCACACTCCACAAGTCCAAGCCAGCTGGGCTTAACAGCACACCTTTTAAATATCGCTTAAGTAAAGCTTCTATCTCTCTCTCTCTCCTCTGCGGGAGGACCAAAAACCCCCAGCGTTCAGGTTTAAAATGATGCCAGCTGCCAAATTCAAAATGGAGGGAAAGGAACAACTTGCCCCCCCCTCTCTCTGCACCCCTGATTGCACCCTGCTGTGGCAAAGAGGAATGTGGGAGGCTGTGCCAGGGCATCCTGTTTGTGGGTCATCTTGGACCCTGGTGGGTCTTTGCTGGAAATATGCCTCTTACAGTTTGACACCCCCCCCCCCCCCAAAAGCTAGTGTCTTGATCAAGGGAAGTATTAACCCCTCTCTATTCTGTCAAGACAATAAACAACTATTTTACTTTTAAAAGACAACTGTTCCCTGTTTAGGGAAGTTTTTAATGTCTGATGCTGTATTGTTTTTAATATTCAGTTGGAAGCCGCCCAGAGTGGCTGGGGAAACCCAGCCAGATGGGCAGGGTATAAATAATAAATTATTATTATTATTATTATTATTATTATTATTATTATTATTATTATTATTATTATTAAAATAAAAATAAAATTTTATTTGCCGTATATCCCGCCCTCCCCAGCCGAAGCCGGCCTCAGAGCAGCTAACAACAATAAAAGTAACACAGTTTACATAAAATCACAATCAATTAATTGAAATGCATTCTAAAATCAATTCAAAATCAAATGAATGGCAACCATTGAGCTAGAGTTCTATGCATTGGTCAGGCCACACCTGGAGTTTTGTGTCCAGTTTTGAGCCTCACGATTTATGAATCATAATTGACAAGCTGGAAAATGCGCAAAGGACGGCAACCAAGGACGATCAAGGGTTTGGAAACCAAGCCTTATGAGGAACGATTGAAGGCGCTTTTTCTCCCGTAAAAGAGGAGACTGGGAAGAGATAGGATAGCCATCTTCAAATATCTAAGGGGCTGTCACATGGAAGATGGAGCAAGCTTGTTTTCTTCTGCTCTGGAGGGTAGGATTTGAACCCAGGACTTCAAGTTACAAGAAAGGATATTCTGATTAAACACCAGGAAGAACTTTCTGGCAGCAAGAGCTGCTTGGTTGTGGAACAGACTCCCACGAGAGGCGGAGAAGTCTCCTTCCTTGGAGACTCTTAAGCAGAGGTTGGGTGGCCATCTGTCATGGATGCTTTAGTTGAGATCCCTTGCATTGCAGGGGTTGGACTAGATGACCCTTAGGGTCCCTTCCAGTTCTATGATTCTATGAAATACAATTCAATGCAAGCATTGAAGCAAAAGAGGTCTTCGTTTCACGCACGCACTAATAGGGTCTGAACTAGGAGTGAATGGTCAGGAAAGAGGTCATGAAAAAAGTGAGTTCCATGTTGGGATTCGTTAGAAAAACGTTCGAAAATAAAAGTGCCAACATCATAATACCGTTATTCAAATCGGTGGTGTGATAGCGCTTGCAGTTCTGATAATCACACCTGAAAAAGAATATTGTGGAACTGGGGAAGGCTTAGGAAAGATCAGCCAAAACTATAACAGGGCTGAACAGCTGCTCTGTGAGGAAAGAAGAGGCCGTATGCAGATCTATGGTGTTTGACACTGTCTTATTGGAAATTGATACGATACGATAATCTTTATTGTTGTTGTCCCATACAGAACAACAGAATTGAAAAAGGAAAAAAATCTACATAAGACATTCAAAACCAACATGCCTGCTATCCCAGCCTGGTTAGCCCCCTAAAAACTCTGATACCCCATTTTTAAAATACAATACACTCCCGTAGAGACTCCTTAAAGGTAAAGGTAAAGGGACCCCTGACCATTAGGTCCAGTCGTGCCCGACTGTGGGGTTGCGTGCTCATCTTGCTCTATAGGCCGAGGGAGCTGGTGTTTGTCCGCAGACAGCTTCCAGGTCATGTGGCCAGCATGACTAAGCTGCTTCTGGCGAACCAGAGCAGTGCACAGAAACGCCGTTTACCTTCCCGCCGGAGCGGTCCCTATTTATCTACTTGCACATGATGTGCTTTCGAACTGCTAGGTTGGCAGGAACAGGGACCGAGCAACGGGAGCTCACCCCATCACGGGGATTCGAACCGCCGACCTTCTGAAACGGCAAGTCCTAGGCTCTGTGGTTTAACCCACAGCGCCACCCACGTCCCTCCACAGCGCCACCCGCGTCCCTTACACTGCGTTTAAAACCAAAATTGCATTTGGATAGAAACTGTTTCTCAGGTGGCTAGTCCTAGTCTTTATAACCCATATAGGCAGAAGCTGAAAGTACCCTTTTCTCCTTGGGGAGGCCAAGAGGAGGAACCTGCTTTGGGCACCAGCCCTGAACAGGAACACACACACACACCTCCCTCCTGCCTTTGGTAGCATGACAGTTTTACAGCTTGCACTTTTGTTTCTAAGCAAACTGAGAGATCACAGACCACACACACAAGATATTGAAAGAGGTTAAGACTGGGGATGCTGTTTCTGGAGAGGCAGCTTACAAGGACCAGACCCTCTTTTCCATTTAACAACCCGGGTGTGTGTGTGTGTGTGTGGGTGCGTGTGTGCGTGTTTCTTTTTTTAAGAAAAAACAGCAATCTCTTGAGTGCAAGTCAAAGTTCCACCTGGGGCAGAAGTCTGAAAATGCGGAAAAGCATTTCAAATAGCTAAGATTTGCTACGTTCAGGGGGACAGCTAACAAAATGGTATTTTGTGGCTTCTGTTCTGGAGCATCACTTATGGCCCATCGGATTCAGGAAAGGATTTTCCCCACTCCAGCCCAGCCTGGGACATTATCTCTCGGCATCGGGCTGCTGTGACCAGACAGGATGGTACAGAGTTCCATTGGGAAGACCATGGCATTTTCTCCAGGCACAAAGATGCTTCTACCACTGTCTGGTTCACAGGAAGGTTTTTGAGTAGGCGGTCTTTTGAAAAATAGTTTCTCTGCATTGAATGGAATGGAGTCTCTGCCTGAGGTCCACTGCATTGGTGTGATCCTGGTAGCAGTGCCCATAGGGGGCTGTTGCTTGCAAGAAAGGAGTCCTCATGCTTTGCTGACTTAAGGCAAAGCTGTAAGTCAGGCTGCATTGAGTGCTTTCCAAACGGGAACCGGAGGCTTCCAAAGAGCTCTTCCTTTGTAGATCCCTCAAGGAAGTGACGCAATCCCAGGGGGATTTTGAGGAGCAAACTGAGTTCCTATGGAAGAGTTTACTCATGCAGGAAATAAGTAAGAGTTGCTCGTCTCAGGCATTGGCCTAGGTAGGCTGGGGCTTTCCTCTGCACGTCCTTCCACCCTCCCCTGTAATGTGCGTTCACCATGATGCATGCACAGTCACGAGGCACACTGGAAAACTGAAGCCCCAGCTGATGCACACGTCAGCTTGGAGTGTGTTTTCATTTCCAATGAACAGATTAAAGGACCTGAGTGTGTCTCTCCTCCCTTGCCAAGTATTCTTTGAAAACTAAAGTGCTTAATGATCTTTGGATTTACCTTTTTCTTCAGTTCTTGTGGAACGATCATTCCCATTGAACACATGGGGAACTGAGATCAAACGGTGACTTTGTGGTTTGATTTGAACTCGGGTCTTTCCGATAAAAGTCATCTCTCCTGTGTTGTCAGCCATGGTTAGGATCCCCAGGAGAACTAACCCAACCCTTCTTTTCTCTTCTTTGCAGCTTGCTCGCCTGGCTTCTTCAAAGAGGACATCTCCAACAACGCCTGTTCAAAATGTCCCTTGCACACTCTGCCGTCTTCCGAAGGTTCCACCTCGTGCCCTTGCGAGGAAGGCTATTTTCGGGCTTTGACTGATCCTGTTTCCCTGCCATGCACAAGTAAGTGGGAGATCTAAGCAGTGTGATTGCCCCATGTCCCAGGAAATGAAAAAGGCTTGCTGCGTTGACAGCTATCCGCTTGGAGATGCATCAACGTCCAGAGGCAGTTTGCAAGTATTTAATGAAACCAAGCAACCTTGGATAAGCTGTTTTACTCAGTTTGTGTCAGTCACAGGAGGGAAGGCAGGAAGCGACAAAAGCAGCAGGCTTTCTCCTGGGCAATGCGAGAGTCCTTGTGGACAATATTTGGTGAGGGGTGGGATAGATACCTGAGATGGAGAGAAGGCCAGAGCGAGGAGAGAGGGGCGGAGGATAGTACAGGCTAACTGGGGAGTGGTCTTCTGCCTTGCATCAAAGAGACCTGTTCATTTTTTTCATTAGGCCCTTTTTTTCTCCATTCACAGGACCCCCTTCTGCTCCCCATGGGGTCACAGCCATAGGATTGGGCGCCAAGGTTCAACTGCGCTGGTCCTCACCCCGGGACACAGGTGGCCGCAAGGACATCACCTACAGCGTGTCGTGTGAACAGTGCTGGCCGGAGTCGGGAGAGTGCCGGCCCTGCGACGCTACACTCCGGTATTCGGAAAACCCTCACAACGTGGCCGGCACTTCCCTGACCGTCAGCGATTTGGAGCCACACGTTAACTACACCTTCACGGTAGAGGCCCAGAACGGAGTGTCCTCCTTCAGCCCAGGGCGCAGCTACGGCGTCACCAGCATCAGCGTCAACCAGACGGGTAAGGGGGCCCAACGTCACAGACGAGTGAAAACGATGCAGATGTTCACTCTATGGTATGAGGTGCCATTGGCCCGCACAAGTATCGTCCTGAGAGCTGTTGCCTTCCGGCGCTGCTTTCCGGAAGCATAGGGCGAGTGCTGTTGGGGCAAAATGTGGTCTGATCCAAGATGGCTGCTCTTGCGCTCCATGCCACTGCACAAGGGGCATTCCCTGGTTCTTGGTTGGAGGATGGATGGCGGCTAACAGATTGAGGTTGAATCCTGACAAGACAGAAGTACACCAGGAGGCGGGCAGGTGTGGAGGACTCCCTGGTCCTGAATGGGGTAACTGCACCCCTGAAGGACCAGGTGCGCAGCCTGGGAGTCATTCTGGACTCACAGCTGTCCATGGAGGCGCAGGTCAATTCTGTGTCCAGGGCAGCTGTCTACCAGCTCCATCTGGTACACAGGCTGAGACCCTACCTGCCCGCAGACTGTCTCGCCAGAGTGGTGCATGCTCTAGTTATCTCCTGCTTGGACTACTGCAATGCGCTCTATGTGGGGCCTACCTTTGAAGGTGACCCGGAAACAACTAATCCAGAATGCGGCAGCTAGACTGGTGACTGGGAGCAGCCACTGAGACCATATAACACCAGTCTTGAAAGACCTACACTGGCTCCCAGTACGTTTCCGAGCACAATTCAAAGTGTTGGTGCTGACCTTTTAAAGCCCTAAACGGCCTCGGTCCAGTATACCTGAAGGAGCGTCTCCACCTCCATCATTTTGCCCGGACACTGAGGTCCAGCGCCGAGGGCCTTCTGGCGGTTCCCTCGCTGCAAGAAGCCAAGTAACAGGGAACCAGGCAGAGGGCCTTCTCGGTAGTGGCGCCCGCCCTGTGGAACGCCCTCCCACCAGATGTCAAAGAGAACAACAACTACCAGACTTTTAGAAGACATCTGAAGGCAGCCCTGTTTAGGGAAGCTTTTAATGTTTAATAGCTTACTGTATTTTAGTGTTTGTTGGAAGCCGCCCTGAGTGGCTGGGGAAACCCAGCCAGATGGGCGGGGTATAAATAATAAATAATAATAATAATAATTAAACATGTTGGCCTTTTTTTCATGCGGCAGCCACAGCAAAGAAACTTCTTGGCTGCTAAGGATGTGACATGGGATTGCCCGGAAGAGCTGAGCCCTGGGTGTTTTGTATTCTATTTTGTGTCATTTGCCTTAAGCAATTGGCCACACCCTTGTTATGAAGGCAGTGAGGTCTTGTGGTTTGTCTGTTGGACTTTATTTTGGACCTGGGTATTCATCAGATCTGCGAATCTAATTTGAACAAACTCTCAAAGTCGTAAGATGCCTCATTACAGATGAGTTTGCAAATTCTGTATGGATCTGGGGCTACTGGCTGGCTGGTGACTAGGGCAAATGGTTTTGGCTGGGGAGGGTGCAATCCACTGCAGCATGCCAGACTTTCTCCTCCTTCTCCATGCTCAGAACCTCCCCGAGTGACCTCAGTGACCATGGATGGCCGCACCACAACCAGCCTAAGTCTATCCTGGACTGTCCCACCCCGGCAGCAAAGCCATGTCTGGAAGTACCAGGTCACCTACAAGAAGAAGGTATCTGTCTCTCCTTGGCACTTCTCTGCTCTTAACCTTGAGCAACGCTCCCCCTCCCCCCAATTCCCCAGCCCATTTCACGGGGAGAAACTGAGCCATGCGAGTTTTTGTGTGTTCCTTTCCTTGCAGAAAGATGAGAACAGCTACTCTGTACTGCGCTGCGAAGGGAGCTCTGTGACCCTCCCGAAGCTCACCCCTGGGACCAAGTACTTGGTGAGCGTCCAAGCGCTGACCCAGGAGGGTCAGGGAACCAACAGCATGGAGCACGAGTTCGAGACGCTTGATGAACGTGAGTTTTGGGGAGGCAAAGCTCCTCTAGTTAATGCCGAAGCAGGGAAAGTAAATTTGGGGGCAGGGGGCTGGGACTGGAGCAAAGTCACCAGAAGAGAACGAACACATACGCACACACACAGGCAATCTGTTTTCGGATAGCAATGTTTTCCTAACCACCACCTTTTTCTTCTCCACCCCATAGGCTCTGACGGCACAAATACCGCTGCAGTTATTGGGGGTTCTCTTGCTGGCTTTGTTGTCACAGTCGCGGTGGTGGCGCTGATTGTCGTGCTCATTCGCCGAAGGCATGTGCTGCTATTATTATTATTATTATTATTATTATTATTATTATTATTATTCTGTTTGTTTAAGGCAGCGGGGTAACAATGGCTTTTAGGAGAGCTGGATGCCGACTGCTCCTTTGCTTCCCACGGGGTGCAAACAGGCAACTTACGGCAACCTGTTACCTCCAGTCTAGCAGGCTTTGCAGGGTTGGTTTTGTTGTGTTGTTTTTTTTAATGATACCATAATCTATTTTTCCAGAGGCAAAAGTGGAATGAGTGTAGACTTCTCCCAAGTGCCTTCAGTTTTCAGAGAAATGGTTTGCAGCAAGTGAGCATTTTTGCCAAATGGCAAACTGTCTGGCCTTTTCCTTTTTGGGGGGGTCTCCTTTTTCAGAAGCAGTTAAAAAAAACTTGTTGCAGGGGGTTCCAATGGCTCTTCCATTAGCACATGCAAATACATGTCTAGCAACATCAGCACCCATCTGATGTCACAGTCAAACCAGGCTGAACATGCTAGGCTTTGGAGATTCCCCTCCTGGTTTATTCCTTTTTGTGTTTTTAAACTCTTTAAGATAAACCATCAAAAGTGAAAGAGGGAGAGAAACATGCTGCTGAGTCATGGTGTCCTTACACCAGCCCCATGTGCTCTCTCCTCTGGGATTCGTATTTGTAAGCCATGAATTTGCACTTTTGCATTCGTAGGCCTGCTTGCACGTCCATTACATTGGTGCAACGTGCCAAAATTTGGGAGGGCAGAACCTTAGGGGGTGAGGCTTGATCAAAGAACCTGACTTGAGAAAGCATATTTCCCAGAAATCAGTGGAAAGGACTGACACAAAAATTCTTTTAATAAGTTAAAAGGCCTTTGAGAAGAAATGGGACAAAGTTTGATGCAAGGAGGCTTGTGTCTAGTGGAGAAGGTATTCTGTGGGAGAAGGTACGGATAGGATTGCCTCACAGGGTTACTCAAGAAAACCCTTATTGTTGTCATTTAGGAAAAGGAACTCAAGGGCCCGGCAGACACCAGAGGATGTTTATTTCTCCAAGTCTGGTGAGTAATGGTCACTGGCCACATCAGTGCAGGAGGTGGAATTTGCTGGATCTGAAACATCATACAGAACAGAAAAGGGCAAAAAAATTACAAGCTGTTTAGACCTCAAGAGTGAGCATTTATTGTTAAAGGGGTGAATTTGCTGTGTCTGAACCCACATGCATGTCCAGCACTCACATGTATTCGCACACACACAAACCAACAAGAGGTTTGGGGTCTTTTGCTAGAGTTATAACATGCGTACATTTAGGAATACGTGTTTGCCTCTGTTCCTGCCTAAATAAAACTCCTGGCACCCAATACTGAATTTTATTCTCAGTTGGCAATCCTAAAAGACCTCTTAAATGCCAGACAGGCAACCCAGTAATTTTTAGAGGCAAATAAACGATTTTTACATTAAGATTCTTGAGAGGCACATCAGCAAAGGTGGCTTACTTTATTACACACAGTGTAATAAAGTTCTTCTGTTTTAGACAGAAAAAAATTAAATATTTAAGTAGGGAGCAAATCCTACCAT
Source organism: Podarcis muralis (assembly GCF_964188315.1). NCBI lineage: Eukaryota > Metazoa > Chordata > Lepidosauria > Squamata > Lacertidae > Podarcis > Podarcis muralis. Next base: position 7,804,778 of record NC_135661.1, on the reverse strand, counting down.
ACACCTTTATCTAAAGAGTGGAAGAATCCCTGCCTATTCGCAAAAGCGGACTCAAACTGATAGTAAGTTAAGAAATGGAGGGAGGGGGAAGAAGAGTATTGGTGGCAGGGTTTGAGATGAGTAGCTAGTTTCATTGTGCTTTTGAATTTAACCCAGAATTTCTTGCAAATTAAGTGTTCGACCGAAAATCATCCTAGCAGGCTGTGACTGAACTGGCCGTCTTTTTCTCTGCTCCATTGCCGGATCATAGGCTAACTTGGCAGTGGGCAACACTTGAACAGCAGAGAGTTTAGGCATGGAACTGCTTTATAACAGCCTCTGCCAAGAGATCCCCTTAACTGTGTTGTTCCTCTTCGCCCCACAGACCAGCTCAAGCCCCTGAAGACGTATGTGGATCCCCACACCTATGAAGACCCCAATCAGGCAGTCCTGAAGTTCACAACTGAGATTCACCCTTCGTGCATCTCCCGGCAGAAAGTCATAGGGGCAGGTAGGGTGCCTTCCATCTACCTTGCACAATGCAGCTGGCTGACGGAGGTGGAGAGTGTGTCTCTTCTCCCCTTGCTTGTCAAGGCTAGTTTCAGAAGGAGCTTTCGGAAAGGAAAATAGCAATGCTGACTTTATTTGAAAATATTATTAAACACTTCTACTTTTTTCTTTTTTGCCCAGGCGAGTTTGGGGAAGTCTACAAGGGAACGCTGAAGAACAGCAAGAAGGAGATCCCGGTGGCCATCAAGACGTTGAAATCTGGCTACACAGAGAAGCAACGCATCGATTTCCTGAGCGAGGCGAGCATCATGGGCCAGTTTAACCACCACAACATCATCCGCCTAGAGGGAGTTGTCTCCAAATGTAAGAACCCCTAGATAGGATTTAAGGACCTTGGTGGCTGTTACGGGGTTCCTGTTCCAAGCTACCTCTTTCTGCCGGGGCAGTTCCAAGATACCAAACTCCTGGGCAACTGCATCAGAGTTTGGAATCTACTTGGCTCTCATAAGCCAATTCTCTCTCTCTTTCTCTTTCCAGATAAGCCGTTCATGATCATCACAGAGTACATGGAGAATGGTGCCCTTGATAAATTCCTGCGGGTAAGTAGTATTCTGTTCATCGCTGGCCTCCTTCTCATGTATACTGTGAGTAAGAAAAGCCTGTTGGATCAGGCCAGTGGCCCATCTAGTTCAGCATCCTGTTTGCAATGTGGCCAACCAGATGCCCATTCCAGGAAGCACTAAAGCAGAACCCGAGAGCGATAGCGCTCGCCCCTCCTGCAGTTTCTGATGCTCTGAAGCATACTGCCTCCAACATAAATGGGTTTTTATGAACTGAAAGAGCCTTTATTTCTTAAAGGCAGCATCTACATATTTTAAGTCAAAAGGAATAAAGCTTCTGCTTAAGAAACTAGCATTTAGCTTGCATGTTATTTAGTCGTTTAGTCGTGTCCGACTCTGCGTGACCCCCTGGACCAGAGCACGCCAGGCCCTCCTGTCTTCCACTGCCTCCCGCAGTTTGGTCAAACTCATGCTGGTAGCTTCGAGAACACTGTCCAACCATCTCGTCCTCTGTCGTGCCCTTCTCCTTGGGCCCTCCATCTTTCCCAACATCAGGGTCTTTTCCAGGGAGTTTTCTCTTCTCATGAGGTGGCCAAAGTACTGGAGCCTCAGCTTCACGATCTGTCCTTCCAGTGAGCACTCAGGGCTGATTTCCTTCAGAATGGAGAGGTTTGATCTTCTTGCAGTCCATGGGACTCTCAAGAGTCTCCTCCAGCACCATAATTCAAAAGTATCCATTCTTCAGCCATTAGCCTTCTTGATGGTCCAGCTCTCACTTCCATACATCACTACTGGGAAAACCATAGCTTTTACTATACGGACCTTTGTTGGCAAGGTGATTTCTCTTCTTTTTAGGATGCTGTCTAGGTTTGTCATTGCTTTTCTCCCAAGAAGCAGGCATCTTTTAATTTCGTGTAGGTCCTAAATCCTTCCCTTTTTGCCTCAACAGGAAAAAGATGGGGAATTCTGCGTTATACAGCTGGTGGGCATGTTGAGGGGCATTGCCTCTGGTATGAAGTACTTGGCCAGCATGAATTACGTCCACCGGGATTTGGCCGCCCGCAACATCCTTGTCGACAGCCAGCTCGTCTGCAAAGTCTCCGACTTTGGTCTCTCCCGTGTCCTGGAGGATGACCCTGACGCCACCTACACTACAAGTGTGAGTGATAGCGGCTGCTGCCCCGTCATGTTAAGTTACGGTTCTGTCCCACCATTGCCAAGGAAGCTGCAACGGGTGGGAAAGGGGATGCAATATGAGAGCCACGGCTGGCATCTGGAGGAGCTGCCCATAGTATAGAAGGAAGAAATAGAAAGGTGGGGTTATAGGGGGTCCAAATGGGAGGAAGGAACTTCTAACTTGCTGGCAGCGGATGATCAATGGAATGTGTGTGACCAGTAGCAGGAAGTCTGCCTTACCGCTCAGTATAATAGGGAGCCAGTGGGAATTAATCCAAGCTCTAGGAACACCTGAAGAAAGAAGAGGAAGGAAGGAAGGAATGTTTGTTTCCCATGACTCCTAAGATGGCTGCTGGCTAAGGTCTCTGCCCTGGTTCCGGAAGGATTTGACTTCTAGTCATCAACATCTGCCACTTGGCTAAAACATGAGACCTTGCTTTTCTATCAGGAACATCAGAAGTTGCCTGAACGGAGGAAAGCACATATTTAGAGAGCCTGGGAATTTGAAGGTGTTTTCTCCCCCAAATCAGTGAGAGCCTTGGGGTCAGAGGTTCTGAGGGTTTCGGTGTGCTTGTCCCTTGCAGGGTGGGAAAATCCCGATCCGGTGGACGGCACCGGAGGCTATCTCTCATCGCAAGTTCACCTCGGCTAGTGATGTCTGGAGCTACGGAATAGTGATGTGGGAGGTGATGTCCTATGGTGAACGGCCTTACTGGGAGCTCTCCAACCACGAGGTAAGCGATTGGATGTCCTTGTGTGGGTGCTAACTAAGGGGCAAGTGATGCCCCTACTGGTGACCAAATTGCTGTTGGATCTCTTGGGTTTGGAGTTTTCTGGCTAATGGAGCAGAAAGCTAGTTCTAGGAGATACAGTTGAAATATATAAAAAAATAAAAAAATTGTCCAGTAGCACCTTAGAGACCAACTAAGTTTGTTCTTGGTATAAGCTTTCAAGTGCATGCACACTTCTTCAGATACACTGAAACAGAAGTCACCAGACCCTTATATATAATGGGAGGGTGGGGTGTTTTGTTGACGACTGTTAACGACTACAATTAGTCCTACAGGAAAAAGCAAGGGATAGTATGCAGGTGATTAGCATATGTAATGAGGCAGGAATCCAATATCTCTATTAAGACCAGGTCTCTCCATAGTTTTCAGAACAAAAAAAATTCCTTCCAGTAGCACCTTAAAGACCAACTAAGTTAGTTCTTGGTATGAGCTTTCGTGTGCATGCACACTTCTTCATAGTTTTCAGATTAGTGATAAGTTGTAATTCAGCAACTTCTCTTTCAAGTCTGTTTCTGAGTAAGACAGCTGCTTTGAGATCCTGTATTGAATGTCCTGGGAGATTGAAGAGTTCTCCTACTGGCTTCTCTGTCTTGCGATTCCTGATGTCAGATTTATGTCCATTTATCCTTTGGCGTAGCGTTTGTCCTGTTTGTCCAATATAGAGAGCTGAAGGGCACTGCTGACATTTGATGGCATACACAATGTTAAAAGATGAGCAATTAAATAGGCCTGAGATGGTATGTTTGATGTTGTTGGGTCCAGTGATGGTGTTGTCTGGGTGTATGTGGCAGCAAAGTTGGCATCTGGGTTTGTTGCAGGCTCTGGTACCAGTGTCCAGTTGGTCTCTAAGGTGCTACTGGACAATATTTTTATTTTTATATATATTTTGACTGCATCAGACCAACATAGCTACCTACCTGAATCTAGGAGATACACTCCCACTTCCAGAATGTAAATGGAGTTTTGTCTTGAAGTCCATTTTTTTAAGGAAGCAATGTTACGAGGCACGTGCCTCCCCCATCCCACCCTACCTGTGTGTGGAAATGTCTTTGCACCCAACATGGGATCAGTCTTACGATGTAAATTGCATCATAAGTTTTGCCCAGATAGTCACCTGTGAATCCATCCATCCGTTCTGACTGAAGTTACATCAAAAAGGTGCTTATGTTTGGGTTCTTCAAAGTTTATGTCCGCAAGGCCTGGGGTGGGCTTGCAATCCTGCCTGCCTTGGATGCTGGTTTTTATGCTAGGATGGTAAGACAAAAGGGGTGGTCTTTCCAAGCTGAATCCCCTTCACTGTTGTTCACTTTGCCTTCCCAAACAGGTGATGAAAGCAATTAATGAAGGCTTTCGGCTCCCAGCCCCCATGGACTGTCCTTCTGCCATCTACCAGCTGATGATGAGGTGCTGGCAACAGGAGAGGAGTCACAGACCCAAATTCAATGATATCGTTAGCATCTTGGACAAGCTCATCCGCGCTCCTGAGTCACTCAAGACTTTGGCTGAGTTTGACCCTCGGTACGTGCCTGTCTCCTGGGCCTCCTGCTCTCAGAATCCCTAGATACGGTTTGGGAACTGTGGTCTCCGAACATCCCCTTCCCCTCTCCAGTCCTTTGAGACGGAAGCATGTAAGAACAGTGCCAGGAAGGGGGAAAAATTCCCAGCCCATAAGCCTCCCAAGAATTCTCTCCAACCACTTGGGCTCCCTTAGACAAGACCGAACTTTAAAGAGCCGGGGTCCCCCCTTTTTTTTGTCTTTGAAGGATCTCCATTCGCCTACCCAGCACCAGTGGCTCAGAAGGGATCCCTTTCCGAACTGTGGCCGAGTGGCTGGAATCCATCAAAATGCACCAATATACAGAGCACTTCGTGGCCGCTGGGTACAATGTCATTGAGAAGGTGGTGCAGATGACCAATGAGTGAGTGTGGCAACTTCCACTCTTCCTCCAGTTTTTCACCCCCATGCCTGCTGAGAATGCTTCTCCTGTTGTTGTTTTTTCTCATGGTCTTTCTTCTCAAGCCTTTGTTCCCCTCCTGAGAGAGGAGGTAGCTGGAGTTCAGGGCCCTCTGTGAAAAGCCAACTCAGCTGGCTGTCAACATCGTGGTCCATTTGACCCCTTCCCAGTTCACAGTAGAGAATGAGGCTGTTTTCTGCTTTGATTTCCAGAGAGGAGAGAGCTCCCTTCTTTTGTCACATGACTTCACTGTTAGAATCCTGTAGGATTCATAAATTCACCTTTCCACTGTGTCGGGGCGGGGGCTTACGCATCTTCTTGTTGCTGCCTCTTGTTGTTCTCCCCTCTCTCTTGGGAGAGGCTGATTCAAGCCTGCACCCTATAATTAAGCTATTTTATGAGGCCAGGAAAACGAGGAGTGGCTCATTAAAAGCAGACGGGGGCCCAACCTCCTTGGATCATGGCAAGGGGAGTCCACACCTTCTCAGCACGGGGATTGCCGGGAACCTTTGTGTGATATTGAAGCTGTGGCTTCAATATCAACCTCTGTTTCTTTTTTAATGATACCTCTGCAAGAAAGATGGAGCTACTGAATGTCAAGTTATGCTGGTGGGAGTTAAAGGAATACACTCCGGATTTCACAATATTTCCTACTAACCTGGTCACATCTGTTTTCTTCCCCTCCCCAGGGACATCAAGAAAATTGGGGTACGTCTGCCAGGACACCAAAAGCGCATTGCCTACAGCCTCATGGGGCTGAAGGAACAGGTCAGCACCATTGGCATTCCGATCTAAGGTGGACGGATCTTGCTCTGTATTGGTCGCTTGCTTGCCTAACTTCAGCTACCCAGTGGCCGGGCCAAGAACCATTGGGCCATTGTACTTCCTGATACATACTTGAAGTGGAGAATTCAGGAGACCTCTCTCACCAAGGAGGCCGGCTGCCAAAGAAGGAGTCGGACGCCTGCTTTCCCACTGTGCTTCCTCAGCATAGCTCTGCGTTTTATTGTCTGGCCTCGTGACTGCTCTTGTCTGCTGGAAATAGTAACGCTGCGGTGCTGGAAGTTTTCAGACGAGGCATTGGGCTGTGCCGCACGCTGACTGTGCGTCGCCAAGCAGATCTTCCAAAAGCCACATTTCATTCCTCTCCTGGCTTGGACGGATCCTGGGACTATTGGATGCCTAGTTCCATCCTTCCTGCCATCTGGCTCCCCTCCGTTTGCAGCCCTGCAACACAGAAGACCAAAGCATCCCCGGGGCTGTCCATCCCATTGCCAGCTCTGCCATCTTGTCTCCGAGAAACCTGCAGGCCCAATGCCGTATTTATTTATCTGTTTGGAAGCCAAACCTCAACTGGTTAAGACTCTGTGGATTTTGGGAGGTGGGACAGTTTTCTCATGCCACAGCAACATTGTTGAACGTTTTTTGGACGCTGAACAGTTGCTCTGTTCAGTCACAGATGGGCTCTTCCTTTGTTCTTCCTTTTTAAGAAGCCAAACGTGGTTGGATCAAGAGCAATGCCTTGTACAGATCCCCTCTGGCATTTGTGAGTTTCAGCTTTGAAGTGCTTGTGCCAAGGATGACCGAAAATGACTCTCCACAGAGGAGTCATCTCAGTGATTCCTGCTCTCTATTTATTCATCTTTTCCAACTGCTGCCCCTTCTCCCCGTTCCTATAATGCACTCTTGACTTATTGACAATTGTTCTCCTTCCATATTACTTCAATTTTTAATTTATTTTTTTATATTTATTGATTTTTTTTTTAAAAAAAGCAAGACTTTGCTGTTAAGGGTAATCGTGCACAACTTGAACAAAAAATGTTTACCTTGTGTGCAGGAATATTTCTAGCTTTAATAAAATGTTTTTATTCTTGTTTTGTTGTGTAAACTGCATTGTATGGAATGAAATGTGAGCACATAACTCCCTTTAAGGAGCTGGCTGTTGGCCACCATGACTAACAGGCGTCCCAAAGGCATCTAGTTGGCCATTGTGAGAATAAGATGCTCGACTAGATGGGAATTCGGCCTGATGTAAGAGCCAGTTTCACTGTTAGGGCTCACAGTCAGCTTCTAGAATGTTATAGGTCCACCTCTATAGGTTCTTTCTCGAGTCCATTTAGGTGATGTGGAAATTTAATAAACCTTTCTTGCAGAAGAAGATGGTCACACATGGTTAACCCCATCACCTGCCATCAGCTGGTCACTCCAGCGTTCGAAACTCCCATTGTTCCAGGCACATTTTGCGACAGGGAATTTCATTAGGGCGAGCAGTTTCTGAGCTCTGGGTGCAGTAGTGTGCCTAAGGTTTCAGATTAAAACTGCAGAATGGAAGGAAAAGGGGACCTTTTTCTGTCTCCCCACTTCCAGCTACTCTCTGAAGACTGGAGAAGAGACCCTCTTAAGAATACAGTGGTACCTCGGGTTACAGACGCTTCAGGTTACAGACTCCGCTAACCCAGAAATAGTACCTCGGGTTAAGAACTTTGCTTCAGGATGAGAACAGAAATCGTGCTCCTGCAGCGCAGCGGCAGCAGGAGGCCCCATTAGCTAAAGTAGTGCTTCAGGTTAAGAACAGTTTCAGGTTAAGAACGGACCTCTGAAAAGAATTAAGTACATAACCCGAGCTACCACTGTATTAGGGGGGTGGACAGGGGAAACATGGCTTTGTTTTTTGCAGACTTCAGATGGGATTAGAGAGTGTTTCCCAACCTTGTGCCTCCAGCTGTTTTTGAAATACAACTCCCATCATCCCTGACTAGCAAGACCAGTGGCAAGGGATGATGGGAATTGTAGTCCAAAAACAGCTGGAGGCACAAGGTTGGGAAACACTGGACCGTCACCATGTGAAAAACGAAGATTTTAGATGCAGTCCACTCATTTTCAGTTTTGTATTCTTGTTATTTAAAAAGTGTGCCTAGACATTCTGTTGTTGTGCCCATAACCTAGGCTTAAGGTACCATTTAGCTCCCGGCTTCCCTATCTCTGATTCTAACACTGGGCCACCCTATATGTCAAAGTGCAAGAGCAGACAGGTTTCTGGGGTGAGGGGTTGGCAAGGGGTGGGAGTCATCATGGTAACAATTTCCCTCTTTCTGTGGAAAGCGGGTAGGAAGAGGCGTCTCTCTCTGTCTCGCACACCCTGCATTGATGACCATCCAGTGAAAATGAGTGGCAGGAGAGCCAGGCAAAGCCAAAAAAAGAGGACTTATTCCAATGATACAAGATTAACTTTATTGGAATTTGCTGTCATAAGAGGTGGCTGCAGTCACTCCCTTAGGAAAAACGCAGGGAGGAGAAAGAAAAGGGTCTGCCTATGGCTATTAGCGAGGGACACGGGTGGCGCTGTGGGTTAAACCACAGAGCCTAGGGCTTGCCGCTCAGAAGGTCAGCGGTTCGAATCCCCGCAACGGGGTGAGCTCCCGTTGCTCGGTCCCTGCTCCTGCCAACCTAGCAGTTCGAAAGCACATCAAAGTGCAAGTAGATAAATAGGTACCACTCCAGCGGGAAGGTAAACGACGTTTCCGTGCGCTGCTCTGGTTCGCCAGAAGCGGCTTAGTCATGCTGGCCACATGACCCGGAAGCTGTACGCCGGCTCCCTCGGGCAATAAACCAAGATGAGCGCCGCAACCCCAGAGTGGGTCATGACTGGACCTAATGGTCAGGGGTCCCTTTACCTTTATGGCTATTAGCAACAATGAATGAAAGTTCTGGGTTCACAGGCAGCCTTCCTCTGAGTAAAGCAGCCCTCTTAACTCTCTTTCCAAAGAGTCATACTCTGGAATCTGCCTTCTGCTAACCAGGAGCTGTTTTCCAGCATTTCAGACAGGAGTCTTCACTAGGCTTCGCTGGGGACTGAGCCTGTGGTCTTCTGCATGCAAGGCAGATGAGATCCTCTGCTGCTGAGCTACTGCTGTCCAGGAACAAACGTCAATGCCCAGAGTGGGATAGCACCTCCTGGGTCTGCAGCTGGGTGTGGGAAACAAAATACCGTATTTTTCGCCCTATAGGACGCACTGGCCCATAGGACGCACCTAGTTTTTTGGGGGGCGAAAGCAAGGAAAAAATTTTTATTTCCCCCCCAGGTTTGCGCAGCCATCCCCAAGCTAGAAGAGGGAGACTGAGCGCTCCCCCGAGCTTGTGGGGCTGGCCGGGGGGGGGGGAGAAGTAAGCTTGTTTCTCCCCCCTCTCGCTCTCCAGGCTTCAGCGAAAGCCTGCATTCGCCCCATAGGACGCACACACATTTCCCCTTCATTTTTGGAGGGGAAAAAGTGCATCCTATAGGGCGAAAAATACGGTAGTTTTAAAAAGAATCTACGCATGCGAAAGCTGGCATGGTTAGGAGCTTCTCTCCAACATATTAGGCTTTGACATGAGAATAGCTGAGCTCTGCCTGGTTTCTCTCCTCCGCTCCCCCTGCTACAATCCCTCTCTTCACCATTCCCCTACTGACTTGTGTATACAAGTCAATGTGGACTGCCAGCCTTGCGTGCTAAGTCTGTGTCACTCCCTACAAGACCTGTTAGTCATGCTACAATTGTAACCCTTCATTTCATGACAATACCTGTCTGCAAAGGGTTGCAAAACAACTGTAATGTTTTAATTCCATGGTGGATGCCAACCCCAGAAGGGAAAAGATGGCAAGCATGAGAGAGACAGAGAAGATACCTCTCAGGATGCCAAGCTACAAATTAGTTCCGAATCTTTCTAGTGAGAGGTACATAGCAGCCCTGAAAACTCCGTCAAGCTGTGTCCCTTGACTTGGCTGCCAAGTGCAATCAAGCCTATGCTCAGCCAAGGCTGCCAAACTGGTTCTTGCCTTGTTCGCTGGGATTTCCAAGAGGTGGTTGGCCCAGCCAGGATGGTGGCGCATCACATTTTTGGGGATTGCAAAATGCTGGGAAACGAAAGCTGCTGTTTACAACTTGCTCAAGCCTCTGGGCTTGGCTAGGGCAAGTAAGGCCACTTGGCGGAAGGCAATGCAGGCAGCCGAGGCTGGAGTGTCATAAGCCTGTGGGAGACAACTCAGAAACTTCCAACTGGTCCAAAATGCACTGGCCAGATTACTGGCTGGGGTTCCACTTGTGTCTCCTAGAACCTAAAACAGCTGCATTGGTTGCCAATTTACCTCCAGGCTCAATTCAAGGTGCTCGGGCTAGCGACTTAGATCCCAAATATCTGAAAGGCCGCCATCTTCCCTGCAGACCCTCCCAAGTGTGAACATCAGCAGAGGCGCCTCTGTTTGTGGTTCCACCACCCTCAGAAGTTGTGAGGTGGCCTGAGAGAGGGTGTCCTCTGTTGCAGTCCCTAAGTTGTGAAACTGCCCACAAAGGTGTGTCTGGTACCTTCATCATCCAGCTTTTCCATATGCTAAAGATCTCCCTCTTCACACTGGCCTTTTGACACCTGAGAAAAAAATTTTAGGGCCCACTCTAGTTGTGATCGTGACTTGTTTTAAACTGTTTTTAATGTTGCATTTTGCGTTTTTGTAACCCATCCTAGGACCTCATGGCGAAGGCTGGGTAATAAATCTAAACACAAACAAAACAGCAAGGTGCCCTAGAGGAAGCAGGTCAGGCTGTTGCCCTTCTAGATTAAACTGTCCACTTACACTCTTTACCGGCAGTGGCTCTTGAGAGTCTCAAGCAGGGAATGGTATTTGCCATCACTTGTCACCTGCTCCTTTTAACTAGAGATGCCAGGGGATTGAACCTGAGTCCTTCTGCACACACATCCAGAGAGAGAGATAAATAATGCTTCCCAACATTTAGACACCTAAGAAAGTGGGGGGTTGTTGTTTAGTCGTGTCTGACTCTTCGTGACCCCATGGGCCAGAGCACGCCAGGCACTCCTGTCTTCCACTGCCTCCCGCAGTTTGGTCAAACTCATGCTGGTAGCCTCGAGAACACCATCCAATCATCTCATCCTCCATCGTCCCCTTCTCCTTGTGCCCTCCATCTTTCTCAGCATCAGGGTCTTTTCCAGGGAGTCTTCTCTTCTCATGAGGTTGCCAAAGTCTTGGAGCCTCAGCTTCAGGATCTGTCCTTCCAGTGTGCACGCAGGGCTGATTTCCTTCAGAATGGAGAGGTTTGATCTTGCAGTCCATGGGTACAGAACAGCAATGGGTAGACAGAAAGAAGCAGCAGAGACCTGGCAGACTAGTGGGTTGCTGCTGGAGAGGCTCAGCGATTGCCTACAGAGAACTAGTTTTATATGCATTCTTTACTCTGAAGCCTTCCTTGAGTGAGGCATCACCTCCTAGAATAGCTACACACAATTCCCTGGGATCAACATCCCTTTGCGTGAAGGCATCCCAGGCACCATGACCTTTTTCCTTTATAGGTTTGTGGGTTCCTCTCTGACCATAGGAGTTAATGTCTTAATTGAAAGCGCCCCCCTCCCCTCTGCTCCCTTAATCTTCTCCCCAGCCCCCCACTGGTCAGCAACCCAATGCCCCTTCCCCTCTCCCATCCCCTTTTCATTGTTCTCCTAAACTGTCCTGTGATCCCAGCAAAAAGGATGTGGCTTGCTCTTGCTCCCTCCCTCTCTCTCTTAAGATCAAGCAGCCCATTTTCTCCAGACCCTCCTTTGTCCTCCTTCCTCTAGGCAAGCAGCTCCTTTGCATTTTAATGCCTGCTTCCAAGGGAGCATGCTGGCCACTAGAAATTACAGATCCCCGTAACAAAGATCTAAGAGACAGAGGGAGGAGGGTTATTTTGACAGAGGGAAGGAAACACAGGCAAGGCTCCCAATGAAAAATCAGGCGACTGGCAGGCTGAAAACAGATCAATTTGTATTGGTGAGCAGGCAGGAGTGTGTTTTTTTTTTTTTTTTTTAATGGAAACAAATTTTTAATATTTTATTAAGGATTTTCTTGTTTTACAGAAGTGTAGTGCCTCATATATATTTTTCCCCATGTAACATTTTTACAAATCCGTTTCATTTGTTGAGGCATTAGGGGGAGAAGAAAATAAAAATAAAAATAAAAAAAGGAGAGAAAAGAGAAAGGGGGTGGAGAGAGGGAAGATGGATAAGGGTGGGATTGGGTGGCGGTGTTTCTATTATGTTTAATGTATGTAGAGTTTGGTGTCAGCGTGCTTGTGTTGTTCACTTGTGTTCCTTTGGTGGTGAGAGAGGTTGGGGTTGGCCTAGGGTGTGATTGTTTGCTTGTGATTGGCTGTGGTGATCTTTGTTTTCGTGTGTGAGTGAGGTGGGTGGGTGTTTTGGATCAGGTTAGCCATATTGATTTGTATGCTGTTGGTGGATTATTGTCATTGTCCTGTTGGGCTGTGTGTGTGATAAAGGGGAGCCATACCGGGGTGAAGGCATCTTCTTCTGTTTGTCCCCGTGTCAGTTTCAGTTTATTAGTTAATTTTTCTAGTAGGGCTGTTTCCCATACTATTTGATACCATTGGTCCATGCTTACTCCTGACAGGTCTCTCCAGTGTCTGGTTATGGTGTTTCTGGCTGCTGAGAGCAGGTGGGTTATGAGTTCTTTGTGGTGTAAATGGGCATTGTTGTCTTGGAAGATGTTTAGTAGGGCCAATTCTGGGGTGGTGTCTATTACTTGCTTAGTTATTTTACAAATTTCTTGTATGGCTGTTGTCCAGAATAGTTGGATTTTGGGACACTCCCACCACATGTGGAAGTATGTGCCTGTGGAGGTGCACCCTCTCCAGCATTTTGGTGAGGTTCCTGGGTGTATTAGCGCTAGTTTCCTTGGTGTTAGGTACCACCTGTAGGTGAGTTTCAGTGTGAGTTCTTTTCTTTTCGTTGATATGGATTTAAAGGGGGGTTTAGACCACATTCTGGTCCATTGAGTGGGGTTTATCTCATAGCCTATGTCATTCTCCCATTGATTTTTGATTGCGTCTAGGGGATTTGCGAGATTTTGGAGTAGTATTTTGTATATTGCGGATACCATCCCTTTACCGTTTCCCTTTGTTGTTAGGAGGAGGTTTTCGAAGGTTGTCAGGGGCCTAGTTGCTGCTGATTTTACTGTTGGGTTTTATTCTGGCCAATATTTAAACATGCAGTGTCCCATGAAAGATGGAACAACTACCCCAGTCTTAACTGTGATTCCATCACTGCGTGGCTGGTTTCTTCTTGCCGTTGAGGTAGACCTGGATGTAGCCTCATCATAAAAAGATGGGCTTGACCACAAACCTTTACTTATGGGAATGCAAAATCAACATTTGCAGTCCCATTTGTGGGAATGCACAAGGTGCTTTAGCATATATTGAACCCAACAAAGACCAGGGTAGGAATATCAATACAGAACCTCCTCCTCCTCCTCCTCCTCTTCTTCTTCTTCTTCTTCCTCGGCAATCACTCGTAGCTGAGTAAGATTGTCTTCCATAAACACGGTTTTAGCAATGAGTTTGTAAGTGACTGTAGAGGCCAATTCTGGACCCACACATCCTTCCACAGTGGGGACATAGGTTCCCGGGTGGGAGTTGATCATGGTGTGGATTTGCCAAGCGTGCTGCCCTCTTAGCACGTTTCTCCCTTGCGTCCTGAGTTCAAGTGTCTTCAAAGCCCATGACACCTTTGTTCTCCAACTGGAGCACTCACAGGCCAGTGTTTCCCAGTTGTCGGTGTTTATACTACATTTTTAGATTTTCCTTGAGACAGTCTTTAAACCTCTTTTGTTGACCACCAGCATTACGCTTTCCATTTTAAAGTTCAGAATAGAGTAGTTGCTTTGGAAGATGATAATCAGGCATCCGCACAACATGACCAGTCCTTGGTGCTCCCTGCCGTGGTCATGTGGAAAGGCACCCTACTTTTAGGATCCAACTTTACTTGGTGTGGGAGGGGGGGAGGTTGGGTGAGCCCCTAGACCTGATCCAGGAGGACATCCATGCAATCAGCTTGTTTTCATGATTGGAGCTCTCCTTTCTTACTAAGCATCATGTTATGGCTTTTCTAGTCGCATCCAGCAGTGCACCTGGCTACGCTCACTCCCACGTGCCTTTGGCACCACGGAGGGCACAACCTGAAATACCTGCAATGTTGCCAGGAAAGAGGCTTCTCCTTTCTGTACAAAGGACAGTGGGACGCAGTTGCCATCCAGCTAGGAGCCGTCCAACTGGTACTACCACTCCAGAATGTAGGGTTGCCATATTTCACACTGTGAGAATCCGGAACTCTTTTTGGCGAAGTTTTGCCCAAAGTTGTTGAGCTTTTTGGGCAAAATTACTAAACCAAAAAAAAGTTTTTGAGCAGTTCATAAGCGGCACTGCAGACATGGGCTGCCATACATCCAGATTTGCCCAGACATTTCCCCGATTTCCACCCAGACACTCCTACTGACTGCAGTATTCTGCATGAAGGTAAAGGTACCCCTGACCATTAGGTCCAGTCGTGGCCGACTCTGGGGTTGCAGCGTTCATCTCGCTTTACTGGCCGAGGGAGCCGGCATACAGCTTCCGGGTCATGTGGCCAGCATGACTAAGCCGCTTCTTGCGAACCAGAGCAGAGCACGGAAACGCCGTTTACCTTCCCACCGGAGCGGTTTCTATTTATCTACTTGCACTTAGACGTGCTTTCGAACTGCTAGGTTGGCAGGAGCAGGGACCGAGCAATGGGAGCTCATCCCGTCGCGGGGATTCAAACCGCCAACCTTCTGATCAGCAAGTCCTAGGCTCTGTGGTTTAACCCACAGCACCACCCGTGTCCCACAGTATTCTGGGGAAATCCGGGTGTACGGCAACACTGTAGAATGGTAACGGTGATCACCGGCTGTGATCACCCATAGGATGGGATTGGTTTGAACACCAATGTTAAGAAGAGCCTAGCTGCTGGATCAGAACAAAACACTCATCTAGTTCAGCTTCTTGCAGTGGCCAAACAGATGCTTTCCAGGAAGCCCACAGGCAACACATGGAGGCGACAGTCTCCTTGCCCCCTACACACACACACACACACACACACACACACACACACTACTGCCCATCACAAATAGTATTCAGTGGCACATTGTCTCTGAAACTAGAGATTCCACTTCGGCCTCCTCCATTAATTCATTATTTGTACCATGATGAATAAGGCAGTCACAGGCCATCACCACATCCTGTGGCACTGAACTCCATAAATTATATGTTGGATGAAGAAGTATGTTCCTTTGTCTGCCTTGACTCTATTACCAATTTAACTGGGTAAGCCCAATGTCTAGCATTATGGAACAGCGGGTGGGGAGGCTGCGGCTCTGTGACCAGAGCACATGCTTTGCAAGCGGAAAGCTCCAGGTTCCATCGCTGACAGGTAAGGCTGTGAATGTCCCCAATCTTAAACCCTGGGGAGTTGCTGCCAGTCAGTGTAAACAATACTGAGCTAGATAGACCCATGTTCTGTAGGCTGCTTATGATGTGACAAGTCCCAAGTTCCTAGACAAGTCCTGCTCTATACGGGGAAGGGTGGCTCTGGGAATTTGCATATTTGCATTCCAAAGGTCCCAGGTTCAGTCCCTGGTAGGGTCTCCAGGCAAGGCTGTGGAAGAATCCTGCCTGAAACCCTGGAGAGCTGCTGGCAGTCAGTGCAGACAGTACTAGTGTGGTGTAGTGGTTAAGAGTGATAGACTCGTAATCTGGTGAACTGGGTTTGATTCCCCGCTCCTCCACATGCAGCTGCTGGGTGACCTTGGGCCAGTCACACTTCTCTGAAGTCTCTCAGCCCCACTCACCTCACAGAGTGTTTGTTGTGGGGGAGGAAGGGAAAGGAGAATGTGAGCCGCTTTGAGACTCCTGAAGGGAATTGATAAAGCGGGATATCAAATCCAAACTCCTCCTCTTCTTCTACTAAGAGACCAATGGTCTAACACAATGTTAGACAGCTTTCTGTGTTCTGTCTGCTTCTTCCTGAAAACTTGCCTTGGTGCAAGAGTCTTCTAAAGTCCTTTGGCAGCCATACACACAGAATGCCTCAGATTCCATTGTGTGGCTTTGGCCACTTCTAGAGCTCTGGGTTTCTACAGTGAAATGTTTTGTTGGGGTTTTTTTTTTTGTTTAAATTGCCTGTCACAATTGGTCAATTCTCGGTCCTTCGTTATTGTTGCTATTTTTGATGTACCGAGTTGGGACACGGCAAAACTTCCAGAACTCGCTTCATTTCCCTTCCCATCCTCTCCAAAAGGGAAAGGGAAGAGACCCAGAGACCTGCACGGGTCACTTGGCACAAAAAAAGCAGCTTGGAAGCGCAGTGACCCTTTCAAACTGAGAAAAAGCAGTTAGCATGAGAGCACGTTCAGCTTGGCTGAAAAGGAGGCCAAACAATACACCACCATTCCCTTGGCATGTGGCACAGCAGGCTCTGGGTGCTCAGCCACTGAGCTTCTAGATGCCATAGATTGGCAAAAGGGCCTTGTTTTAGCTGAGAGTGGGAGCAATTAATGGTCTGATCCTGCATCAAGCAGTTATGGTATCTGTGTGGTTATGATGATGAATCGGACTGGCAAAACAACATAGGAAGTACACACTTGAATGTGCATGTGGCGGCACTAAGGCCTATGAGACTGAAAAATGTCACTTGCAACCAATGATTCTGCACACTATAAAAGGTAAAGGGACCCCTGACCATTAGGTCCAGTCATGACCGACTCTGGGGTTGCGGCGCTCGTCTCGCTTTATTGGCCGAGGGAGCCGGTGTACAGCTTCCGGGTCATGTGGCCAGCATGACTAAGCCGCTTCTGGCGAATCAGAGCAGCGCACGGAAATGCCGTTTACCTTCCCGCCGGAGCGGTACCTATTGATCTACTTGCACTTTGACGTGCTTTCGAACTGCTAGGTTGGCAGGAGCAGGGATCGAGCAACGGGAGCTCACCCCGTCGCGGGGATTCAAACCGCCAACCTTCTGATCGGCAAGCCCTAGGCTCTGTGGTTTAACGCACAGTGCCACCCTCGTCCCCTTTCTGCACACTATATTGCCTAGCAAATTCGGCTAACAAACTGTAGGACAGGCATCATGTCCTGTCCTGGTCTGAGGCTCCATCTCCTTTTAAGTTGTACTTTTTCCCATACCTTCCTCTCTAGGTAAAAGTGAACGAATCATTATTATTTTAAGGTAAGTCAGGCCACAGTTGCTGACAGTACTGTACGTACCATGAAGGTTACATGGGAGCAGCCAGCTGAGTCTCAAGGGATTTTATTTAAGGGGAAAGATGCAGCCACATTTGCGAAAGCCAAGCAGGTCTGGGAGTGCTCAGTGTCTGGGTGGGAGACTACCTGGGCAGCGTACACACTGCCTTGCATTCCATCATCAAAAAAAGGCAGGATATACAGTGGTACTTTGGGCTCCATACGCTTCAGGTTACCCAGAAATATTACCTTGGATTAAGAACTTTGCTTCAGGATGAGAACAGAAATCGTGCTCCGGTGGCGCGGCAGCAGCAGGAGGCCCCATTAGCTAAAGTGGTGCTTCAGGTTAAGAACAGTTTCAGGTTAAGAACGGACCTCCGGAACGAATTAAGTACTTAACCCGAGGTACCACTGTAAATGTAATAAAGGACCTTGTCCCAAGGTGCTTAGGTTTTGAGTTTTGACAACTGGGGGAAAAGAAGGACAGGGGGCGGAGGGAACAAAGTTAACAGAGGATGTCTATCTGTAAAGACAATTATAAAAGGTAAAGGTAAAGGTACCCCTGCCCGTTCGGGCCAGTCTTGACAGACTCTAGGGTTGTGTGCTCATCTCACTTAAGAGGCCGGGAGCCAGCGCTGTCCGCAGACACTTCCGGGTCACGTGGCCAGCGTGACAAAGCTGCATCTGGCGAGCCAGCACAGCACACGGAACACCGTTTACCTTCCCGCTGGTAAGCGGTCCCTATTTATCTACTTGCACTTAGAGGTGCTTTCGAACTGCTAGGTTGGCAGGCTCTGGGACCGAGCAACGGGAGCGCACCCCGCCGCGGGGATTCGAACCGCCGACCATGCGATCGGCAAGTCCTAGGCACTGAGGTTTTACCCACAGCGCCACCCGCGTCCTGAAAGACAATTATAGCAAATATCAATGGCTGACATCCACATAAGCATTTCTTCCTCACCAACTTGGGTTGGCCATCTGCCAGCTCCCACCTTCCTGCCTTCTTGCTTACATCCAGGCCAGGATGTCACCGGCTCTCAGCTTCCTTCTCCTCAGTCTCATCTGTGCTGCCATTTGTTATACAGCCTATTGTGTTGAAATGTAGCAGCGTCCTTAAGCAAACTTAAGTTGTAAAAGGGAGTGGGAAGCCCTTCAGTCACTGTGTCATATACTAGACAGGGAGCAAGAAAAGGAAGCAGTTGCTGTTTGGGGCCAAATGGGCACTGAATGCTCCATGATGCTGAAATAAAAAAATTAAGGTCATATATATATATATATATATATATATATATATATATATATATATAGTTCATAAATGTGCCAAGCAAACATGTACATAAATATATAAACCACATGTCTGAAGCAGCACAGGAAAACAGCCCTGGAACCATTTTGACTCCAAAACTGACCAAATGATTTCTCTGCAAGGTCAAGGAAAATGGAAGAGCCTCCCCATTGTCTTTTCCTTCACAAATCCTGTCTTAAGGGTATGTCTGTGTATTAATAGGGTGAGCCTGTGACCTGGCTCAGGAACTAAGTATTTATCATTACAAAAGACTGGCCAGGCTCCCCAGGGTATCCAATCAAGTAAGCACTAACAGGTAATCTGCCAGACAGGAGGTAAACAATGCACTCAGATTTCTGTTGTAGACCACCCTTTCTGTGATGTAGGCATGATGTATCTGGGGGTGGTTTTGGACTCCAGGCCGGGCAATTTAAAATGTCTATATAAGGGCGGGCACACCTTGGTTCAGGGTCTTCCTCCTGCATGTGAAGGGGGCACCCTGTTGCAACAGTTCTATATAGATCAGGCTTACTAGCTGCTTTGCTTCTCAATATTCTCTGATTGGCCTCTGTTCTTTTCTCCGACCAATGGAGAACCTGCAAAGGACTCTATAAGGGCTCTTGTGTCCCCCATAAGGGAATAAGGGCAGATTTTCATTTATTACAATGTCAATCACTGTCTCCACTTGAACACCAACATTTAACTCCTCAGGGCTTAACCATTGCAACCACGGGCCCTTTCTCCATTTGTCCTGCAGCCTTTATAGATCTGTGATTGCTACAGACATGTGAACCATGATGCAAAGGCATGGGAGCAGCCTTCCGCAGTTGCACCAGCTGCAAAGATGGGTGCCAGGCAGACCAGCTGTGGTTCTTCGTTTCCGCGGTCAGCAAATGACACGCTGGAAGTAGCAGCTTTTATGAGTCTCCCCAGGGCCTGGGAGTCTTCATGGATTCCATTCCTTTTTCTCTCTCTCTCAGCCTTGCCACTGACCTTGTTGGGAGTCGCATGCTCGCTTCCCTTCTGGCTGAGTCATGTATACCCTTGGGTAAAATGGGTCTAATCCAACCGCACCATCTCCTTTCTAAACCCTGTCTGTAAAGTGCCTCCAGTAACTGGGATTAAAAACTTTGCACAGATATAGGTTTCCATCATTCGCAATTAACTGCGCTGGCAAGGGCACCACAATTGGAATTCCAGAGCGGAGAACACCAAGAAGGCGGTGGAAAAAGAGACTGGCAGGTATGCAAAATGGCTGGTGTTGCACAGAGCAGGTGCAGGGAGAGGGGATTCAAACCATAAAATGCAATCTCACCTATCACCCTTTCTGACCTCATTGTTACGAACACGCAGACCTGCCTTATATTATTGGCCCATTTACCCCAGCCTTGTCCATTCTGAGTAGTAATAGCTCTCTGAGGTCCAGGCTGAGAAAACCCTTTTCCAGCTTTGCAATCTCTTCAGCTCTAGGCTACGAAGGGGGAAATTCCTTCATTAGACCGTTGTTATGAGATTGTTCCTCTCCCCCAACAAAGTAGAAAAGGTATCCATGGAACAGTTTATTTAGAAACTGCTGGACTTCTCCAAAAGACTCCTGGGAATTGTAGTTTGTTAAGGATGCTGGGAATTATAGCTCTGGAAGGGGTAAACCACAACTCCTTGGATTTGCTGGGGAAAGCCATGTGCTTTAGATGTATGGTGCATATGCAGCCCTAGTCTTGCTTTGAAGATTGCAGTGGGTGCCAGAGATAACCTGAGCAAGGGCATAAGGTAAAGGTACCCCTGCCCGTACGGGCCAGTCGTGTCCGACTCTAGGGTTGTGCGCTCATCTCACTTAAGAGGCCAGGAGCCAGCACTGTCCGCAGACACTTCCGGGTCACGTGGCCAGCGTGACGAAGCTGCTCTGGCGAACCAGCACCAGCGCAGCACACGGAAACGCCGTTTACCTTCCCGCTATAAAGCGGTACCTATTTATCTACTTGCTCTTAGGGGTGCTTTTGAACTGCTAGGTGGGCAGGAGCTGGGACCGAAAGACGGGAGCTCACCCCGCCGCGGGGATTCGAACCGCCGACCATGCGATCGGCAAGTCCTAGGCACTGAGGTTTTTCCACCCGCGTCCCTTTCGAGTGAGGGCATAGTACTCTTTAATCAAGTTCTAGGGCAAAGACTCAGTTCTGCAGCATGTCAGGTCATCATCAGTATCTGAACATATGAGGAGGTGCCATATTTCAGTAGCAGCATGGATGTGCTTTGCATCTCAAAGGTCTCAGATTCACTCTTGTTGGGTGGGCCTAAGAACCACTGTGCACAGCTTCTCCCAAGCCTCAGCTTCCAGCATTGCACAGCTAAGACAGAAACTTCTTCTTCCACAGGCCTCACCTGTCGTTTGTATAACAGGTTTCTTTCAGGGGTGGGGAATGTTATTACTGGAGCCAAATGCATCTTGAGTGATCACTTGCTTCATGACAGTGACCCAGATAACCTACTGTAATCAGTCTCATTAATCGATTAGTCCCATGATGCCCCCCGGGGAGCAAATGCAGATTAGCAGTAAATTGCTTTCTCCAAATCTAATTTAAATTGAAGCACGCTGCTCTCTGTAATTGGGAGTTTCTGCAGGGATTGAAGCATGAAGGAAAGCTTCCTTTTCTTAAAGAAGGGAGAGAAAGGAAGCAGAGCAGCCATCCCCCTGGGAAAGGGCAGACTGGGTGGAGGGGGAATCTGTGCAAGGAACTGTTTGATTTGGGTCATTTCCCAGTGCGGGGAGGAGGGAGGGCATAGCAAAAGCCAGCTTGATCACCAGGGGGAAACTGTTGTCCCGGGAATCAGAAGCACAAAGGACAGTGGAAGAATCTCTCGCGGAGCTCCAAAGTCAAGGTTGAGCACCTATAAATGGACAACGCTAGCTGGCACGTAGAGGGTTCAAGCCTTGAACAATGGCTGCTCTGCACACTGCCGCAACCTCCTTTTGTTCATTCACCTTCCCAACTTGGCACCTATCCATGTGCCTGTGACTCATCCCCATGGCTCGTGCTCCCTAGAGGCTGGCGCCTTGCTGGTGCAATTTGTCTCTTTTTATTTCCCTGGCTTTTCATTCTTCTGGGGGTTGGGGAGAGCCTTGGGGATTGTGGCACCTTGTTTGCCCACTGAGTGGGCCTGGTGTGAGGGCACATCCCATGGAATAAAGCAGTCATAAAACTGTCCTCAGAAAGAAGAGATGCTCCCTGAAAAGGTTTTGCAAAAGTGTGAGCCTGTGAACTAAACGTGCTTTCTTTTTTGAGAGTGGGTGGATAAAGGAGCCATCGTTATTCCATACTATGTTCACATTAGCAACCCTAAATACCTTGAAAACGGGTGTACTGGTGGGGAGAAAACCACAACCAGCTCATGGGAAGAGTCAGAGTTCTGAAGCAAGGAGGACTGGTTTTCTCTATTCACACTGAAACTGCATTCACACAAAGGCAAACAAAGCTGGCTCATCCACACTGCAGTTTAATGGGGATCTGGAGCTGCTTTTGTCTCTGTCGTCGTTACTTGTGGCAGATACAACAATGATAAAATAATTTTTAAAAACAACAACTAAATACCGTTTAAATGCATTACAAAAACATTCTCAACCAGTGATCTCCAGGTCACCAGGAACATGCCTGGGAATGTTTTAAAAATCCATCAAATTGCCTGGGAATGTTTTAAAATTTTTCCTGAAACTCAATGATGAGACGACACACCTCACTAAGGAGGGCATTCCACAAGGAGGGAACTACCACTGAGAAGGCCCCGTCACAGGGAGGCTGTTGTCGGCGGAACCAGGGATTTTCTGTATGCAAAGCACAGGTTCCAGTTACTCAAGGTGTGCACCCTCCCCATAGGGTTCCCCATCCTTATCACATCCATATTTGCTCAATTCAGGGGCAGGTATCTCTGCTACACAGGCCTCCACACCCACAAAGCCACAAAACTGCACAAGCAAAGCATCTTGACACCAAAGCAGCCAACAAATTCTGGCCTTTAATGCAGCAGCAGCTGACTTGCGACTACACTTGGACCCCAATGGCTCGGGCTGCCTCCTTGTTTTCTCCAAGCACGGGCCTTGCCCATTTGACTTCTGCATCTAGAACACAGCATCCCACTGCTCCCCCATCGCTGCTTCCATCCTTTGACCTTTGCCTGACTCAGCCCTGCTCTGCTAGCCACACGGCTTATGGCCCTGGCAGCTGCCTGGCCTTCAGGAATGTGTCAGCAGAATTCCATTTACAAGAGAGATTTACAAGGGGGCCTCTTCCTGCTGAGGATTCACAGAGGGCCGCAGTCTTTGGGGAAAATGGAGACAAGAGGCACACAAAAGCACCTTCCCCCTCCCAGACATCCCCACAGAGAGGGCCCCTGTTTCCTCCTTACAATAGGGTATGATGCCACTGCAGTCCTGCTCACAACAAACTCTGCTTCTTCCAACTGGGCTGCTGCCCCTCCCTTCACAAGAGACCCTCCCTATGTCCCCATGGCCAATTACTATACTGCCTAACTCCATCTCTTGCACGTAGACCTGAACACCCTTTCCTTAAAGTTCTCCCAGTAGTCTCCCAGGTGGGTTGCTCTGTTAGTCAAGTGCTGGGGTCAGCAAACTTTTTCAGCAGGGGACCGGTCCACTGTCCCTCGGACCTTGTGGGGGGCTGGACTATATTTTTTTGGGGGGGAATAATGAACGAATCCCTTTGCTCCACAAATAACCCAGAGATGCATTTTAAATAAAAGGACACATTCTACTCATGTAAAAACACGCTGATTCCCGGGCCGGATTTAGAAGGCGATTGGGCCAGATCCGGCCCCTGGGCCTTAGTTTGCCTACCCATGGCAAGTGGTTCTTCATAGTTAGCAAAAATTTACCTTCCTGCACCACCAGCAGTCTGCAGTCGAGGTCTCCCTGCGCAAAGCCCAATATGCCATCTTTAGAAGAGGGCTCTGGAGACTTAGAATTGCCGTAGACCTGCTATTCTAGGGCTCAGTAACTTGGACTAGCTCTGGTCAACCCTGCCTGTTGAACAAAGTGTCTCTAAATGCATAACAAAACTCTTTCAAAGTACTGGAAACTTGGGGGGGGGGAGGAAGTGGTTCAGATGTTTTAGGTTTCTCTCGGGCGGGGGGAGCACCAGGCTTCAAGCTGATTGCAGTGGGAGACAGGTTGCCTCATTAATTACAGCAGTAGCATGTTTCCTGTCGTTAAGTCAAGAAGGTGGGCAAAGGGCCAGTGCAGAGGCTCATGTGTCTAGTTTGGCCAAAAGGCTTTCCCCCACCACACACCCCAAAAGCTGCCATGGCGCTGGGTTGTCTCTTTCAGATGCCTCCATATCCAGACATTCCATTTTATAGGCAGGATTGTTGGGCCTCATTTTGTGTGTCAGCCACTGGGCATCTCAACGGGAGCTGATGAGCCAAAGTTGAATCTGGAGAGCTTACAAGGCGATGGCAATGCAGTGAAGACCCAGAGAAAACAACAGGAGGAGCTACAGTACAAAGCCCATCATTTTTTGCTACCTGAAGCCCCAGCAGATGTGTCCCTAGAGAGATGGTGAGGCAGTTCAGCTGCCTTCAGAACAGAACTACTACAGGAAATTCCTTAAATGCAGAGAAAGAGAAAGGAGAGGGAGATAAGGAAGAATACATAGGGTAGAAGGAGAACCAAAACCAAGACAGGCACTTCTCTTTCCATTTGCCAAGCCCGAGGCTCTCTGGCTGTCAAGTGTTATGAGGCAGCAACTGGGGAAGCAGGTTGGCACATCTCTCCAGGGCACAGACATACTCCCAGGGCACTGTAGTGGCTCAGCCCAGCAAGAAGAGCTACTGAGGCTTCCTGTTCAGTCTGGGATTTGCCTTGGAAAGGGCGGTCTTGACTGCCCCAGCCCTACTGAACCTGTTCTTTCTATGTTCCTCTGGTAGTGAACTCCCTCTCAGTGGCTGCCCATGCAGCAGCTCTGCGGCTGAACAGCAGGACCTCAAGTGTCCCTTTTGCTCAAGTCCCATTTTCACTCATCTGGGCATCAAGATTTCAACTTCAGCAGCTGTTTTCAGGCCACCAACTTGAACCTATGTGGAATCAGGGGAAGAAATAGGCTGGTCTAGTCAACCATAATCAAAACATGTTTCCTCAGTTGTTAGTGATCTAGCTTACTCATCTACAATATCAATATACCCAGTTTTACTTGACACAGAACGTGAGTAACTATTTTCCTGTTTTGAATGCTAGACGGTCTAGTTTTACCATCCAACACCAGCCTAACTATGAAAGCTCTGTGCAGTTGATAGAGTAATCTGATGTCAGCAAGTCACAGCATATCTGGAGGTCAGGAGCATTTGTCACATTCTGCTGTCACTTGCAGAATATTATGGGATGAACAATGGTATGGTTAGGGGGCGATCCCTGCTCACAACTCAGTGCTGCTGGAAATGCCCTTAGATTGCATCTAATATCTAAGAGGTGCAAACTTTCACAAACTGTGCTGCAAGGCATTCTACACATGCTCAGAGGCGTACAGCCTTATACATAAATCCTTCACAGTTCTACAATTGGCCCCTGTTCCCTATTTGTGAGGCAAGGCAGATTGCAAGAAAAAGAGCTCTAGCTCCCTTCCGATTTAATGATGCATTTCTATGTGGTTGCTAAGAGGTGCTGTGCGGCCGGCGGATGGGATCAGGAGGGTGGCTGTTTACAAGCTTGCACTATTAACATTTCAGGTTTTCCAGGGATGTGTCCTGGAATTCTAGTCTAGTCCCAAGGAGGAGCTGTCCTTGGCCCTGGCTCAAGTTAAGCCCTGTTTGCAGCTCCAGGTATACATCTCACTCTCTGACTTGGCAGAGTCAGCATGGCAGGAAGAAGGGGTCAGATCAATTTATATTCATCTTACCCAGTCTGATCTTCCAAAAACATTGCATGAACTTCCCCCTTCTTTTTAATAGTTCTCTATACTTGCCAATCATTTACTCATGCAGCCACATTCTCTGCCTAGGATGGAGCCGGTGCCAAAATTGTTGCTTTTTGTTTTGCGGTACCTTGCCACCAGCTCCACCGCTGGCTCCCTGCCCTGCCCTTCCCCTACCAACCCTCACCCTGTTTCTGAGGAGCAGCCACACACGCCAGAGCTTGTGCCCACAAAGGAGGAGGCAGCCAGGCGCCTGGCTTGTCAGGGGGAGTGATGGGTGTTCGAGTGATGGGTGTCATCTGAGAATGCCAACCGCACTGCGGGGGAAGCAGGGACACATTTGTGTGTGTGTGTGAAGGAGTTCCTTCAAGGTGCTCACTAACACCTGCCTGCCAACTTTTGAAAGACTATAACCCCGCCCCCACTACTTTGCCCACAAAGTGATTTATTTCAGAAGATTTTAATTTTTTTTTAAAAAAAATTATTCAGCTGTTCTAAATAAGGAGGTTAAATGTATAAACTAATTTATTCCACCCTGTTAGTAAATTCTCATCTGGGCACCTCCTGTTGTCTTGACAGAAACTATAGCAAGACACTTTCAAGAATGCAGTTTTCACCTCCTCTCAAAGCCCTTCAGCTTATTTTCAAACAAAAGCAAGCAGCTTCCCTGCATTTTGGCTGCTGGATAGCTATGGTCTGTTTAATCTGGCAAACTCACACAACTGCAAGAACGGGTGCAGGTGGTTTAGAGGAGGGTATTTATGACACCAGGCTGGTGACTTTGAAGATCTGATGCTAGGGGGAAAGGCGTCAGATGGCATCACAATTAATTTGGCTTTCGGCTCAATACCATTTGTAAGGGTTGGACAATTCTCACTCTATCCTGCTCCCACAAGGCACCTGTGAAAATCAAGATAGGGTTTTATTGTGACCTGCCCTGTAATAGGGCAGGGAAGAAAGTTGCACTGCCTGGTCTGGGTCACGGCATATTGCTCTCAATTACGAACCCATTAAGATGGTGCCAGCCCTACAAAATGAAACAGAAAGATAATAATGCAGCTCCGTTTGACCACAGCACAAGGACAGGAGGTTCTTTCCAGCCCCAGGTGAGTCACCTTGTTGGCCATATCAGGTGGAAGCCTATTTGCACAGAGGTGGGTGGGGAGCTTTTGACTGCATTCTTGTCCGGCCACCGCCCCGTCAATTCCAGGGAGTTCTTTGATAAGGCAGAAAGAGAGCGGAAGGAAGTTTGAGGTGGCACTGTAGGTTTCCTCACACACACCCTTCTCCTCCAGTAGGTGAGGGGATACCCCTTCCAGTTGGCAGGAGGCCCAAGAGGTTCCAGATCTGATAAGAGGCATTACTATCATAAAAAGGCCTCAGTGAGATTAGCTGAGGGCAGAGCAATTGTGATAGCTAGAAAGATCAAAGCAACTGGCATATGACCAGCAGAATAAGCAGCTATTAGACCAGCGCCACTCCCCACCCCCAAACAGTCATGAGGAAGTGCCCAAGGTTGCCCCTAGCTGACTCCCAGCGCAGCTACCGATTGTGGCCAGCGCTTTGGAATAGGAAATAGGTGCTCCCTGTCTTAAGCTGCTACACCAATTATGAATGTTAATCCATCTAGAGTTATGCATATTTTATACAGTTAAAATATGGCATTTGGGGTGGCGCTGTTCTCGAAGTGACGTGGGAGCTTCTTTAAGTTTGTACATTTTAAATATTTGTATACAGATGTAGACTCTGGGCCATTTCCTTCCTCCCCCGCCCCTCTCTTTAAAGCAAAAATAATAATAATAGTCATTGTGATTCACCCAGAGTCACAGGTATACTGCGTGAGAGATAAATGTACACACATTATACAGGTAGATAAATAAACAGAATGGGATGTAGTGAAGCCAGGCTGAAGCTGCAGCCCACACACCCAGGGAAGCGTTAAAAGGTTCGTCTCTGTTTACCCTAATCTGCCAGAACAACTCATCCGGCACTGTTGTCCTCCAGCTGTGCTGTGGCTTTAGAGCAGGAAAACTATGTGATCTGCCTCTTTCATTAAAAGGCACAGAAACCATTCTGCACTGCGGCCCATAGGTGTGGCCCAGTTACTCAAAGCCACTCCATCTCAACAGCTGTGCTTCATTTCAAACCATTAAACTCGGGGAATAGGAGCTACTGTCTTGTCTGGTGTCCGCTTGCCGGTTTGGAGACCCATCCAGCCAAATGACACCTAATAACACCGCAAAAGCACATTCCCTGCTTCCTGGCTCTACCCAAAGGAAGAACAAAGCAGGAGGAGGGGACAAGGAGAGAAAGAGTCCTTGTCCAAATATGAGTTGGACCAGCAAGGGATGCCAACGTTTGCCACATTCTCTCCCTCATGGATGTTGTTGGTGCATCACACAGGAAAGCACTGGCACAAAGCTGGTGAGGGCGCAGAAACCTTGTGGTCAGCTGTTGTCCTACGCAGCACCTCTCAGGTCAATTTGGAGCTTCTCTTGTCATGTGGGGTCTCTCTGGGGTGCTCCACCCCATTCTCCTCTTTTCTGCAGTCTTGAGATTGCGGAGGCAGCAGGGGGAGGTTCCTGGCTTCCACCTTTCTCTGTCTCTCTCTCCACCCTTAGGTGGGTCTTCTTCAGAGCTTGTCCACACATGCATGTTCTCTTTGGGGTCCACAGTGCCCCAGTTCTCATTTTTGCACTGTTGGGGTTGAGGGCCTGAGTTTCTGATGGGTCTTGAGGCATTCCTGTAAACCCAGCAAAGGAGATACGTATAGTTAAGGCTGGCTCAAATGAAGAAGCAAGGATGCAAACTAGGTAAATATATTGGAGAGAGGGGGGGGGGGCTTTATCCACCATCACAAAACATGCTTATGTGGATTCCAAACTACATTAGAGATTGTGCCCAGTGATTGGAGCTTTGTGCTTTGTCCACATTGCCTAAATACAGAACACAGCAGTGTGATGATAAAAAGGTAAAGGTAAAGGGACCCCTGACCATTAGGTCCAGTCGTGACCAATTCTGGGGTTGCAGCGCTCATCTTGTTTTACTGGCCGAGGGAGCTGGCGTTTGTCCACAGACAGCTTCCGGGTCATGTGGCCAGCATGACTAAGCCGCTTCTGGCGAACCAGAGCAGCGCATGGAAACGCCGTTTACCTTCCCACTGGAGTGGTACCTATTTATCTACTTGCACTTCGTGCTTTTAAACTGCTAGGTGGGCAGGAGCAGGGACCGAGCAACGGGAGCTCACCCCGTCCCGGGGATTCAAGCCACCGACCTTCTGATCGGCAAGTCCTAGGCTCTGTGGTTTAACCCACAGCGCCACCCGCATCCCTAGTGTAATGATAAAGGTGCTTAAATAAAGAAAAAATATGTGAACACCATGAGCAACTGAATTCATCATCATTTAATGCACAATTGTTAGGCTGCTCAAGAGGTGGGTAGAGAGCAGAATTTTAATTCACTGAGGGCAACCAAAAAGTGAAACAAAAAAACCCCACAGCTGCATCCTTCATGTGACATGCGAACAAGGGGTAACTTGAAGAGACCTGAGGGAGACAAAGGGGGCATGCTAGATTCCATGCTAAGGATTAGGGTGGATTCACAGCCATAGACTCCTGCAAACTCTTGTATCGTTTTTTCCCCTCTGCCTTGATTCTCCCAGTCTTCTCTTAAAAAAACACACTACAGAAACCCGGCAGCTGTGAAACACCTCCCCAAACTCCCCAGTATTATTCATCTCTTCAACTGAAACACACTTCTCCCAGGCTAGCAGACAGCCATAATCTACACTGAGAGCCTGTGGTCAGCAGCTATAAAAATCCATGCTGTAAATCTGCCACAGTCGGACATTGCTATCTCTAAGGTTTGTTCAGGAGATTTTGAAATAATCCCTTAGTGAGACATCAGGTTCCTGTAGGCGATGACACAGGGTTTCTATAACCAGAGTTTCAGGCTGTTCTCTAACCAGCTATAGACATGGGCCTCCCATTGTTCCCTCCCTTTGCTCTTCTGTTTTCTTCTCTTAGCTGTAATTTTTGGTCTTTCCTGATTTATGTTCCTACCTTGACAGTGGTTGGCCTTTCCCTTTCCCCTCTCAGCTCCCCCCCCCCCACGCCCCCATATAGTCAACATAGCTATTAAGTGGTTATAAGGAATGATGGTGAAATGGAGACTCCGTCTTAAGAAGTTGTGTTACACTGAATACTAGTTGCAAGAGCATGAGCAAAGACTACTGTGTTCAAGTCCTGCTTGTGAGCTTCCTAGAGGGAGCTGGATCGTCACTGTGGAGAAACAGAGCAGTGGGTCAGATCCAGCAGACTTCTTCTTTTGTTTTCAATGCCAGGAAACAACAGAGGGAACTCGTCTAGGCCTGAATTGGAATTTTTTGCTTTCCACTCCCAGGGCCTTCATGCTAACTGCCCCTTTCCAAAATGCCCTATAAACATACACTATAAACAATTAATGCACACCCATGTACTACCATCGCCTAACATGGATCATAGAAACCAATTCTGACAACCCAAAAATGCTCAAAGGGCCATGCCTGCTAACCTTAAATTCACAGCAAGTGGCAAGGGCCCCGAGCAGAGCTCAAACACAGAGCTGCTAGCCCAGGGCCACAAGAAAGACAGCTTCCTATGCACATTTAGTGAGCCACTGTGGGAACAGGATGCTGGACTAAGTGGTCTAACTTGGCAGGGCTTTTTTCATGTCCTTATTACTATTTTTATTATTTATTAAATTTCTGTGCCACCTTTCATCCGAGGATCACAGGGCGGTTTACAATATAAAAACACATGTGCAAGCTGCTGCCATTCAGTGAATTCAGCTAGCTCAGTATAAGGCAGCTTCTTAGGTTCCTAATGGAAAACTGGTTAGAAACAAACCAAATTAAATTCAGCAGAGACAAATGTAAACTTCTGCATCTTAGGCACACACAAAAACCCAAATACATGGGTACAGGATGAGGAAAACCTGGTTTGGCAATAGAACATGTGAGAAGGATCCTGGGATTGCAGCTGATCACAAGCTGAACATGAGTTAGCTGCGTAATGTGGCAGCAAAAAAAGGCTAATATGATTTTTAGACTGCATTAATAGTTTCCAAGTCACAAGAAATTACTTTGTTCTGCAGTCGTCAGGCTCATCTGGAGTGCCGTACTGGGGGACGGACGGGACCACACACTCAAGAAGGTTGCTGACAAATAGGAATTGGTTCAGGTAAGGGCCTGCTGGCCAGTGGCCTACCTAGTCCAGCATCCTGTCTTTACAATGACCTACCTCATACCTGTGGGAAACCCACAAGCAGGACTGGGGTGCAACAGCAGCACTCTCCCCACCTGTGAGTCCCAGCAACAGCCATGTACCGTAGTTCTTATGAGAAGGAGCCGGGATGACAAGGCCCCTCTCAACTGCATGATAAAGCAGCTCATTCAGAAGTGCTTTAAATAAAACCTCAGAATGATCTGGGAAGTGAGGCGTCATTGTTTGTCTCTCCCAGCTTCTAGCAACTCAAGAGGTTTCAGAACATGCTGATCTTGACATTGTTGGCCAAACTAATTTCTAGTTAATGATGAACATGGTAGGAAAGATTAGGAGGGTTTTGTGTGTGTTTTTTGCAGTACAGCCTAGGACAGGAAGAAGACTGTCCAACTGAAAACACAAGGAATGCAAGCAGGGCCCTTCTGGCATTATGCTAGCTGTTAATTATGTCCTGTTTTTGCCCACATTGCTATGGATTTTAAGATTTGCAGATTCCATGGTGCACAACCCTACAATAAGCTGAGCTGGTCTGTCTTGCATCCAAGTTATTTTGTGCCCAGATCCAGAGGTTTTTCCTACAAGAAGTCTGTCTGAAGCTACAACATGGTCAGTTTGCCAATGTGTCCAGAAGAGCCATTAACTCAAGTTGACTGCAGAACAGCCATGCGCCTGCACCACTAAAGGTGCATTTTTAGGGGAAGTTAACAATCTGTTGTGCGTCACAGTATGAGTAGAAGCTGCTGCATGTCTGGGGATGAAATCATGGGGCTCACCAAACTGGTTGTGCTACTGAAATTCACAGATTTCATATTTTTGCAAATGGAAAAGGGGGGAAAGGAAATACATAAATCAAGTGGGTTCGCACTCCACAACGGAGAATGTGGGAAAATGCTACAGCTACTGCGCTTCCTTTCTCCACCCCCAACTCTGACAGTGCTATCACCTCTGAAAATGGGACGAGGATGCTGGTCTTGAGATCCAATTACAACATGCAACAGGAATTGCCCTCAGGGTCTGTGGCAATCTCAAACTCATGAAAGACAAGGAGCCATGCTTGATAGGTGACTGCAGCTCATTTCAGCTAAATTATAGAAGTGAGCAGAGAAAAGCTTCCCAAGAACCTTTTCTTCCTGTGGAAAGAACCTTGGTGTTCCAGAGATCTTTCCCATCCTGCGTAATTCTGACCTGCCTTGAACCGGCTTGGCCAGGGAACAAATGCAACAGTGCAAATGTTTATTTGGCCATTACTTGGAATAGAGAGATGTAGACGCTGATAAAGCAATACAGTTTATCTGTCTTAATCGCACAACAGCACTTCCATCTATCTCGTGTCCTTCCACTGAGCGCTCAGGGCTAATTTCCTTAAGAATGGATAGATTTGATCTTCTTGCAGTCCATGGGACTCAAGAGTCTCCTCCAGCACCAGAATTCAAAAGCATCAATTCTTCGGCGATCAGCCTTCTTTATGGTCCAGCTCTCGCTTCCATACATCACTACTGGGAAAGCCATAGCTTTAACTATACAGGCCTTTGTTGGCAAGGTGATGTCTCTGCTTTTTAGGATGCTGTCTAGGTTTGTCATTGCTTTTCTCCCAAGAAGCAGGTGTCTTTTACCGTAATTTCATGACAGCTGTCACCATCTGCAGTGATCATGGAGCCCAAGAAAGTAAAACCTCTCATTGCCTCCATTCCTTCCCCTTCTATTTGCCAGGAGGTGATGGGCCCAGTGGCCATGATCTTAGTTTTTTTTTATGTTGAGCTTCAGACCATATTTTGCACTCTCCTCTTTCACCCACATTAAAAGGTTCTTTAATTCCTCCTCACTTCATGCTTAGCTAGTTCAGAGGCTGTGCCACCATCTTCCCCGAGTAGCTGTGGTGACTCCATGGACATTCCGGACTCAAAGGAATGCAGAAACTACAGGACAGTTTTGGCAGCAGGACAAATCAGGTTTTCCAAGGTGCTAAATGCCATGCCGTTTCCATGGTGCACTACAGAAACTTTGGCATTTCTTGCTGGTCAGAGGTCTCATGTAGTGGCTCAGCTGCACCAACTCACAGCCATCCCACCTCCGTCCCCTGCTTATTCCAAAACCATGAAATTCTACAAGGACAGAACGGATGCCCCATATTTCAAATGGCACTGACTCCTTAACTGGAGAAGGCAGATGACAACAGGTCTTTGCTGCAGCAATCCCATTCCAGAGTGTCTCTCTCATGTCTCTTTTCTCTTCTACCTGGTACATTGCTTTGTTTTGGCAAGTCTGTGCCACATGGTAGACTGGGCGTGGAAGAAGGGGAGTTTATTTTTGGATATCTGCCTGCATGTGAGAGAAATAAATATCTTGGAAAGGCAACCAGATGTTCCCTAATTGGTTTGATAAATACAGCAGATGTTTCATCTCCTTGATTTATGGCAGGAGTGGCACTGCCAAAGTTTTGTGTTGTGTGGCAAGGAGGAGGCAGCCCTCAGGGCTGCAATCTGGATTTAAGCAAAGGAGCAGCCCCACCATGAAAAGGTCCAATCTATCACTTTTCTGCAGCTTTCTGGCATTTGGAGCCTACCTTGTACCAATGGAGTGCAAGTGGGAACTGTTTGCAAACTCTTTGCACAAACTTCCAAAACTGGTTTAGGGCATCTAACAGAAGATCTCAAGGGTGTGATCCCCTAATTTGTGGCTGGGTGCCATTTTGGGTAACCAGATCCCTGTGCACACAGTACAGTGCCCTTGAGGCTGTAACTTAGATTCTTATCCATCCCTGTTCCTTCTCCATGTAGCTCTGATGTTTGCCGCTTATTCCCCAGAGGTGGCCATGCTTTTTCTGAAGGAAGAAAAACGAGCAATCCCTGTAATCGTACAAATAAACAATTTTATACTCCACTGAGACTAGAGCCCGTCCTCTGTTTCCCATGCATATCATGAATATCTCCAGACAAGAGGCCACTGGAATGAAACTTGCATGGCGTGGGTGGAGAATAAAAGAGGCAGGCCCATAATAATGTTTCTGCTGATGTGTTACAAAACATTTCATAAGCTCAATAAGGGTAATTGTTGGAGAATTGAATAATGCTGACAGAAACAAAGGTGCTGCGGTTAAACCGTGTCAGTTTACTGCATTTGGAGACATTTAGCAGACACACTCAAGACCAGCTAGTGCGGATTAGTTACTCCCTGCTAATTCCTATTAATCAGCTTCTTCAGGATAGTTTAAGGGTAGATTTTTCTCAGGGCTTATCCACACTCCCCTTTTGCCCCGCTTTTTTCCAGGCAGAAGTCCACATTTTAACGCTTCGTGTCCAAGCATGTTGCTTTTTTGCCCCGTGAGGTTGCTATTTTCCTAAGTTTGAGGAGGGGGAGGGAAGACCTGAGAGAGGGCACAATGCCCTGGAATCCAGATGGGTCTTTGGGCCATAGCAATTCAGATTTCCCTCATTCTTTCTTTTTCTTTCTAAAATAATTTTATTAAGGAGTTTCTTAAGTTACAAAAGCATGTGCATTGTCTCTTTTGTTTTTCCAGGTCTTGGTGTCTTTTCTACAGACCAGTTACATTTGATGTGAGGCATTAGTATTGTTTACCCCACTTTCTTGCTTTCCTTCATTCACTTTCTTAATTTCCACCTCAGCTTCTTTAGCCACCTTTTCTTCCTTTTTCCTGCCTCATATTCCCCTCCCTGCTTGTTTCTTGAAGCTTTCCTTCAGTCACTGCATGTCCCCCTGCCCGCCTTCCTTTTTTTTACACCTCAGCTTCTTTGCCACCCTCCTTCCTATTTCCCTCCTCTTTCTGAGAGACCTTTCTTGGCATGCCTTCGTCTAGCTGTTTCCCCCCTCAGCGCTCTCTTTCCCCCTTCTTTTCTTACGCTGCCTTCCCCTCACCAACACTCTCATCTCCTCAGGTTCTCCCTCTTTCCTTCCCTTGAGCTTCGAAATGCCGCCTTCTCCTCCTTCCTCAGCTTCCCTTTCCACCTTGACTTCTTAATTCCACACGCCCACAAAATCCCTTCAGAGCCTCAGGCAGGCTTCTTGCCATCCCTTTTCTCTTGAAGACTCTTTTCCAGCCTGACATTCCCTCACTTTCATCTTTTTTTCGCTTTATCTCCCCTCACCCTCCGGTTTCTTAGCCCTCTCCACCTCATCTGATTTCGTTTTCCTCAGCGGTTCTTACATTTTCTCTATTTCTTTTGAACGGCTTTGCTAATTTTCCTTCAGCCGCTCTCATTTTTCCCGCCTTTCCCCCCTCCCTCTCTGCCCCTCAGCAATGGGGAGGGACCGGCAGCAAAAATAAAAATAAAAGGGCAGGAAAGAAATACTGCCTGTGCCATTGAGGCTCACTGTTATGTAGTGAGTTGAATAGGATCCAAAATGCAGCAGTCTGATTGGTCCTAGAACAATAGGATTCAGAATACAGCAGTCTGATTGGTCCACAGGAGCCACCCAATCCAGCTCCAGGTGGAAGTGAATCCGCAACCTGATTGGCCTACAGGTGAATCCCAGAATTAGCCAATCACTGGCAGAAATGACTGGCAAAATCCACCAGGGAGAAGAGTCGGTGGAAGAAGATTGGAAGAAATTCAAAGACTATCTACAGAAATATTGTAAAATTAATGAATTTTAGAATGATGTTGGATAGAAATTAAGTGGTTTCCGGCTGTAATGCTTTAAGAGAATATGAAAAAAGGGTTATAAATAGGTAAAAATCTAATGGTAAGGATTTGCTGAACCAACAATTTGAAGTGGAATACAAAAAAGGGAGGTATGAGGAGGTCCGGGAAACAAGCTAAAGGAAAATAAGCAATGGAAATTCTGTGTGTTTTTAACTATTTTTATTTTGTATTTTTGTTATTTTTTCATTTTTATTGTAATACTTTAAAAAATCTTAATAAATATCTTATTAAAAAAAACCACAGAATTAGCCAATCACGTGGGGCCCATTGTGTAAATAATGTATATAAAGCAGACATTCTGGGGGAAATGCCATTCCTCCTCACCACTATGAGCTGAATAAAGAGCATGAAATCCACTCTCGACTCCGAGTATATTTCACTCACCCTTCCAGGTGTAGTTTGTTGCTCTCTTAGCCTCCCTGGCCTTGGGCACCCTTGGCAGAAGGAAGGTGGAAGGGGGCAAAAAGGAGGAGGGGGCTTTTCACGGGAAACAACAGCAAACTATAGAATATATTGCTTCAGAGATTGCATCTTTCCCCCCAATCTTGAGCGGCAGCAAGATTTCAGGACATAGGCGCCATTCCTGAGGGGCTGTGGGTCCCGGGGCAACGCAAACATTTTACTGTGAGTGCCCTGCTGGGCGACCCAACATGTCCTGTTGGGAATGGAGCTTGCCATATTCCAAGAAGTGAAAATCCGGACACAAAAGCAGTTGAGCTTTTTTCAGCCATTGTCTTTGAGCTTTTGATTTTTGTGAAATCACAAAAAAGGAGCTATTTTTTCAGAAATTTGCCAAGAATTCAACCCTTCCTGTATGGGTTTCCCCAGACATTTTAAAATTCGTCCCGGACGCCATTTTTGATGGACATATCCCGACTACATCCAGGAGATTACGAATGTATGGCAGCCCTAACTTTAAGAAATATGGTGCATTGACTCATATTTAGAACCTGGGTGCAGAACAGCATAGGAGCGTCCCAGAGAGGGTTAGGAGAAGGGCAGGCAGACTCCTATGTACTCCTAGCCGGAGTGGAGAGGTGTGATTTCTACGCTTGGGAAAACCATGGAGCAGAGCAGTGAGAGGTATGGCCTGGGCAGAGTCCTGAGGGCCAGTCAGGGAGGCCTGGAGGGCCACATCTGGGCCTTCGCCAAATGAGGTTCCCTACCCCTGCCCTAGTAAGTGCCTTTAGGATTGTAGCCTTAATCCATTTCAAGCTGCTCAGACTCACGAAATCAATCAGTTAAGGTTCTGAAGGTGCTGAGAAGTATCTTGTGACCTCTTAATTCAGAAAGCAAAGCAAGGAGAGGTGACTCCCAGGTGTGGAATTAGGAACAGAGAGGAGACAGGACAGGTTCTTCTCAAACTGACCGCTTAAATCTTGCAAGAGGACGTGCCAGGACGTGTAAGCAAATTTTATCATGCATTTCCCGATTTCTAAGTGCATCAGAGTCATTTGTTAAGCATGGGCTGGTGGTGCCCAAGGCAAGTCAATACTCATCTGGGCAGGCTAGTTGAAATGGACTTAAGTGCCTTCGGGGAAAGGACTTAAGTGCCTTGGGGGAAAGGGCCTCCACTCAGTGGGCAGAGAGCACCTGCTTGGCATGCAGAAGGTCTCAAGTTCAATCCTACTGCCAGTCAGGGTAGAAAGTACTGCACTAGATGGACCAAGGGTCTGACTCAGTATATATATATATTTAATTTTTAATTTATGATGTTCAGGTACATACATGTCAATAGTTTTCCAATCATTCCAACATTTCAAAGCTCAACTTTCTTCCTCTTCTTTATGCAGTTCCTTAATTATTATTTTTTTACATTTCCTGCATATTCTAAATTAACTTATTATTTTATTCATCTACTTTAAATACGGTATATACTCTTATTAAACTGAGTGTTATTGCAGTAATCCTGCAATAGGTTTACAGTTTGTAAATATTCAGTAAACCATTTCCATTCTTTTATGAAAAGTTTGTTAGCTTGATTTCTTATTTTTCTGGTACGTTTCGCCATTTCTGCATATTCCATAAGTTTTTGTACCCATTCTTCTTTCATCGGGACTTCTTCTTCTTTCCATTTTTGGGTAAATAACATTCTTGCCGCTGTAGTTACATACATGAATAAATTTCTATACTGTTTAGGTAGTTCTACCCCTAAAATTCCCAAAAGGAAAGCTTCTGGGTTTGTTTGTTTTACAAATGTTATTTTAAACAACTTTTTCAGTTCATTATATATCGTTTCCCAGTAAGCTTTAACCTTACTACAAGACCACCACATATGATAAAAAGTACCTTATTTCTCTTTGCATTTCCAACACTGATTTGATTTTGATTTATACATTTTTGCCAATTTACTCGGTGTTAGATACCATCAATGGGTCTGGCAGCTCTCTGTGAGTACTGCTTAGATTATTTCCAGACAGGAACTTAATTGTGTGAATGGGATGTTGCTGACAATGGGGTGTTGCTTTGTTCTTAATTAACTGGATTTCCCCTGGAAAATGTAAATCCATATTAAATATGGTGGGGTGGGGAGATGCAGGCTGCATTTGATGCCGATGGTGTTGTGTGGACGCTGCGAAAAAATGTGCATTCATCAGAAACACCTATCCCATCATAGAAACCTGTTTGGAAGCAGCCTTGCTTGGGTTCTTTGAGGCCTGGGTGTCCAAGAACAAAGGGCATCTTTGCAAACATGCCATACAATGATTCCACCCCCCTCCATAAAAAAGAATCCGAGACCAGGGAGAAGAGTTGGTGGAAGAAGATTGGAAGAAATTTAAAGACTATTTATACTGTAAAATTAATGAATGTTAAAATGATGTTGGATTGAAAATAAGTGGTATTGGTAACAAGGTTATTAAGAATAAGCAAATATGGATTGATAATGGATAAAAATGTATAGTTATAATAGGTTAAGATATAGAGTTAAGATAAATGAAAGAGGGTAAGGATTTGCTGAATTGATTATGTAAATGGGAATACAAAAAGGGGAGGTGTGAGGAGGTCAAGGAAATAAGCAAATGAGCTTAAAGATATCGAAAAATGGATTTATTTTTAATTTTTTTCTTAGCTATTTGTTTTTTGTATTTTGTTTTTTCTTGTCATTTCCCCCCCCTCTTCTATGTTTTCTTTTTAGTTTGTTAATTTCTGTTTTAAATCCTTTTATTCTGTAAACCTATGCTTTTTTGTAAAGCGCTAATAAATATCTTATATATAAAAAAAAGAATATTGGGAACTGTAGTTTGTTAAGGGTGCTGCTGTTGCCATTCCCACGATTCTTTGGGAGAAGGCATGCATGCATCGAGAAACACAAATAGTCTCAATTTTTCCAGCTCTCCTGCAGCGTTTTTCCCGACTTGGCTTTCTGGACAAGGAAATAGCCATCATTGTTGGGCCCCTACATTCACATGACAAAACAGTCCAAGCATCCCTCTCTTTAAATCAAGAGAGGAGGAGATGCCAGTGCCTCAGTTTCCCTCCTGGAAACCGGTTTTGGATGTTTGCTCCTGAGTTGAGAATAACGGCGGTTTTGTAAACGTGACACTCCCCACGGAAGGCCCGTGAAGAGTTTAATGGATCACTGTTCAAGGATCCCTTAAAACTGCGGCGGGGATACTATTTACAAGCCCACAGTGGGCAGCGGGGGGGAACCACAGGTCGTTTTTCATTCCTCCACCCCCCCATCCAAACCCATCTGTGTTATGCATCTTGTAAACTGCGCGGCCTGTTGCGCTCCATATTTATTGGACCATAAATAAAACCTATTCAAAATTTTATGATACTCGCTGGATTCCGTGGCCCCCACCCCCGATTTTTATGGCCCTTTTTTGCTTCTGATGTGTGATGCAATCGCAAGTAAGAAATGGATACTCTCGCCAGCTGCACCTTAATGCCACGGGAATCACTGGAGGCGTTAGATCCAGGTGGGGAGGGGAAGGCTGGGTCCCTTCCCCACACACTTTGGGGAGAGAAGGGAGGGGGGGGGGCAAAGTGTGTAAAAAACCAGACCCACCAAATTCTTGTTATAAGATTGCTCACTGCTCCAACCTCCTGGTTTCTGACTCAGCTGTTAAACCCTTAGACTTGCCACAGAAATATGAAACGAAATCCTTGGGTTACACTCTTAAACCGGGGTTGGGGGACACCTGCCCCCTCCTGCGAGGCATTGCTGGGCCCCAGCTGCCCCAACAGCCAGCATGGCCAATGGTCAGAGATGATGATGGTGGGAGTTATACCGTATTTTACGCTCTATAAGACACACTTTTCCCCTCCTAAAAATTAAGGGGAAATGTGTGTGCGTCTTGTGGAGCGAATGTAGGCTGGAGGCTCTGCTCAGCGCTCCCTTTAAAGAGCCGCAT
This sequence comes from Podarcis muralis, assembly GCF_964188315.1. Taxonomy (NCBI): domain Eukaryota; kingdom Metazoa; phylum Chordata; class Lepidosauria; order Squamata; family Lacertidae; genus Podarcis; species Podarcis muralis. The sequence continues at coordinate 7,765,257 of NC_135661.1, read as the reverse complement.
GGAGCGCGTGTGCAGCTCTTGGGGGCTTTTCCGCTCTTTAAAGGGAGCGCGGCTCTTGGGGGAGCCTTGAGGGATGAAGGCTCCCCTTGCCCGGGAGAGGCTGTGTGTGGCTATCCCATAAACCAGGGCAGCTAGCGGGATCGCTGCACAGCGATCCCGCTGGCTGTTCTGGCTTCTGGGGTTCAGAATATTTTTTTTCTTGTTTTCCTCTTCCAAAAACTAGGTGTGTCTTATGGTCTGGTGTGTCTTATAGAGCGATAAATACGGTAGCTTGCTATAACACACTGAGTTGTTGTTCATCATGGTCTGGATGGATGACTACCCCAGAAGGGGTGAGCCAAGATGATGCTGGCCAAGTTCCTGAGAGCTCATCGAAAGCTGAGGAGAGCTTTGACCCCAGATGGGGGAGTGAAGGAACTGTTGCTGTGGCTGATCCTGTGCGAGCAACAATGGGTGTTGCTGACAGGGGGATGGGTGAATGGAGTTCTAATTCCCTCACTGATGTTGCTACTGGAGAGAAAGCTGTAGCTTTGAGCGTTGTCCGGTGTTACAACTGTGGACAGACTGGGCATCTTCAGCGGAGCTGAATGAGTCCTTCTCCTCATTAAAAGAAGGCAGAGTTGTGATGCAGGAGCTGGGGTGGGGTTAGTAAAGGCAAGTGTTGGTCTAGCTCAGGGATGGGAAACCCGTGGCTCTGTAGAAGTTGCAGGACTCCCAAGAGCCAGCATGGAAGGGCGAAGGGCGCTGGAGTCCGACAACATCTGGAGGGCCACCTATGTTACCCCTTCCTGCTCTTGTGATGCCCTCACAGAATGATGGTTTCTGGGCTTTTGTAGAGCAGCAGGAGTGATGCTCAGGGGGTCGCTTGGCCTACCTATCTTAGGCCCAGAAGACGTGAGGCAATAACCTAGGAAAGAGTGCCCTGAATGGTGCTTTCTTTCTCCATGCTCAACGGTGGCAGCCAACTCTTACGCACTTCTGGCTGCCCGAAAGGTTTCTAGTTCAAAGAAAGGGGCTTTTCCGGCACCTCCTCGCTGGAAAGGGACCCCTCCTTGGGTGTGCAGCACTGCGACTTTAAAAGGCAATCCGCCCACAGGCACGCACCTCCTGCCGTGCCCAGCCCTCAAGGTATTGGCCAAGAGGTGGGGAGAGAGGCAACCTGGGAGGGGAGCTAAGCTCCCCCTCTCCCATGCAATGGAGGAGGGACATGCCCCCAGATGGAGCCTCCTGCGTGCTGACAGGTTTTGCACACACAGCTTCCTTTGCAGCTAGGCAGGCTCTTTTCATCACCTCCACATCTGGGAAAGGGTGAGGGAGGTGTCAGGAGGTGCAGGCAAGAGGAAGCTTTTCCACAGTTCTGGCACTGCCGCTGCTGCTGTTGCTACCTGCGGCTGTGGAAAGCGCCACCCGCAGGGTTGCCCACAACCCCAGCAGCCCTGCCAGGGTCCCTCTTGGCACCAGGTGGTGCCAGCCATCTCCTCGAGTGCCTGGCAGCAGCATTTCGCCTGCTTTGGGACAGGATTGGGTCCAGGCCCAAAGCAAGAGGTTTTCCTTCCAAGGGTGGAGACACCCTCATGGTTTGCGGTGGGGCAGCCTTGGTTGTTGAAAGACCCTCCTCAGATTTGAGGAGGATGCAGGGCTGTGGCAGCATCAGGGTCTGCACACCAAGGATAATGGGCCATTGGCAGTTTTGCCCCTTGGCAGAGACGTCTGCTGTTTCAGAGGCCTCTCTCCAAGGGCCCAGCCTCTCTCATCTGGTTGACAAAAGAGCTTCCCCTGCCCAATGGCTGCCCCTGTTCTGTGGAACAGCACCCCTCCTCTCAAGACACTACAGGAGCCCCTCTAGGTCCACACTTTCCGGAAACAGCTGGAGGTGTTTTTTGTTCTGATTGGCTTCATCCCCAGGTGGAGAAAGGGGTCTTTGCCACTGGGGTTTCAGTTTTAAATGTGTTCCTTGTTTTCGTTTCCCCCGCGGTTTCCAATTATCGTATGGGCAATTTGCCCTGAGATGGTAAGGCGATGAAGAAATCAATAAAAACAATAATGAATGAACCAGGGCCGGGAAAGATGGCTGGTTCCGTCAAGGGGCATCTTTGCTCCTCGGAAGTGGCACTGTGAGAAATCAGGACAACTGTTTCCTGCTCCTCTTACAGGTGTTAACAGACATTTTTATTACTCCCAGTTGCTGTTGCTGGCAATGCTCAGTGTGCTTGTTTTGCATCCGTACGCTAAGCCTCAGCTGGATTTTCTCTGTCCTTTTGGCATTTCATCCCCTCTTGACTCCACCATCCCCAATGTTCTCCTCTTCACCCGCCAGCTTATATATTCCTGCCAGCTTCATGCACCTGAGGAGCACCTCGTCCGCAAAAGCATCTTATGTAACAAAATTGCTTCCCTTTAAAGCTTATGTTTGTTTGTCCTGGGCAAAGGCTGTGACTAATGTGTAGCAGCAGCAGCAGCAGCAGCTCAGTGTAGAAGAATGCAGAAGTCTGAAACCTCAAGCCCAGTTATCACAGCAGAAACACAGAGATACATAAAATAAGCAAAGTTTAAAAGTCAGATTACTAATTATTCTTAGGAAACCTTTTCCACAAAAACGTCTGTTACTTCCAATAGATGTACATAGCCACTTCCCTGGAAGTATCCCCCAAACATTCCTTTTGGATTTTGTTCTTCATTGGTCAACACAGCTATTTCCTGACTCCAGCTGGCCAGACTCACATCTAATTTCTCATTCTCGGCTTTCCATAACCAACGACCAAATTAACTTTCTTTCTTTCCTCAGCCAGCCTGCCAACGGCAGTCAGAACATAGGGAGAAAATGAACTTTTCTGCCTCATGTACCGTGCTGGTCAACACTGGCCGGCAGCATCAATCCAGGGGCTGAAGCAGGGAAGACGTTGTTGGTGACTGAAGCTGAGTCCTTGAGTTGGAAAGGATGACACAATGATTCAATCGTATTTTAATAAACACAGACACCATATACCGTGGCGTAACCTTGGATGCCAGGGACCCGGGTGGCGCTGTGGGTTAAAGCCTCAGCGCCTAGGGCTTGCCGATCGAAAGGTCGGCGGTTCGAATCCCCGCGGCGGGGTGCGCTCCCGCTGCTCGGTCCCAGCGCCTGCCAACCTAGCAGTTCGAAAGCACCCCCGGGTGCAAGTAGATAAATAGGGACCACTTACTAGCGGGAAGGTAAACGGCGTTTCCATGTGCGGCTCTGGCTTGCCAGAGCAGCGATGTCACGCTGGCCACGTGACCCGGAAGTGTCTCCAGACAGCGCTGGCCCCCGGCCTCTTGAGTGAGATGGGCGCACAACCCTAGAGTCTGGCAAGACTGGCCCGTACGGGCAGGGGTACCTTTACCTTTACCTTTAACCTTGGATGCCAGTTTTGTGTTCCTATCCAGGTGATGATAACAGCAAAAATCCCCTTCATTGATGGTTGGTGCCTTTGAGTCTGGTTGGGAAGAAGGCAGGGAGCCCTTAAGATAGGCAGACCGGGGTGAGGTGGGCTGAGGTTGATGAGGCAGTGCCCCATTTGCCCTAATGGGCCAGCCTGCTCTGCCCCTAGTCCGAAGCCAAGTCCTCCTCCTGGTCCTTCTCACTCAGTGCTGGTCCTCCTTGCACTGCCTAACAACGCCTCTGCAGGGGTCCAGGCAGGGCGGAGAGGCCTGCCCTGGCTGGCCGGCAGATGCCATGTAAGGCTACACATATGTCATATGGCTTTCACCAGCTGCAGGCACAATGACAGCCTGGGCTTGTTCTAGCTCCTCGAAGATCTGGCCTGGATTTGTCCTTTGCGGAAGAGATTCCTGGGGTTAGCTGACAGCGGAGGTCTTGTGTAGCAGCTCTGAGAGCAAGGAAAGCTGGGAAAGGGTCTCTAGAAAACTAGGGGCCCCTTGAAGGGGAGGGTGGCAAAACGGGCACCTGCCGTGCCTTACGGAAAACGAGGCTTTTGCGTGTTGCCACAAGCCTTCCTGACGCATATCGTTGGGTGGAGCCGAAAGGCAGCCGAGCTGCTTTTTAAACATTTGGTGATCTGGCCTGATGAGAAATTGTACACGCAACTGATGGGAGCATGGTTATGCAGTGACATCACGCAGAGTGAAACAGGGTGGTGGTGACGTCATGAGCCAGTGGCGCAACAGCAGCCTGAAGCCGTGACAGAGAAATGATTCCTTTCCAAAGAAGACCCAGAGATGTGGGTTTTGGATGTGGTTGCTCAATGCATGCTCAGAGGCACTTTTTGTCCTCATCATTGCTGCATCTTCTTCCAGGGCATAGCCTTGGCATTGCAAAGTGTGTCAGTGGCTCCTCCGGACAGTTGGGCCCCTGTGGTTTAGATTGGCTTCCTGTCAGGCAGAAATTCAACAAGTGCAGCCTTCTTTTGTTTCCGTAGCAACTCCTGCAGGAGGCATCCGGTACAGATGCCTCTGGGAAGGAAGCCAGAAGATGGTGCCTTTTCCTCCGATTAGTCCCCGGCAGCCTTTCAGGGGTCCACTGCAGCTGGAGGCTGTACAGTTGTACCTTGGATCCCGAACGCCTTGGTACTCAGACGTTTTGGCTCTCAAACACCACAAACCTAGAAGTTAGTCCACCTCTGACCCAAATGTCCGGCGGGGCTTCCACGGCTTCCAATTGGCTGTAGGAGCTTCCTGCAGCCAATCAGAAGCCACCTTTTGGTTTCCGAACATTTTGGAAGTCGAATGGACTTCAGGAATGGATTCCGTTCGACTTCCAAGGTACGACTGTATTCTCATAGCAAACGAGAGCTCAAGAGGAAAGGGCTGCTAGATGAAGCCCTGGGAGAGCCCATATATTCCAGTACTCTGGGCTGTAGTCTACTCAGTCCTGCTCACAGCAGACCAACTGAAAGTAACAAGGCCTAAGCTAATGTTGTCTGTTAACTTCAATGGGACTACTTTGAGCAGGAGTAACATTGGCTACAACCCACTGTCTCCCTCCCAGCCAACGTCAATCCTACTCATAGAATCATAGAGTTGGAATAGACCACAAGGGCCATCGAGTCCAACCCCCTGAGCACCATGAGTAGACTCAGAGAGTCTACTCAGAGTAGACTCAATGAAACCCATAGAGGTGACTAACATAGGTCCATTAATTTAAATGGGTCTGCTGGGACTTGATTGGCTACAACCCTAATCATCTTGCCTCACCCACCCCAGAGTTAAACACCCCTGCAAAATTTCCTTGATGCTTTGGAGAGGGGCACCTAAAGTTCTAAACACACCATATTCTGTGTGGATGAGCTGCACCTGTTGGAATTCAGCCTGCTCCACCTCTGCTAAAGGAACAAGTGTGTGTGTTTGGGGAAAGGGGCCACCCTCTTTGGCCTGGCATACAGCACTCCCTGCCCCCAGGAAGAAGCAAAAGGAAACCCCACCCACCATTCACCCTGGCCTCAAGCAAGCCCTGAGCAGAACCAGGAAGCCAGGCTGCTGGGTGGCGGCAGCTGCTGCTGCTTTGAGGAAGACGCTGGCCAGGCCACACCTTGCACTACTTCCCTGTGAGTAGGGTATGAATCAGGGCCAGCTCCTAGGGGAGGTAAACAAACAGGGGCTGTTCCTCTCCACTCTCTCGCCAGCTCATGGTGCCCAGTGGGCAAGGAGGTGGCTTGCCACAGAGTGCGACTCCAGCACCCACCAGCAGGACAGGCAAGTTTCCAGGGGGCCACCAGCACTCTTGCACAAAAGAGTAGAGGTTGCGCAAAAGAAAAAGAGGGATCGGCACTGTTTGTTTTAGGCATTTATCAACGCCTCGCCTTCTAACCAAAAAGGCTTGCAAAAGTCAGCATTAAGGTGGTCCCTGCCCATCAAGGTTGACAGTCTAAAGAAGGCATGACACACAAGCTCTATATGCAATTCTTACAAAGCAATTATACGGCCTGCACAGATTCTGGCTATCTCAAGGAGGTGCAGCTCAGCTGCTGTTTAGGCTGCCTTGCCCCTGATGAAGAGCACACACAGAGAGCAGATCCGGGAGCAGAGGCGATGGGAGAATCCAGGGCGAGAGAGCCTTATTCAGCCAGAGGGCCACCTTTCTTTCTGGGAAACCTTCCAGGGGGCTGCATACCAGAAGTGGGCAAAAGTGGCAGAGCAATAAATCTTCTCTTTGGACAGGAGGCTACTTTCTACAGCCTGGCAAAAAGGTCAGAGCGTTCAAGGGGACATTCCAGACTTGCAAGAGCTGGTGAGGGGTGTGGCTTGAGGACAGTCTCAAGGGTCACACTGGAACCCTGAAGTGAGGTCGTCCATCCCTGCTGAAACTGAAGGCCAGGGCTGCATCCTGGAAGATTACCACGGAGAAGAGGGATCCCTTGAGAAAAACGTGTGCTAAGCTCCAGCATTCCTGAGAGTCAGGCTGAGATGATTTGCTGGTGCAAGATCTCCCTCTGCTGGCAAGTCACGAGAACGTGTGGAAATCCAACAAAACTTGAGTGTTGGAAGATTCAGTACGGATAAAAGAAAGTACTTCTTTAGGCAGAGCATAGTCAAGACTATGGAACTCACTCCCACAGGAGGGCAGGGCTGGCCACTTGGATGGCAATTTATTTATTTATTTATCCCCCCCCCCCCAAAAAAAATAGTTTTCTCTTATAACACATAGACAAAAACACAAAAGGAAAAACATAACATTTGACACAACATAAAAACTTAACAACAATAAAAACACACAAAATAACAGAATTTTTTCTTCTTATTCCCTGATGTATATACATTGCTAAAAGACTTCCTCGACACCCTCCAATCTGGATTTCATCATATTACATATTTAGCAGTTCCCAATTTCAAATTTATAGCATCAGTATCTTCTTTCATTACAAACTTCTTAACCTTACTTCCAGTTGTAATCCATATTAATCTTTATTATTAATCTTTTTCTATCCCTTAGCCTAATCTGTTACTTCAAGGGATTTCTTAATTATCTTATATAACAATATCTCACTAAATATTCTTTAAATATCTTCCAGTCTTCTTGTGTTTCCTCCTCTTTCTGGTTGCGAATATTTGCAGTAAGGTCAGCCAGCTCCGAAAAATTCATCTTCATCTGCCATTCTTCTATTGTTGGTATTGCTTGCAATTTCCAATTTTTGGCTAATAAAAGTCTTGCTGCTGTAGTGGCATACAAAAACAGTCTAACATCCTTCTTGGGCAATTCCGGTCCTGTTATTCCAAGTAGAAAGGCTTCTGGTTTCTTAATAAATGTATTTTTCATCATTTTTAAAAATTCATTATAAACCTTTTCCCAGAAGTCTTTTACCTTGGGACACGTCCATTGCATATGAAAAAAGCACCTTCTTTCTCTTTACATTTCCAACATAAGTTATCATTAATGTGGTAGATTTTTGCTAGTTTCACCGGATGGCATTTTGGATGCCATTTTAAGAGGATTAGATAAATTCAGGGAGGAGAGGGCTATCAAAGGCCACTAGTCATGATGCCTATTCTCTGCCACCACAGCCAGCAATGCTTCTGAAAACCACAAAAGCAAGCATAAAAGCAAATCACAGGAGGGGAGAGGGCTGTTGTGCTCGAATTCTGGTTGAGAGTTTCCCATCATGGGCATCTGGTTGGCCACTGTGAGAATAGGATGATGGACCAGATGGGAAAGTTTTTCTCCCTCTCTTGAAACACTGGAACTCATGGATATCCAGGGGCGCCGACTTATAAAAAATATTGGGGGGGCCCATACCGGGGTCCTGGGGGAGGGAGAACGCGAGAAGCAGCGCGAGCCTCTGAGAGAACGTGAGACCCCGCGCAGCTGCTGCTCCTGCCTCAAGGCAGCGGGTTGGCCGGGTAGGCGTCGGTTCCTTGCTTGAGCAGGACCCCCGTGCCTGCCCGCCTCCCTCCAGGTAGACCGGGTAGGAACCTGTACCTTCGTATAGAAGCGCCAGGCGGCCGCAGGCAGGCAGGAAGGCAGCAGGCCAGGGTGCGTGGACGTCCCATGCCTGCCTGCCTGCCTGCCTGCCTGCCTTCTTCCAGGTAGACCGGGTAAGAACCTGGACCTTGGTATAGAAGGCAGGCTTGCAGGCAGGCAGGCGGCTGCTGCTGCTGTTCGGTCGGCGGCTTCTTTGCTTTGCTTGCTGCCGCCCAGGCCCCGGGAGCCACAGAGCCAGCGCCGCCTGATGAGGAATATCCAGCCCATTCAGAGACGCTGCTGCTTCTCTCTCTCTCTCTCTCTCTCTCTCTTGTTGTTGTTCCGTTCGGATTCCCCCTCCCACCCGGCGGCTCCTCTGGCGCGTCCTGGCAGCAGCGGCGGCGGCGGCAGCAGCTCCTCCTGCAAAACACTTTCCCCTCTCCCTCGGTGTGTTTGTATTTGCGTGTGCGTGCGCGCGGCGAGCGAGTGCACCTCCTGCCTCTCTCTCCCTCTCTCTCTCCCCCGCCGTGCAATCTCCTCGGGACTCTCCAGTCCTTTTGATGTCGCCGCGGCCACAGCGCTGGCCCGCCAGACTTTACACGAAGGTTCGCGCACTAATAATTTTCTCAAATTATTGGGGGGGCTCTGCCCCCCCAATCGAATTTTTGAGGGGGCTCGGGCCCCCTCAGGCCCCATGGCGTCGGCGCCTATGTGGATATCCACCCAAGGTTTATTAAACAGAGCCTGATATTCATGTTTTGCATTGTTTTCTGTTTGCGGACACACGCGGTAAACCCTGTCTTACGACCACAGCAGTGCCCGCTGACATGGAACGCAAAATATTAGCCTGTAAGGAACAGTATCATTAACTTGAAAACCACTGACCTAGGATGAAATTATAAGGAGGCAAGAAATTATTAATTTGAGGGAGGGTGATCCTGGAAGGAAGAAAACCAAAAGAAGCTTGGACGAGGTCAGCCTCTTTTCTTTGGCCTTAGCCCCAGCCCCGGCCAGCCGGCCATTGTCCTCCCAGGCAAGGGTGGGTCAAAGGCTGGCTCAAGCATGGCAAGAGTGTTGTTAGCCCAGAAATGGAAACAAGAAGAAATTCTGACAAAAGAATTTGTTGTTGTTTAGTCGTTTAGTCGTGTCCGACTCTTTGTGACCCCATGGACCAGAGCACGCCAGGCACTTCTGTCTTCCACTGTCTCCCGCAGTTGGTCAAACTCATGCTGGTAGCTTCGAGAACACTATCCAGACGAAATTAATGGACTACTGACAAAATGACAGGAAGGATTCGAAACCTGTGGGACCAGAGATTTACAGAAGATTGGAAGAAGTATATGAATTATTTGAAGAGCAACTGTAATCAACAAATTACGCTAGTAGAATTACAAGAAGTTTTGTAAGGAGAAATATATGAAGTGTTAAAGGTAAAGGTAAAGGTACCCCTGCCCGTACGGGCCAGTCTTGCCAGACTCTAGGGTTGTGCGCTCATCTCACTCTATAGGCCAAGAGCCAGCGCTGTCTGCAGACACTTCCGGGTCACGTGGCCAGCATGACAAGCTGCATCTGGCGAGCCAGCGCAGCACACGGAACGCCGTTTACCTTCCCGCTGGTAAGCGGTCCCTATTTATCTACTTGCACCCGGGGGTGCTTTCGAACTGCTAGGTTGGCAGGCGCTGGGACCGAACGACGGGAGCGCACCCCGTCGCGGGGATTCGAACCGCCGACCATGCGATCGGCAAGTCCTAGGCACTGAGGTTTTACCCACAGCGCCACCCGCGTCCCTATATGAAGTGTTACAAAGTAAAAAAAGATAGTGATGTTGGTTATGAGATTGAAATGTACTAGGGATGATAAGAAATGCATACTGAGAGATTAGATTGGAAAATTTTCAGACAGGATTGATGGAAGTCAAAAATTTGAATAAGATGTATAAGTATGTTTAATTATTGTTGAAAATGATATGTTAAAAAAAACTAATAAAAATTATATACAAAAAAAAAAAAGGCTGGCTCAAGCATGTTAAAAACTAATAAAAATTATATACAAAAAAAAGGCTGGCTCAATCAGGTGTGAGGCACCTGCCCAGGTGAGCTCAGGTGCAGCAAACCCCGCCCACCTGTGGGGAAGGGAGGGCAGAAATTCTGGGGAAAGGGTTGGGGACGACGACAAATTGTCTTAAACCAAACAGGCTAACTGCCCCTTGGATTCGTCCTCTAAAAGGAGCAGCTGGCTAGCTTTGACCCCTCTAAAGAGGGTAATAAGAAGACGTCACACAAGAAACAGGAAGCGCCGCTCTGTACTGTAACCACCGGCCATCTTGCCGCTCTAGCCGAAGCTTCTCGCTGGTCCTCCTCCGGGCGGGGCTCCCTTTTGAACAAGCCGCTTCCCGGCATCCTCCGCGCTCCACCTGCCACCAATTCAGGGCGCGCGGGGGGTGCCGGGAAACGGGAGGGATGATTCAAATAGAGAGGACGGGAGAGGCGGAGCGAAAGGCCGGTTACAGCAGGAGTCAGATGGCGGACGGGTAAGCGGCTTAACCGCCATAGAGCGTGGCACTGCTAGAAGGGCGTTTCCTGTCTCGGGGGCGGGACGCCTGGGATCCCTAGCTTCCATTAGAATCGGAGACAAAGTCACTGGCTGTGAGGGCAATTGACGCCGCCACCGCCCTGGCAGGAGAACATCCGGGGCTTTGGGGGGGGGGTCGAGCTCTGATTGGCTAGCTGCGTTCTGCGGGCGTGGGAAAAACCCGCAAATCTTTCCGAAATCTCATATGTGTGGTTTTTGCTTTGCTCCGCCCTGGTGTTTTATGCGCGCGGGCGGGGGGGGGGGGAGTGTATAAATACTTTAATAAGTACTTCCATAAATAAACTGATTAATTAAAATGAAATTGTCCTGCAACCGCAGCCCGTGCGGTTATTAGTTTCACTTTGTGTGCGGTGCAAAGTAGGCTGCCTCCAGCCTGTAGATTTATGCAAAAAATAATAATAGATACCCAGGGGCAGCCTTTCAACGGGCAAGTTCCCAGAATGGCTTCTGGCATAAATAATTGTGTGTGTTTATTGCACCCATAAGGGATGTGGGTGGCGCTGTGGGTTAAACCACAGAGCCTAGGACCTGCCAATCAAAAGGTCTGCGGTTCAAATCCCCGCAATGGGGTGAGCTCCGTTGCTCGGTCCCTGCTCCTGCCAACCTAGCAGTTCGAAAGCACATCAAAGGGCAAGTAGATAAATAGGTACCACTCCAGCAGGAAGGTAAACAGTGTTTCCGTGCATTGCTCTGGTTCGCCAGAAGTGGCTTAGTCCTGCTGGCCACATGACCTGGAAGCTGTATGCCAGCTCCCTCTGCCAATAAAGCGAGATGAGCGTCGCAACCCCAGAGTCGGCCACGACTGGACCTAATGGGCAGGGGTCCCTTTACCTTTATTGCACCCATGGACGGTATAAATTAAAGCGGCAACTGTAAAAACACACACAAAACCCCAGCTGTTTAGCCATATAAAAATTCTGGCTTTGGAAACAGCATGATTTTTTTTCAACACCTGAGGAAGCTTGAAGTAAAGGCTGCAGAAACCCTGCACTGGGTAAACCTCTCTGGGGAGGGAGGATGGGGAGTTACTGGCAAGTGAAGAGATTAGAGTGGGTGTGAAAGGGTGGTTTGCAGTTTGTTCCAGTGGAGTTGGGTGTGACCAGAGGCGGGAATCAGTTTTGTAGAGCTTTATATTAAACAAGGTGGTTAGAAGCATTTGTTTGTGAACGATGGAAGCATGATCCAGAAAGAATATATAATAAACAAAAATCTGCCCTTATTCCCTTATAGAGTCCTTTGTAGGTTCTCCATCAGGAGAATATTGAGAAGCAAAGCAGCTCGTAAGCCTGATCTTTATTGAAACTGTTGCAACTAGTTACCTGTTAATGGTCACTTGATTGGATACCCTGGGGAGCCTGGCCAGTCTTTTGTAATGACAAATACTTAGTTCCTGAGCCAGGTCACAGGCTCACCCTATTCATACACAGACATACCCTTAAGACAGGGTTTGTGAAGGAAAAGACATTTGGAGGCTTTTCCATTTTCCTTGGACCTTGCAGAGAAATATTTGAGGTCAATTTGGGAGGGACAAAATGGTTTCAGGACTTTTTCTGTGGGGTTTCAGACATGTGGTTTATATATGCAGTTAAGAACATTTATTTTATATATATATATATATATATATATATATATATATATATATATATATATATATAATTAAAAATAATTAAAAACACAGTATAGGCACAAACAAATCTCAGAGAAGGAAAATGTAAATGTACTTCTGTAAAATGCACAAGGGAAATGTGATGGAAATGTAATTAAATAAGAAAGACTCTGTTAAGTGGTGATTATATTGGTACACACCACCCCAATCTCTGAGCTGCGTGAGATTCCAATCATCTTGGCGTTTACCCAGGGTCTGTGTTTCCTTTGGAAGTTAGGCACAGCAGAAACTGTAGTGTCTTTATGATATATGGTTTATTTTCACTCTCTCACACACACACATATATATATACACAACCTGAGTCTACGGGGAGAGAGGGTTCAGAGCATTCATATCTGCAGAAGATTATTTGGTCTTCTGAATCATTTAGCTCAGTCAGTAGAGCATGAGACTCTTAAGATCGTAGGTTCACACCCCACGTTGGAAAAAAAGATTGCTGCATTGCAGGTTGGAGTAGATGACCCTCACGGTCCCTTCCAACTCTACAATTCTATGATTCTATTATTGTTAGGAGCAGCAGGCTTAGGTCTACAAGCAGAGGAACCAGCCATGCTGCCTGTCCCTTTGTTACAGCCTGCTCCAGCTAGCCCACCGAGAGTTCTACTGGCCCTCCTCCTTCCTTGCTTTTCAAACCTCTTGCAAAATGCCACAATTTCCCTTGCCATCCAAGCCTGAAATTCTAAACCTAGCCTTTGCCTGCTCACCGTACTACATGGGAGGAGGAGCTTGCACTCATCTGATGTCAGGCAGTACCACCTCCTTTTGTACTATATGATGGTTCTTCTCCCCAGGTGATTCCTGGTCAAGAAACCGATTCATCACTGCTATATCTGCATCTGGCCCCCAGGTTGACTCCAAGCATTTATTAATACCTCACATTTACTCTATAAATTATGGATGCCTTGAACCCACAAACACTGGCACCCAAAACTTGTAACAATATGTAAGGATTACAATGTGCAGGATTAAAATGAACTACAATTTAAACTACATTAGCCCACCTAAATTCTACCAACTCTCTGGCTAACATTTATAACATTTCCAAGTGTCCTGACCATATAGCATTTTAGTTTAAGAAAGAGACAGAGCTCCAAATTCAGAGTGGAATTCTAGGAAATAGAATCAATTTCAGATGGAAAGTAGTGGAGAGCAATTTGGCATGCAGGATAGAGAATACTGGAAAATCTGAATAAAATACAAGTCTATCCTAAAATAATGATTTAAATGTAATATATAATAGAAAAGGCTGACCCTCACTGTTTTCTTTTTGGCCAAAAGTATAGAATGAGAAAAGGAAAATAACCCATATTCGAAGTTGTCCACAAGCCAAAACCAAAACAGTTTTAGTGCCATAAAAATGATTGGGTACCATGTGATAAGAGAGAAGGAATGTCTGTGGAAAACGCAGCACAGAAACACCTAATGCAGCACAAATTATTCCAGCAGCAAGAATGAAATCTATAAGCAAAGGTATATTTGTGGCTTCCAGAGAAGAGATAAATTACAGAATAAAAAGGTATGGGGAGGGGGGCTGCTTACGTGAAAAAGAGATGAATTTGGAATCTCGGACTTCTTCACAACACTCCCCCCTCCCCAGCTTGTGTGGCTGGTTCATTTCATTCCCCCTTTTGCTTGCAACTAAAAACTTTCTGCATTGGTAAAAGTGTCCTTTCCTCTGTGAGGGGAGCCCCTGCCTCATCTTCTCAGTCCCTTCTTCAGGGTTGAAAATTTGTTGTTTTTCTTCAGGACACTGACTGGATTTCCCTTTCTAGGTGTGCAGACAGCATGCAGTCAGTTGACCTCCTTGAGAAGAACTTGGTGAGTTTTCCTCCCACCTTCTTGCTGTGGATGGATGGCTCTTTGGATGGCGGGGGGGGGGGTGCAACACCTCCCTCCTTCCTTATTTCTTTGAAGCCTTTGTATCCTGTTGTGTTCATTCTTTCTCTGCAATGTCTTTCCTGGGAGAAAAGGTGAATGGGGATGTAATAAACAATAATCTGCCCTTATTCCCTTATGGGGGACACAAAAGCCCTCATAGAGTCCTTTGTAGGAGAAGGAGGAGGACCCAGAACCAAGGTGTGCCTGCCCTTATATAGACATTTTGAATTGCCCACCTTGAAGTCAAAGACCACCCCCAGAAACATCATAACTACATCACAGAAAGGGCGGGCTAAGGCAGAAGTCTGAGTGGGTTGTTTACCTCCTGCCTGGCAAGTTACCTGTTAATGCTTACTTGATTGGATACCCTGGGGAGCCTGGCCAGTCTTTTGTAATGATAAATACTTAGTTCCTGAGCCAGATCACAGGCTCACCCTCTTCATACACAGACCTACCCTTAAGACAGGATTTGTGAAGGAAAAGACACCGGGGAGGCTCCTCCATTTGACCTTGCAGAGAAAACACCTGGTCAGCCTGGGAGTCAAAATGGCTCCATGGCTGCTCTCCTGTGCAGCTTCAGACATGTGGCCTATATATCTATGTATGTGTTTGCTTGGTACAGTGCTGCCTCGCAAGAAGAAATTAATCCGTTCTGCGAGTCTCTTTGTCTTGCGGTTTTTTCATCTTGCGAAGCATGGCTATTAGCGGCTTAGCGGCTATTAACGGCTTAGCGGCTTTAAGAAAAAGGAAACAAACCCGCAAGAACTCGCAAGACGTTTCGTAGGGAAATTCGTCTTGCGGAGCGACTCAAAAAAGGAAAACCCTTTCGTCTAGCGAGTTTTTCGTCTTGCGAGGCATTCGTCTTGCGGGGCACCACTGTACATAAATGAACCTTTATTATATACACAAGACCTTTATTTATTTCAGGGAGCAACTTGGCTTAGGGAAGTTGCAGTGGGGTTTTCCTCTGGGATTGCAAAATGGTGGCTTCCAGCTCTGTCCTGGAGGCCCCTTATTTTCCCCAGATATATAAACTGGGATTCCCCACTTCGTGGCCCAGCATAGGCAGACATGGGTCCCAGAAAGGCAGCATGCTGCTGCTGCTGAGTTTATTTCTTCTTCTTCAAATGCTCCAGGAGCACACCTTGTCTAACTGCTGAAATGAAGGAGTGTCTCACCTGGAGACAGGACCACCAGCTTTGGTACATGGGGGGGGGGGGGATTGTGAGCTTGGACTCCACTGATTTCTTCTGTCACCCTGGTGATCCTGTAGCTCTTAGAGCTGGATCCTTAAAGGGGCGCTTGGAACGGCTGGGTAGGAGGCATGATTTGAACAGGGTTGTTGACTAAGAGAATCTGCCAGGAGCAGAGACTTTTCAGGCTGCTTCATAAGTCCAGGATATCCGCCAAAAATAGCATCCGGGCGGAATTCCCGACAATCGACAAAAAATGTCCGGGAAAACCTGCGCATATGGCAACCCTTGTTTGCAAATTTACCAAAAATAGTTTTAAAAAAACCTTCTTTGAAAGATGGCAGGCGTAGGGTTGGACCCTGCCAATGGCATAGACCGGGTGTGTGTGTGCAGAAATCACACCTCTCCACTCTGGCTAGGCGCCTGTCTGCACACTCCCTGGACTGCTCCTCGGCTGCTCTGGGAGGCCGGGCACAACTCCTTGCCAAGGGCACAAGAGAGCCTAGGTGCACCTCCAGTGTGGTGTAGTGGTTAAGAGCGGTGGACTCGTAATCTGGTGAACTGGGTTTGATTCCCCGCTCCTCCACATGCAGCTGCTGGGTGACCTTGGGCCAGTCACACTTCTCTGACGTCTCTCAGCCCCACTCACCTCACAGAGTGTTTGTTGTGGGGGAGGAAGGGAAAGGAGAATGTTAGCCACTTTGAGACTCCTTCAGGTAGTGATAAAGCGGGATATCAAATCCAAACTCTTTCTTCTTCTTCCCTCAACACCCAGTGTGGCCAATGGTCAGGGATGGTAGTGATGGAAAACAACATCCTTACCCCTGACAAAAGTTCTCTTTCCACTACCTAAGCCACCCAGGCAGCCTTTTCTGATCTCTCTGTGTGAGGATGGGGGTCCTGAGTGTCTGTCCCTTCACTGCAAGGGGGGGTGCTGGATATATTGGGGAGATGGCCTTTGTGGGCGCCGATTCCAGTCTTCA
Organism: Podarcis muralis; assembly: GCF_964188315.1. Lineage (NCBI taxonomy): Eukaryota > Metazoa > Chordata > Lepidosauria > Squamata > Lacertidae > Podarcis > Podarcis muralis. Next base: position 7,749,072 of record NC_135661.1, on the reverse strand, counting down.
CGCCTATATCTGTCTTGTTCCCCAGAAAAAAATCCAGGACCACTTATCCCTTCTAGACAAGCTTCAGATGAAGGTGAGAGCAGGCTTCGCTCCTTGGGGGGCTGGTGGGGGGCAACAACAGGCAAGAAATGGGATCTAGGCTTTCATGAGCTGCTGGGGGAATGGGCATCTAATGGGGGACCCTCCTGAGCCACCTTGTGGTGCAAGTTCAGCTTTTTGAGTTGAAACAAAAGGGAGGCAGCTCTGGAGAGTTAGGCAGGGAGGACGGGTGGTAGGCAGGCACAGGCTGGTGATGATTGTGACCCTCATTGTGCTATGTGGAGGAAGCGCTGCAGCTCAGCACTAGAGCACCTGCTCTGCATGCAGAAGGCCCAGGTTCAGTCCCCACTGGTAGCATCTCCAGGGAGGGCTGGGAAAAGACTTCCCTACCTGAATTCCTGGAGAGAGCTGCTGCCGGTCAGTGTCAACCATGCTGAGCTTGCAGGACCAAGGGTCTGCCTCTGTATTGAGCAGCTTAACAGAGGGCCACCACTGTGTCAGAGCCCTTGCTTGGCTTGCAGAAGGACCCAGGTTCAATCCGCAGCAATGTCTCCAGGTAAGGCTGAGAGTGTCTCCTGCCTGCACCCTGGGGAGCCGCTGCTGCCAGGCAGTGTGGGCAACACTGAGCTAGGCAAACCGTGAGAGTAGGGCTCTGATTATGTTTTTGTTGTATATATTTTGTTTTTGTATATATTTTGTATATATTTTGAGTAGCACTGGCATGGTAAAAGTGGAGCATTGCAGTAACTCGAAAACGATAAGGCAGAGGAAATTTTCATTCATACCAGCGACTTGAGATAATCCAGTACAGTGGTACCTCGGGTTAAGTACTTAATTTGTTCCAGAGGTCTATTCTTAACCTGAAGCACCACTTTAGCTAATGGGGCCTCCCGCTGCCACCGCGAAATTTCTGATCTCATCCTGAAGCAAAGTTCTTAACCTGAAGCACTATTTCTGGGTTAGCGGAGTCTGTAACCTGAAGTGTATGTAACCCGAGGTACCACTGTACAGCCATTTTAAGGAAAATATGAAATGTGGTTTGTTTGTTTTTAATGTGATCTGTCATGGAATCCCATTGGAGAAGATAACAATGGTTATCCAGATGTCGTTGCTGGTTGCAAAGGGGCCCCCATTCACACTTCAGGGCCACCACTGTTCCTGTTGGAGCAACATGGCTCATGGGCAGGGAAGGTTGAGACTGCAGCCCAGCTATAGCTGGCGAGGGGGACACAGACTCCCCCTATGTGTGCTCAAAGAAGGCCAGGTTGTGGGGAGGGCAGCAGGGGCAGCAAACAAGTGACGGTCTGCTTCAACTATGGCCCCCCATATCTTGTTGGCCCCCAACTCCCACCAGTCCCAAGAGTCAGCATGGGTGGCCAGTGGTGAGAGATGTTAATGGGAGCTGTAGCAGCTGTGAGCCCTGTTTAAACATATTTTCTGAGTACTCCTTTGACATCCTAGGTGACAGATGTTTGTGTGGGGTGTGAGGAGACCCGCCGTGACATGGAGGCCGAGGAGGAGAGGCTGGCGGAGCTGGAAGCCCAGCTGAAGAGCCAGGATGACACGTTGGACGAGGAGGAGGATGACGAGGAGGAGGAGGAGGATGACGATGACGACGATGAGAAGGAGAATGGTATACTGGAGACGGTCAGGACCAACATAGCTCAGTTGAGGGTAAAGATAGAAGCCATGTCCCAGGAGGCAACTGAGCTGGCGGCCGATTTGACCAGGTGTGCCCAGCAGAAGATGGTCTTGGCAGCAGGCCTTGAGGAGGTCCTGAAGGGCAAGCAAGGTGCCCATCAGCGGCGGGCTGAGCCCCTTTCCTGTGACCAGAAAGCAAAGCGCCTGAAAGAGGATGGAGGAGAAGGAGACCAGGAGGTCCCAGCCCCGTCTCTACCGCTGCAAGAGGAGGCAGGTGGTGACCTCAGAGCAGAGGACCCTTCTCTCCACGAAGAGGTGAGCTCTGGGGAGGGCCTGGTTTGGCTCTAATGGGGTGTTCTGGGCTTAAAGGCCAGAGGGGCATCTCCTGCAGGGGTGTCTCCTTGGAGAAGGGATGTAGTTCAGTGGCAGAGCAGATGGTCCCTGCTGGCAGCATCTCCAGGTAGGGCTGGGAATGTCCCCAACCATAAGAAGAGCTTGCTGGGTCAGACCAATGAGCCACTTAGCAGCCCGGCATCGTGGTTGAACAGTTGCCTGTGGGAAGCACAGGAGCATTCGATTGGAGCACATTAGCACTTTCTCCCCTCCTGTGGTTTCCAGCAACCGGCATTCAGAAGCATTGATGCCTCCAACTGCAAAGGCAGAGCACAGCCATCGTGGCGAGGAGCCTGGCGTGCCACTGCTGCCCATCAGTGTAGGCAGTATTGAGCTAGATTGGCCAGTGGAAGGAAGGATAGCTCAGTTGGTAGAGCACGAGACTCTTAATCTCAGGGCCATGAGTTCAAGACCCACACTGGGCAAAATATTCCTGCATTGCATGGCCCCTTCCAACTCTTGTGATTCTGTGGTCTAAGGCAGGGATTGGGGAGACCTGTGGCCTTCCAGATTTTTCTGGACTACAACTCCCAGCATCCCTGGCCACTGGCTCTGCTGGCTGCTGCACATTTTAAGGGTCCAGCATGATCTGGAAGGCACTGGCCTAAGGCAGCAAGAGAACGGGGGCTTCCTTACTCCGTCACTGGGCCCAGGCTGGCAAGCAGTTCTGTCTGCAGCCACCTGTTTCACTTCCCACAATTCCCCAGGCCAATGCTAGGTTCAGGGGCATTGTGGGTAATTTTAAAAGGGTGGCTTCATCCGGCCTGCTGCTTGGAGTACTTGGGCCATAGTGATGGGTGCTCAGCAGTGCCAGGGAGTCTGTATACGAAGAGGTCTGAGTGAATCCTAGGGAGGCAGAGGAGAGAATGAGCCCTATATAGAAGGTGCAGCAATGTGAGGGAGGCCCCTGACTCAATTCTGGCGCTACCTGAAGCAAAAGGGCTCTGGATCTATCAGCTGTTCCTGACTGGCTGCAGAAGCTGAGTCAGTTCGCTGGCCGGGCTGCTTCTAAAGCCATGCCTTGTTGCTCCTGCAGGTCACGAGATTTATCTGAGCAGAGGCGGGGGTATGTTCTCCTCATTTCTCACTGGGTGTGAAGAAGGGCACTCTGTAAGCCCTGGTGGTGGTGATGTAGTCGTTAGTGTTGCACCAGGGTCTGGGGGAACCAGGGTTCGAATCCCCACTGGGCCAGGATGATACACTCTGGGTGTGACCTTGGGCCGGTCACTGCCTCTCTCAGCCTAACCTACCTCGAGGGTCGTTGTGGGCATTGATTGAGGGAGAGAACTATGCACACCACTTTGGAGAAAAAGGTGGGAGATAAATTCAGTGAGTAACTAAAATAATAAAGTTATGGGGTCGGAGCATGAAGAAACAGTGTGGAAATTGGAGAAAAAGGTGGGAGATAAATTCAGTGAGTAACTAAAATAATAAAGTTCCTGGATTGTAGGGTTGGGGCATGAAGAAACAGTGTGGTTGAGCCCAGGAAAATGGGGGTGGCGGGCAGTTGTTGTGGGGTGGGGGGCATTGCTGGAGCTGCAGACCTCTTGGCCCTGAGGACTCTGTTTCTCCCCGCAGGCTGACATCGGAGCCCTCCAGACCAGCTGCTCACCCCCTACTGAACAACACCCTATCCTGGCAACAGTGGGGCTGGGTTGTCGTGCCACTGAGGAGGAGGAGGAGCTGGACTTAACAAGCAGTTGACCTCAAATGAGCTTCCAAATGCTGGGGTTGGTGGGGTGAGACGAATTGTGCTTTACACACAATTGGGAGACTTGGACTGATACCTTTGGGGCAAAAGTGTTTGTTGATTTACTTGGGAAGTTGCCACAGAGAAGAGAGTGGCCAGAATCCAGGACGAAAAGGCTCCAGCAACTTTTAACTCCTCTCCATCCCTCCGCCAACATCCCCTCCCAAGAATTAACGCTGACCTATGACCTCCCCCACCACCACCGCCATTGACCAAAAGTTGTCTTCAATTAAGTGTGGTGCAACTGTGGACTGGCTGCTTGTAAGTTGTTTTCCAGTGTGCCACGTACGTGTTTTTTGTTTTTCTGGGGAGAGAGACCCCAGCTGGAATTCTCTGCAAGCCTTTTTAACAGGAAAATAATCCTGCCGGTTTTCTCTGTGCCAGACATTCTTTCTTCCCTTCTAGTCCGTCACAGCTGATCAACGGGAGGCAATAGGGCAGATCTCCAAGCAGAAAAGGGTCTGTGCTTTCAGGATCCCAGAGACTCTCAACAATTTTAGCACAGTCCCACAGTCAGGGCATTTCTGCCTAGGAAGGATTGCAGTGCAAACAGCTGCCTGCCTTTAAAAAACAAAAACAAAAACTTGTGCTTTGTTTTGAAGTGCATCTTGCTCTTTTATCGACAAATGCACTGTTTGCATAGCGATTTTCCTTCTGCTGAATATTTTTCTCCCAGTTTGGAAGTGGTTTAGTGCCCGAGCTCCAGTTCCCTTCTTGAGATCCTCCTCTTCCTCCTAAGACTTTGTTTTTGGACAGCCTCTGGTTTTGTACGGAGTGGCCTTATTTTTAAATGTGTCCTGCTATGTACAATGATCCTGCTTAAAAACGTGTTTCATCCCTGTGGGTGTCTTTTTGACTATTTTGGATTTCGAATAAAGTCCTTTGAACTTGCGCTGTCGCAGACATTTTCCTCTTAAGGACTTGCCCCGTGCGCAGAGCAGAGCTCTAAAAAGTGGAATCGAGAAGTGTAAGAGCAGCCCATCTGGTCCAGCACCCTGTCCTCCACACTGGCCCACCAGAGGCCCCGAAGGGAAGAAGCCCGTAAGCAAGACCCAAAATGCCAAATCACCACCAGCAGCAGCAGCAGCAACACGCTTCCCTTCACTTGCAATCCCCATCACTGGCATCCTTCTGTATGCATTGACCCCTGGGGGAGAGGTACTTGGGCCCCATCCATGTCCCATTGTCTCTCTTGTACAGTGGTGCCTCGCAAGACGAAAATAATCCGTTCCGCGAGTCTCTTCATCTTGCAGTTTTTTCGTCTTGCGAAGCAAGCCCATTAGCGGCTTAGCGGGCTTAGCGGATCAGCTGATTAGCGGATCAGCTGTTAAGCAGCTTAGCAGATCAGCTGTTAAGCGGCTTAGCGGCTTAGCGGATCAGCTGATAAACGCTTAGCGGCTTGGGGAAAAGGGGGGGGGGAGGAAAAAAACCCTGCAGGAACTCGCAAGACATTTTCGTCTTGCGAAGCAAGCCCATAGGAAATTCGTTTTGCGAAGCACCTCCAAAATGGAAAACCCTTTCGTCTAGCGGGTTTTCCGTCTTGCGAGGCATTCGTCTTGCAGGGCACCACTGTACAACGCCAAGCAGTGGAGTCAGGTGTCCTCTGCATTCATGGGGCCAGAGAGGCTCCTGTATCCCTTTCTAAAGGGTGGAGGGTAAAGGCTACCCATGGCTGTGTGCATGCAGAACTCCCAGGTTTAATACCCTGCGGGCAGCATCTCTGCGTTAGATTCGGAGAGACTCCCTGCCTTCAGTCCTGGAAAACTGCTGCCAGCCAGTGTAGACAATACTGAGCTAGATGGACCCAATGGTCTGACTCGTGCCAGAGGTGTCTGCAAACCTGACACAAATATCTCTCTGCCAGCGCCCAACCCCTGTTTCCCAGAGTTTTCGACCTTTTTTAAGGGGGGGGGCACTTCGGTCCAGCTTGTTTACATCGCGTGGTTCGACGCGCACCCGGCACAGCACGTAGGAGGTGCCCAGATCGCAGCCCAGGTGGCCTCCCGCGAAGCCTGCCTCTAAGCGCCCGGTGCCCCTTAACAGCCCCCGTCTGGGGGGGGGGGCTTCACCACAGGAGGGCCAGCAAGCAGATCAGGTGGCCTGCCAGCTGTGCCATCCTTGCTCGGGGCCAGGATCGCACAGCGCGCTTCCCTGCTCCGCTCGCAGACTCCGCAGGGAGGTGCACAGGCCGCGACAAGGTCAGAGAGGGGCGCCCCGCCCCCGATCGCGCCCGTCAGGCAACCGCAACCAGGCACGCTGGCAGGAGGGGAGCCAGATGCAGCACTCTTCGATGGGTGGCTGAGAGGAGAGGAGTGGGCTGCCCCAGAGCGGGGAAGGGAGTGCGTCCTGACTCTCCTTCCCAGACTCTCAGCCTGTGGCGCCCTCCAAAATCTGGTGCCCTGGCACCCCGCGCCACTACCATCTATGGGTAAGACGCCCCTGGGCAGCCTCAACCCAGCTGGGTGAGAATCCCTTGCAGATTGCTGCGCATTTGTAGCAGTGACCAGAGGAGGGATGACTGCAGGGAGCAGTGCAGAGAGAAGAAATGCCACGGTGCATCGGCACAACTGGATGCCTTCGTCTGCCCCAGCTGCAACAAAACATGTCTCTCTCCTGCACCAGTCTCTCCAGCCACAGCAGGAGCTATAACTCTCCAGTGGGTTGACTTCACCCCTGAAGGTGCACTCTTTTGTTGTCTACTGAGACAGACAGATGCCAACCAACTGAACCATTCACCCTCTGTGCCCTGCCCAACGTGCATATGTGCCCTGGGCGCCAGCAAACTGTGCTACGCCACTGCCCTTCACACACACACCCACACCCAAATTGAGGGGACTGCACCCTTGCAAAGTTGATGGACGTTGCAATTCAAACGTTTTGTGTGCAAAGTTTTTTGTGATCGATTATGCGCCCCCCAGTATTTTATTCAAGTGAGCACCCCTGCTGGCCAGCCACTGCTGCCAGCCCGAGTAGGCAACCCCAGGGCTCGTTTCCAAGGCGCAAGAGCTCCCTCTCCTGACAAAAGGGGTCCCAGCTGCTAGTTTCCACACTGAATAGGGGCAGAGCTCCAGGCAGACGGGTTTCTATCCTTAGGTCCTTGCTTTGGACTGCAATAACTTCGGGGGCAGCTGCTTGTTCACGCTGTTCTGGCAACTTCGTCGCCCCCCTCCCGCCCCCCAAAAGCCGTCGGGAGTCGCGACGGGTGGCGTCGTGGGAACCGCCGGCAGGATGCTAATCCCGGCTCATCTGCCCAGCGGAGAGCGTCCGGCTCCCGCGCCCGTATTTCAATGGGTCTACTCTGAGGAGCACCCAAAGCCCTCGCGCCTGACCCCGGAGAAGGAGGGGGCTGCCGTTGCGCGGAGGCTTTTCCGGCGAGGAAAGCGCTTTCCCCTCCGCCTGGGGGGTCCCCGGCGCCCCTCCGCTTCGTCGGAGGCGCGGCGATCTCCGCCCCGAGGAGCGCGCGGCGTCGGGCGGCTGGGCTGGGCTGGGCTGAGCGTGTGGGGGCGCCGCCCCTCGACGGAGGCAGCTCCGCCGCCTCGCTTCAGGCGCCGCCGCCGCCGGGAAAGGAGCAAGGCGGACGCGCGGGCGGCTCCGGGTGCCTCCTCGATGCGCCCCGGCGGGGAGGGCAGCGGCGGCCGCCATGGGGTCGTGCGTGACCAAAGGTGAGCCTCTCCGCCGCGCCGCCCAAGGGGAAGGGGGAGAGGGGCTCCCTTCCTCCGCCGGGGACGAGTTAGCAGAGCCGCCGCCCTTGGGGACGGGGAGGGAGGGCGAGAAGGGTCTGCGCCTCTCCCTCCCCATCCCCGGGACGCCCGGACTGCTGGGGGGGGGGGCGCGCTGGGCTCAGCTAATCCGCCCCCCACCCGCTTCTTGTCGCGCTTCCTTCCGCGCGGCTGCTCAGCAGCGGAGGGACCAGAATCGCGCCCGGCGGGGGGAGCCTCTTCTTCTTTTCCTCACCGCCCCTCCCTTCGCAGTCGCTGGGAAGGGAGACGCTTGGGAAGGACCTGAGGTGCGGCAGGTCCTGGGTTCGGATTCTGCCTCCCCGTCAAGGCCCCTGGAGAGACGTGGGAGGGGGGCAGCCAGAGGGCTGGAGAACACGTGGACTGGTAGGAAACAGGACCCCTGCTGCCCCTTCCCCCCAACCATAGCTGTCAACTTTTCCCTTTTCTTGCAAGGAATCCTATTCGGAATAAGGAAATTTCCCTTTAAAAAAAAAGGAAAACGTTGACACCTATGCCCATAACCCAGAGCAGCAGCAGCTGGGACCCCCGGGCTCCCTCCGAATCCAGAGACACGCCTCCACATCCATTGCCAGCCCCACTAGCCTCCCTGTTGCTGCCAGCTGAGATGGCTAAATGGGGCCTCCACACCCAGCAGCAGTCTACCTCTGCACAGCCACAGTTGTGGGTTTCTAGGGAGGCACCTGCTTGGTCTCTCCAGGGAAGGAGGAAGCTGGGCTAGATGAGCCCACCATGGTCTGATCCAGCAGGGCTCTTGTTTGTATTTTACACATGCTCAGTAAAGGTAAAGGGACCCCGACCGTTAGGTCAAGTCTCGGACGACTCTGGGGTTGCGGCGCTCATCTTGCTTTACTGGCCGAGGGAGCCGGCGTACTGCTTCCGGGTCATGTGGCCAGCAGGACTAAGCCGCTTCTGGCAAACCAGAGCAGCGCACGGAAATGCTGTTTACCTTCCCGCCAGAGAGGTACCTATTTATCTACTTGCACTTGACGTGCTTTCGAACTGCTAGGTTGGCAGGAGCTGGGACCGAGCAACGGGAGCTCACCCCCCCGTCTCGGGGATTCGCACTGCCGACCTTCCGATCGGCAAGCCCTAGGGTGTGATCCAAGCTGGTACTGGGGATCAACTTAAGATGGGGACAAAGCAGCTCCCTAGAACCAACAGGCCTCTTGGAGTGAGCAGCCGTGAGTGCCAGCTTTTGACTCACACAGAGACCTTCCCCAAGCGTGGGGGCTCTGCTGGGTTCTTAAGCAAGGGAGGAAACTTGCAAAGGAAGAGGAAGACTGTGAGCTTATGACATGGGAAGAAGGCCGTGTAAACAGAGCCTTAACTCCCTGGGAAGTGGGAGATGTGCAGAGCAGCAACAGGGCTTCTCTGTGTGCGATTCTGTGATTCCATCCCCTGCCGGCAGCCGATTTCAGCTTCTCTTGTTTGCACCAGACTGTCTGAGACTGTTGAGACAAAGGTGAGGAGAGACTAAGAAACGCAGTCCCTGGGGAGAGAGGGAAGCTCAGGGAAGATTCAAATCAAGGCACCTTTGGCAAACTGAGTGAGGTGGGGTCATGGAAGTGAAGGAAATAGCTGCTCTAGGCAAAGACTGGACGAAATGGAGCGAGCCCTGGCTCCTTTCTGCAGAGCAAAGGACTGAAACAGGCTCTGTTGGAAATCAGTGAGGACTAGAACCTTATATGTAGAGCAGAGGGGGCGTGATGGCGAAGATTCTCGGCTCCTCCAAGCCGAGGCACAATGGATCAAGCCCAAAGGTCAAGCTTTTGGCGTTGACTTACAGAGCCAGTCCTGGGCATATGAAGGCGTAAAAAAGAAAGGTGCCTCTGAGCATGTGCAAAATGCCAACCTCCTCCCTCCCTCCCTGACCACCACTGTGTCTCCTCTGTCTGGGATTAGTAGGTGGTGGGTCCTGGCAGGCGCCCTTCCACTCCCCTCGCGCCCCTTTAAAGGTGTCTGGGGGTTCCTGCTGGTTCTCAGTCACCACTTTTCTCCTGAAAGGAGCCCCCCACTAAAAAGGGGGGGTGTTGATCCACATAGGCGCCTTTCTGAATGCAAAAAGAGCAGCTGCGGAACAGAGCTTTTGGGTTTGTCCTGAGTCCCCCTGGCTCCCCGGCTCCCTGCTGGAAGATGCGTCATCCAAACCCATTTGAAGTGTGTTTATTTCATTGCCTCGGATGTGAGGTGACTCGAAAATTTAAGGAACAGGAGACCTGCTGGATCCAGCCAAAGGCCTCTGAGCCCAGCCTCCTGTCCTTGTGGCAGCCAACCAGAAGGGAGACGACCTGAGCATAACGCCAGCGCACTCCCAGCTTGCGATTCCTCGTATTCAGACTGCCGGATTAGGTCATAGCCATAACCTTTGGCAGCTGTAATCCTCCTCTATGAATTTGTCTAGTCCTCCCCCCTCAAAAAAGCCATCTAGGTTGGTGGTTATCATTGCCTCCTGCTGGGGTGAGTTCCATTGTTTAAATCTGTGCAGGGCATCCGTTTTATATGTACAGTGGTACCTCGGGTTAAGTACTTAATTCGTTCCGGAGGTCCGTTCTTAACCTGAAACTGTTCTTAACCTGAAGCACCACTTTAGCTAATGGGGCCTCCTGCTGCCGTCGTGCCAACAGAGCACAATTTCGGTTCTCGTCCTGAAGCAAAGTTCTTAACCTGAGGTAACCTGAAGCGTATGTAACCCGAGGTACCACTGTAATAATAATAATAATAATAATAATAATAATAATAATAATAATAATAATAATAATAATAATTTATACCCCGCCCATCTAGCTGAGTTTCCCCAGCCACTCTGGGTGGTTCCCAATCGAGTGTTAAAAACAATACAGCATTAAATATTAAAACTTCCCTAAACAGGGCTGCCTTGAGATGTCTTTTAAAGATAAGATAGCTGCTTATTTCCTTCACATCTGAAGGGAGGGCGTTCCACAGGGCGGGCGCCACCACCGAGAAGGCCCTCTGTCTGGTTCCCTGTAACTTCACTTCTCGCAATGAGGGAACCACCAGAAGGCCCTCTGAATCTCCCACCATTCAGCTTCGCTGAGTGATCCCACTGGGTCCAAATGTTATGAGAGAGGGAGAGGGAGGGGGGGAAACATTTCTTTCTTTCTCAATACCAGGCATAATCTTACATGTTTCTATCATGATCCTAACTCGGGGGGGGGGGGTAGAGGTCACAGCAGGACAGCCCCCTCCCCATCCAGGAGGCCTTTCTGCCTCCAGAAGCTCTGCTGATGGTTCCCTTCTGCTCCTTCTTCCAGATTTCCTCACAAGCGCCCACAAGGACCAGCCTGTTGTCACCCCTCAGCTGGAAAGCCCCCCTGTTGCCCCCCAAGAGAGCCATGGCCTTTCCAATGCCCCAGAGAAGGATGGCAGCGAGGTAACTGCTTTTGGCATGACCCATCTCCCTCCCTTGGGAATGGTGGTGGACCTGTGGAGCTCCTAGATTTCTGGTCTCCTGTGCCTGCACTGACTGGCAGCAGTGGCTTTCCGGGGTCTCAGGTGGCAGGCGTTCCCAGCCCTACCAGGAGATTCCAAGGACAGAACCCGGGCACCTTCTGCAAGCCAAGCAGGTGCTCTTCCTTTGAGACATAAGAAATGTCCGTATCCTGAGTCAGACCATGGGATCCCATCTAGCTCAATACTGTCCACACGGATGGGCAGCGGCTTCTCTGTTGATTCAGGCACAGGCAGTTTTTCCCCAGGAGATGCTGCCTGGGATTGAACCTGGGACCTTCTGCATGCCAAGCCGGCGCTCTACCTCTGAGCTATGGCCATTCCTGGTGCCAGAGACCCCGAAAGAGTCACTGCAAAACAGAACAGGCAGCAGTGGGCCCGGTGGGCAGATAACTTTCTCTCTTGCCTAATTTGGCTTCCTCCACCCAAAAGCAGGTGATGCACCTGTCAGAATGAATCCCCCCTCTTTCCCCAGTCCTGCTCTTTCACTCCCCCCACTCCTGACCCCCACTCCATCTGTTTTCTCTTCTTGCAGAAATGCTTCAAGCCCTCTGGCGGGCTCCTCTCCAGTGGAGACACCGGCTCCCCCCGCACCTACCACGTGACGGCCCTAGCCACCTCTTCCCTGGGGGGTAGGTACACCTGCTCTCCCCCTCGCACCCTTGACTTCTAGAATTGCACCATGTGTTCTGCTTCTTCCAGGCTTTGGCCCTCTCTCTGTTTCCAAATGCGCTCTTCAGAACATCTCTGGAAAACCAATAATAATAATAATAATAATTATTATTATTATTATTATTATTATTATTATTATTATTATTATTTATACCCCAGCCACTCTGGGCGGCTTCCAACAAAATATTAAAATACAGTAATCCATCAAACATTAAAAGCTTCCCTAAACAGGGCTGTCTTCAGATGTCTTCTAAAAGTCTGGTAGTTATTTTTCTCTTTGACATCTGGTGGGAGGGCGTTCCAGAGGGCAGGTGCCACTACCAAGAAGGCCCTCTGCCTGCTTCCCTGTAACTTGGCTTCTCGCAGTGAGGCAACCGCCAGAAGGCCCTCAGCGCTGGACCTCAGTGTCCGGGCAGAACGATGGGGGTGGGGACGCTCCTTCAGATATACTGGACTGAGGCCGTTTAGGGCTTTAAAGGTCAGCACCAACACTTTGAATTGTGCTCGGAAACGTCCTGGGAGCCAACCCATAAGCAGGGCAAGATTTAGCAAAACAATTCCACACGCATCCTTTGCCTGTCTCCCCAGCTCTGCTACTTTGGAACAAGGTGTTTGCATTTAGCTGTCATGGCCAACGACTGTTCCTGAACCAATTCTCCAGGAATGGCATTGTCTCCTCTTTTATTTTATTTTTTAAAGCAGTCTTAAGTTTCCCATAGCTGCATTTCCATGCCAAGGAGTGCTTCACCTGTTGAATTTCTGGCTGCTAGCTGCTGTTCATAAAGGTAAAGGTAAAAGTACCCCTGCCTGTACGGGCCAGTCTTGACAGACTCTAGGGTTGTGTGCCCATCTCACTCAGGAGGCCGGGGGCCAGCGCTGTCCGGAGACACTTCCGGGTCACGTGGCCAGCGTGACATCGCTGCTCTGGCGAGCCAGCGCAGCACACGGAAACGCTGTTTACCTTCCTGCTAGTAAGCGGTCCCTATTTATCTACTTGCACCCGGGGGTGCTTTCGAACTGCTAGGTTGGCAGGCGCTGGGACAGAGCAACGGGAGCGCACCCCGCCGCGGGGATTCGAACCGCCGACCTTTCAATCGGCAAGCCCTAGGCGCTGAGGCTTTTACCCACAGCGCCACCCGCGTCCCCTGCTGTTCATAGGGGCCTGCTAGAAGCAGAGAGAGAAAATACCCACTTAAAGTGGCATGTGTAGTTTGTGTTGAGAAAATGGTCCCAAGAGAACCAAAGGAAGACATGAGGAAACAGTTCCTGCTATGGTGGATCACAATATAATTGGCTCATTTGTGAAAGAGCTGGATGTCAACACTCCTGCCTTCTGGGGGCCTGGGTAAGCACCAGCCCACAAAATAGAATAAAGGTAAAGGGACCCCTGACCGTTAGGTCCAGTCGTGGCCGACTCTGGGGTTGCGGCGCTCATCTCGCTTTATTGGCCGAGGGAGCCGGCGTACAGCTTCCGGGTCATGTGGCCAGCATGACTAAGCCGCTTCTGGCGAACCAGAGCAGCGCACGGAAATGCCGTTTAGCTTTCCGCCGCAGTGGTACCTATTTATCTACTTGCACTTTGACGTGCTTTCAAAATGCTAGGTTGACTGAGCAACGGGAGCTCACCCCGTCGTGGGGATTCGAACCACGACCTTCTGATCAGCAAGTCCTAGGCTCTGTGTTTCAACCCATAGCGCCACCTGTGTCCCTCACAAAATAGAACACTACAATGCAAAAGGAGCAAAAACCGATCTGAATGTTCTGCCATTAAATGGTGCAGATTCTGAAACATGTCGGGCATAGCCTGTGAATCCTGTTGCATAGCAGGCGGTTGTGTGAATCCCTTCGGGAGACCTGGGTAATTCCTTGCTTCCAGGGCCCCCTGTTGGGACTTTGGCATCTGGATTAAAAAGTCACCCAGCACCCTTTCCAAGGGGCCTGGACCACCGCTCCTTTTTTGCCTGCCACCATGGCAATCCCAGATTTGCAGGCCCTGGCATCCTCTTGGCTCGCCCTCTCGCAGAGCAGCAGGGGGAGCAATGTGACCGAGTCTCTTTTGGTGCTGTTCTGAGTTCTGCTCCGTTTATTTCTGGCGGGTGCCAGCTTGACGAGGCAGGTGGGTTGCTAACCACAGAAAGGCACAGCTGAAATCTGCTGTTCTCCCTTGCAAGCAAAGATGTGTCGGGCAGAAGGAGACGCAGAACGCAGTTGTTTTCACCCAATACGTTTATTGCACTAGCCAAAGGCGATTCCTTGCAAGGTAGCAACCTACAAATATATGGTGGTTTTTATGATGTGTTTTTATCTTGCGTTTTTATGCTGTGAACCACCCCGAGATGTACGGTGCGCAAAATAAATAAATGTATAGAACATGCATTCATCATATAAACCAGGCATTAGTAATATGAGGAAAGCAAAATCGGAATTACCGGCAGTGAGCTCAGCTTCCGATTTAACCTTCCAATCTACAAAACAGTATTATTGTACGGGGCATTTGTTCCCATGGAAACCTTCCTGCAAGGCTCTCAGTGGGGCTGGCATAGATTCCGTCCCTCTGTTCCCAAGTGTGCTTATTGTGCCTCCTCCATCTTTGCTGCCCCCCCCCCCCCAGGCCTCGTTCAGAGCATCAAAGACCACGTCACCAAGCCCACAGCCATGGCCCGTGGCCGCGTGGCCCACCTCATTGAGTGGAAGGGCTGGAGCGCTCCAAGGACGGGCTGGGAGCAGGCCCTGACGGAGGAGGAAATCTACGCCGACCTCACCGATGAGCTGAAGGAGGCCTGGTTTGCAGCAGGTCAGTAGTGGGGCTGGGGCCTTGCAATCCCATAAAGGAGGCGCCTGCACCTCTCCTCTGAAACTGCTCGTGAAGGCTGCTTGCATACACTTCAGAGTGCCATGGCGCTCACGGGAGGAACTGTAGCATGTCAAGGGGTGCTGGGAACTGTAGCTGTCTGTGAGGGATCTCCTCCCAGCTCTCGGCTCCCAGGATTCTTTGGGGGAAAGCCATGGCTGTTAAAAGTGGTGTTAAGAGCTCCTTAAATGCATGGCACAAATGTCACCTTTTCCAAGCATCCCGGAAGAGGAAACTGCAGTAAATTTTGACCGAGTCTTCCTCCTTATAATCCAGGAAGGAACTGGGTGGCATAGGGGGTCATACGCTGTGTCAGTCCCAGCTGCAAAGCAGCCCTCAGCTTTGTTCCCAAGAAAGCCGGGACGTTCTAGATCAGGAGGGGCTCCCTTTTGGGGGGTGGGGAAGGTGCGATGGTTTATTTAGGCTAAGCCTGGCTTGCAGCTTCATTCTCCGAGACCTGCGAGGGTCCAGGCAGGGCTGGCATGGGCCGGCTGCTTCCCTCACATCTTCTGCCCTCTGCCTTCCCCCGCCCAGGTGTGGCTGAGCAGTTTGCCATCGCCGAAGCCACGCTGAGCGCCTGGTCCTCCCTGGATGAAGAGGAGCTGAATTATGGGGGGGATTCACAGGAAGGCCCCCAGCTCCAAGGTAACTTCCAACCCACCTCTGGTTCTCCCCATTTTTTTATGTTGTTGTGTGGGGGGGGGGTCATAGTAGACCCAATGAAATTAATGATGCTAAATTAGTTACGTCTGTCAGCTTCAATGAGCATTGGGTCTCTCCATCCTTGAAGGCTTTTGTGAATCAGTTGCGCCCTGTTATCCTTTGAGGATGCTATAGGTCCAGGTGACCCTTGCCCCCCCCCCATGCTCTTGATCTTCCCCTCCCACCATCCCTCACCATTGGCCCTGGTAGCTGAGGAGAGTCTCACTCACAACATCATCTGTTGGGGGGGGCACAGATTCCCCATCCCTGATACACAGGAATCTGCCTTATATTGAGTCAGGCCACTGGTCCATCTAGATCAGTGTTGTCTACTCTGACTGGCAGCAATGGGTTCAAACCCTACCTAGAAATGCTGCTGACAGGGATTGAACCAGGGGCCTTCTGTATGCAAAGTAGCAGCTCTCTACCCCTGAACCGCAGCCCCTTCCCCAAATTTACCGTAATTAATAATAATAATTTCTCCTCCTTCCAGACCTGAGAGGCCTCTATCTGTCGCCGGGGACCTTTCTCCTCACCCCGCAGGGCACAGGGAGCCCCTCCAACTTGGACAGCAGCCTCCCGGCCTTCTCCCTCTCCAGCTGCAAGTCCCCCCTCACCACCGGCTGGAGCACCCCGATGGACAGCCTGGCGAAGGGCTTGCCCCAGGAAGCGGGGCAGGAGAGCCCCGTGGGGTCATTGTGGCTCCAGCGCAGCAGCACCTCCCTCCGATACGTTGACAGCAGCTCCCTCTCGGAGGACGAGGTGTTCTATAACTAGAGGACTCTGGAGGGAGGACAGAGGCTGGGCTGGGGGCTTGGGTCAAGGGTTCCACCGTCGCATCTGGCAGGTGTTCCTGAGCATTCGAGGAGGTTCTTCAAATTGTGGCACCCTTGGATGACGTCTGCTTGCTCAAGCAAGCCCTGGAGGAGGTCACGACAGTTGAATCACTTCAATCATACGCTCCTCCTATGGGTGCACCCCCCCAACACCTCCCCCCCCAAAGCAGTTGTTGCTTTTTTGGTGGGTATAATCTCACTGCTAGGTAAAAGGTAAAGGGACCCCTGACCATTAGGTCCAGTCGTGGCCGACTCTGGGGTTGCGGCGCTCATCTCGCTTTATTGGCCGAGGGAGCTGGCATACAGCTTCCGGGTCATGTGGCCAGCATCACTAAGCCGCTTCTGGTGAACCAGAGCAGCGCCTGGAAACGCCGTTTACCCTCCCGCCGGAGCGGTACCTATTTATCTACTTGCACTTTGATGTGCTTTCCAACTGCTAGTTTGGCAGGAGCAGGGACTGAGCAACTGGAGCTCACCCCGTCACGAGGATTTGATCCGCCGACTTTCTGTTTAGCAAGTCCTAGGCTCTGTGGTTTAACCCACAGCGCCACCCGCGTCCCAATCTCACTGCTAAAGCCCTTTTATTTAAACTGAACCTCCAGGGCCGCTCTGTTTACTAGCCCCAGGGTGCCTGGGTTTGGTAGGGGCAGCCAAGGAGGCCTCTGAAGATGGCGGCACGTAGGCAAAGGTCTTTTGGGCCGAGTGCCCCACTCCCATCTTCCCACGTCTGCGAGAGCCGCCAAATGGCCACCTTCCGTCTGCTTGCTTGGTTTGCAGAACGAGATCGGGGCAAACCCCTCGCTCTTTCCTCCAGGGGAGTCTGCTTGGCCGGCTGGGGGGAGATACCTGCTTTGAGGGACCTCGTTGCTCCTCCACCCTGCCCCACCTCCACCCTCCAGCTCAGTGTGTATATTTGTAAATAATAAAAGAGATATTGCACAGAAATTGCCTCCATGTAGCCAGAGTCTGCTAACTGCTGGAAAGAAGCTCAGAGCCCTGTTGCAACAAGGGACAAGCAGAGGAAGGGGACCGAGATGACAAAGGGCCAGCCGTATGAGGAACAGTTGAAGGAGCTGGGTATGCTTGGCCTGGAAAAGAGGAGACTGAAAGGAGATACGAGAGCCATCTTCAAATATCTGAAGGGCTGTCCCATGGAAGATGGAACAAGCTTGTCTTTTCCTGCTCTGGAAGGTAGGACTCCTACCAATGGCTTCAAAAAAGGAGATTCCAATGAAACACCAAGAAGAATTTTCTGATGGACAGTTTGGACAGTGGAATGGTCTCCCTTGGGAGGTTGTAGACTCTCCTTCCTTGGAGGTTTTTAAGCAGAGGTTGGATGGCCATCTGTCATGGATGCTTTAGCTGAGGTTTCTGCATCATTGGGGGGTTGGGCTAGATGACCCTCAGGGGTCCCTTCCAACTCTCAATTCTATGAAGGAAGCAGGGACCAATTTATATGTGATTCTTTTGCACTTTAAGCTGTTCTTGCAGGAAATCGGCTCTGGACATGCTTTGATTGCAAAGGAAATGCCACCATACAGCTCCCTCTTTCCCTTGCCCAGTGGTGGCGCTCCTAGGAGCAGGAGGTGGGGTTTTTTAAGACACCCCCCCCAAAAAAATTCACATTATTCTGTACCACCCTGGAAACCACTGGAACACCCCCACACACCCCAGAAATTCAGGTGGTGAATTTGGGGGTCCCTTTCAACTCAGCCCAAATATTAGCACAGACCTTCCATCATATTGTAAAAATAATAATAATAGGGTTTTATATTTTTCAGTTGTTTAAAGGTTTCAGTTGCTAAAGGTTTCAAGACATGCCGAGAACTTATGCTTCCATCCTGGACCTCCCCGTCCATCCCCATTTGCCACCAAAGGTGTGAAAATACATCTGTAATTTGCTCTTGACACCAGGTAACATTCAATCTCCTTCCATCGCAGTTTCGAATCCCGTCTGGTCCTCTGTGGTCTCCTCATTTTGCTGCTTTGGGATTTGCCAGGTCTTCGATGGCTTTCCTCACCTGAAGGAAAAAGAAGGAAGGAAGCTGAGAGCTGGATGGGAAGTGGGGTGGATGTTTTCACACTGCAAGCAGCTTGGAAGCAGTTTAACTGCCCTAGTTTCCTGCAACCCCTGATGGGGAACTGGGAACTCCTTCCTCAAGAAACACTTATTCCTCCTGCCTTTCTCAGAAGCACTCTGAGTGTGCTGTAAGCTGTTCTCCCACCAACAACCCTACGAGGTAGGTCAGGCTGAGAGCATGACCTGCCCAGAGTCACCCGGTGTATTTTGCGGCTGAGGGCAGGAGGGGATTCGAATGCAGTTCTCCCCCTTCTGCAGCTCTCTGAGTTCAGGATCCAGCCCCATCCTCTCCCAATCTGCCCCGCTTTAGAGCGCCAGCCAGCTACCTCGTTCCTGGAGACAACGCCAACCACCTTCCCCAGTTGCGTGACAAAGGCTCTCTGAAGGTTCAGAAGCTCAAAAAGGTTGTGCACCTGTGGGGAGAGAAATGGGGAGGAGAGAGATGGGGGGAAGGTCAGGATGGTGATGTGGGGTAAAGGTAAAGGGGAAAGGGACCCCTGACCATTAGGTCCAGTCGTGGCCGACTCTGGGGTTGCGGTGCTCATCTCGCATTATTGGCCAAGGGAGCCGGCGTACAGCTTCCGGGTCATGTGGCCAGCAGGACTAAGCTGCTTCTGGCCAACTAGAGCAGCGCAAGGAAACGCCGTTTACCTTCCTGCCGGAGCGATTCCTATTTATCTACTTGCACTTTGATGTGCTTTCAAACTGCTAGGTTGGCAGGAGCAGGGTCCGAGCAACGGGAGCTCACCCCATTGCGGGGATTTGAACCGCCGACTTTCTGATCAGCAAGCCCAAGAGGCTCAGTGGTTTAACCCACAGCGCCACCCGCGTCCCAGGATGTGGGGTAGCCCCTGCCTATAGCTCCTTTAACAAGGCTCATTGCATCTCGAAAAGCCAACCCATTTCCCTGGTGACAGCAGCATCTTGTGAGAAGCGCATGCACCACACACAGAGAATGCCCCTTTTCCTTCATTTTCACAGAGCAGGGTGTGTGCACAGAGGTAGGATCCTGTTCCACTCTCTCAGGAACCCTGTCAGGGAGGCTGGAGGAAGGGCCCAACAGCCAAGAATACACAGCTGTGTGTTTTTTCCTTTTCCAAGAAGCAGCCCCACAAAGGCTGTGGCAGGAAAACTAGTGTTGGGAGGCAGGCAGAAAATGCTTCGCCTTTCCCATCCCCAAAGGATCTTTCTCTCTGTAATAAAAATTAAAAATCCCCTACTTCCACACACCCACCCTCTGCCCTGGCCTCCCCCCAAAGACCTAGGCAGGCCTTTTGCCCTGTTTCCCAGGGTGGGAAATGTGCCCCGATGGTGCAGAACGCGAAGGCAGCCACAACAGCCCTCCCTGCCATTATTCTAAAGCAGGTGACATACGGAGGTAGACTCCTCCTGGTCATGGAGGCTCCATTTCACTGTAAACAAATAAAGGGGTGTGCCAGAGCCAAGAGCACTTCCTGCCATGCTTCATCTGATAACTCTCGCCTGTCTGTCAGCCATTTACCTGGTGTAGGGACATCCATGGGGAAAGCTGTAGGGTCACAGGGCTGATGGCGCAGGATCCTTCCAAGGTCTGGGCAGATGGAGGCTGCAGGAGAGATTGGGGAGGAATAAAATCTTGCAGGGTGTGGCAATTGGGCGGTGTGGGGCACATGCAACTCTGGCTGCCCCCCTCCCTCCACACACAGCAGAAGGCGGCTCCCATCTCAGCCTCTGGGGGCTTGTGACCCACCTCTTCCCCCTGTGCCTTGTGGGGCAAGCTGGCATCATCCTGGGTCTGGAGGAACTTGATCAGCTCAGATCTCTGGATCATCCCCAGCAACATGGCTGTCTCTGCGGGCGAGAGGAGGTGGAAGGAAAAGGCCTTAAAAGGGCTCGGCTGCAGGATCAGGCCAAAGAGGGTCTTGTCGAGCCCAGCACCCCGGGAAGAAGATGAGATGGGCTGGATTAGGCCTGCCTTAGTCTAGCTCCCTCCCCCCGCTGCCCAGCGGTCACCCAGCTGTGCCTGATTGGAGGCCCACCCGCAGGACCCCACTAGGGATCCCCACAACAACTGGTCCTCCAGCAGCATCCTGCCTCCAATAGTGGCATCCTAGAACTGTAGGGGTGTAAGGGCCCCCCAAGGGTCATCTAGTCCAACCCCCTTGCAACACAAGAGGTAGAAGAGAACTAGGTCCCCTCCACCGAGGCCTATGCTGGAACAAGGGGGCAGCTCCCGCTCTAGATCTCTTCGTGGACTGTGGCGGAGGTGTCTGGGTAAGTACCCTGACGCCTCCTGAGCATGGGCAAAGAGCAAGTCCCCGCTGCTTCTCAATTCCTGCTGTTTCTCCCCTTCTGTCTCAGTTCCATGCTATGGTTTCCCCCCAAAAGTGAGCGAGAGTGACGCTGGCCGGATGGGCAGAGCCTCAGGTGGGCCGCCTTGGCTGGACAGGGGCCTCAACACACCCACAAAGTGGGAAGTGAAATAAAGCCCCAGGCCTGATGCCACAGGGAAGGCCATGGGGGTTTGGGAAATAGCGGGAGGGGAGAACCAGGAACCCAGCATTGCAGGGCTTCCTTCCCCCTCAGAAAACTCATTAAGTCCCAGTACAGTGGTACCTCTGGTTGCGAACAGGATCCGTTCCGGAGGCCCATTCGCAACAAGAAAAGAGCGCAACCCACAGTGGCGCGTCTGTGCATGCGCGGGTTGCGATTCGCAACTTCTGCACATGCGCGTGACGTCATTTTGCGTAACCCTTTCCGGTACTTCCGGGTCACCGCGGGACGTATCCTGAAAGAACGCAACATGAAGTGGACGTAACATGAGATATGACTGTACCAGCATTGTCCACCACCGGGTACTCGGAGTCGTCTGTCGAGGTGACTGTGCTGAGGATTTCCTGGAAAGTGGCATCCCTGGGCAGGTAGACGAATTTGGTGTTCATGAACTCCTCTGTGGTGACCTTGTAGGAGCTGCAGGCGGGAGAAAGTGGCGTCAGAATGACCCCAGAGAGAGCCCAGTAATGGCAGAGCAAAGATTCCCAGAGGGTCTGCGGGCTGTTAAAAGGCCTGTGAATTGACAGCATGCGCACAGCCCACCAGTGAATGTGTGCCCTGCCCTGGAATATAGGGACCTAGGAAGCTGCCTTCTACGGAGTCAGCCCATCTAGCTTTATAGTGTCCACACTGGTCGGCAGCAATGGGTCTGCAGGGTTTCAGGCAGATTCTAACCCTACCTGTATTTATCAGTGGTCTTGCTAATAAATACATTTTCAAAGTCAGAGATTCTACCGTTATCACTTCATGCCCCCTGAAGATCCACGGCAATCAAACTGTAAGGAGTTTGTCAGAATAAGGACTGCTTCCCCCACAAAAAGTTCTTTATCAAGCAAGCTACAAGGTCTCTGCTGCTCCCCCCCCCTTAAACAGGGCTTGTAGATGTGCTGACTCTCAAAAGAAAAGTAGATTATGCCATTTATTTCTCATGAAGTCCAGTTCTGCTCAGTGGAGGCCAATCCTTGCAATCATTTCTTGTTTTCTGGAGTAGACATGGACGGAACGACCATTTACTCCTAAGAGCAGGGCTTCGTTATATTTTTATGGTAAGAGGTTTGGGCTGTACATAATTTCATCTACTTTTTATAATATATTTAAAAAGATACGAAGAGAGAAGAAGGCACACTAGTAGAGTATTTTAATTGGGCTTCTATGGGGGATGAAGAGGGAACTCAACTTTCTCTTTGTGACTGAAGCAGTTGTTTCCTGTCTAGCTTTTCTATTCCGCTTTCAAATGGTGCTCAAGTGAGAATCTGGTACAGGCGTCCTCCTTCTCCCAGACCTTTGGGCAGGGGAGGGTCCCAGGAATTGCCTGGCTGAATCCCATAAATTCAAACTATTGCCTTCTTTTAAAAAGCTGTGCTTATTATTTTGAGAGGATCATGGGGTTTGCCCCTGGAAATAAAAGTTTATGTTGATGGAAAACATTTTTATGCTTTTTAACCTTGTGAAATCCCTCCCTGCATTTGAAATTGAACTGTATAATAAACCCTACCTGGCGATACCAGCAGGGATTGAACCCGTGTCATAGACTGGCTGGTGCAGAAGAACAGTGGGAGGAACCAGCTGAGGAACCCCCAAGGGTCAAAGGCTCAGAGCCTGGAGATTGGTGGTGGGGCGATGATGAGTGGTCACAGGGAAAAGACAGGGCTTAGTGAGCTGGGAGAGTCTGTGGCAGAGAGAAGTCCAGAATCAGAGGCAGAAACTGAAGCAGAAGCGTGGGACGAGGGAGGCCAAGAGGCAGAGATGAGTCTGGCTGGGGAAGAGTCACTGGTGTCTCCCTCTCCGGCTGTGGCAAGCTCCCAACTCTCCCCT
This sequence comes from Podarcis muralis, assembly GCF_964188315.1. Lineage (NCBI taxonomy): Eukaryota > Metazoa > Chordata > Lepidosauria > Squamata > Lacertidae > Podarcis > Podarcis muralis. The sequence goes on along the minus strand of NC_135661.1, from coordinate 7,726,553 downwards.
AGTCTCCCAGAACCAGAAGAGGCATGAAAAGGGCAGAGGAGATCTTGGTCTCACCCAGGCGCAGTCTCCGATTGCTTGGAAGGAGCCCTGGGAGAGGAGCAGAACTAGATGGTTGAGGGGAGGTGGGGACTTTTAGTCTCGGCAACTGATTTCGTGGAGTAAGACCTACAGCATGGGTAGGCAAACTAAGGCCTGGGGCCCAGATCCGGCCCAATCACCTTCTAAATCCGGCCCGCGGACAGTCCAGGAATCAGTGTGTTTTTACATGAGTAGAATGTGTGCTTTTATTTGAAATGCATCTCTGGGTTATTTGTAGGACATAGGAATTCGTTCATTTTTCCTCTTCAAAATATAGTCCGCCCCCACCCCCAAGGTCTGAAGGACAGTAGACTGGCCCCCTGCTGAAAAAGTTCCCTGACCTACAGGGAACGAGCTGCTGTGCGCATCAGGCCTGACCCTCAGCCAAGACCATGAAGAGTTCACTCCCAACTATTGAACTTTGTGATTTACCGGCCAACTCGCTCTGCAACAACCTGGCATTTTCCGCTCGCAAAGCGGACTCTTTGCCCCTGAGCTACGGCCCTTCCCGATATGCAAAGCGGCAAAAGGCAAGAGAGACTCTGAGCATGGGCAGAGTGTCCTTTCCCTCATCAGCAAGCAGCATGTCTGAGAAGGCTCTTGGGATGCCCCTCAATGTCCCGGGAGTGGGAGGGCGCGAAGCTGTGTCCCCACCTGCTCCCTCACACCCTGTGACGTGGGAGGGGGTTTCACCTCACCCAATGTGCCTGCTCCTGATACGCGGCAGGTAGGGCAGCTTCTTGACGATTATGGTGCCGTCGTAGAAGGAGGGCTGGAACTTCTGGGCGATGGCGTTGGCGATGAGCACGGCGAGGATGACGGGCAGGATGTGGGCGATCTGCCCCGTCATCTCGAAGGCCAGCAGGGCCGTGGAGAGGGTGTGGGTGACGGAGCCGGAGAAGGCTGCAGCTCCTGGAGGGAGGAAAACAGAATCTAGAGCAAGGGTTGTCCCTGGAGGGGGGGTCCTGAGCATAGCTGTCAACTTACAGATTTGAAAATAAGGGACCGGCAGCCTCAAAAATAAGGGGCCAGCAGCCCAAATAAAGGATTTTAGTCAACCACCTGAAATACTAAGTTAAAAGGGACCAGATAATTTTGAAGAGCAGCACCGGTTTTTAGCCCTTCGTTTCCAGAGGTTGCTGCTCAAGCTGATGAAACACTGCAATTAAATAACTACAAGCAGCAACCACTTTTTGCGCAAAACAAAGTCCAAGCTAAGAAGATGCTACCCCAGGCAGAGATGCTCAGTTTGGCGGCCGCGAGGAGGATGGCGGCGGAAGGGCCCAAGGCTCCCTCCAGTCACGGCGGGGAGGGGCTCCCGGGGGCTGAGGCTGGTGAGAGGAGGCCGGAGGGGGGCGGGCCGGGCAACCAAGCAACACAGTTGGAGCCAGTGGCGTAGCGTGGGGGGGTGCAGGGGGGGCCGGCTGCACCGGGCGCAACATCTGGGGTTAGGGCAAATCCACGGGTTAGGGGGCGCAAATCCACAGGTTAGGGGGCGCAAATCCACGGGTTAGGGGGCGCAAATTACTTGCCTTGCCCCGGGTGCTGACAACCCACGCTACGCCGCTGGTTGGAGCCTCCCTCCTCCCTGGCCAGCAGAGAGGGAGGGAGAGGAGCTGCTTCCTTTGAAACCCAGGAAATTTAAGGGACATCATCCATAAGGGACAGCAGCGGGACACGGCGCTGGGATAAGGGACTTTCCCGCCAAATAAGGGACGGTTGACAGCTATGGTCCTGAGACAGACCGGCAACTCACCCTGGGCGTGGATCCCTTCTTAGCCCCCCCAATTCCTATTCCAAGTCCCAGAGCTGAGCTGGCTGGGGTCTGCATCTTGCTTGAAGAGGATAGCGTTCTGCACTAGAGCAGAGGAGCTCAGCGGTGGGGAGGACAAGTCATGAATCGAACACAGCTCTGTCCTCCAGCCCCGCCTAATAACAGAGCTGGCCCTCCTCTGTGCTGGTGTCGCACCAGGATTAACGGTTGTGGCCTCCCCCTGCAACACGCCCCCCCCCCCAGTGTGTCTGAGCTGCAAGGGACTCCAGGGGTTCCAGGTTCGGTTTCCTCCGATTAAAGGTCAGCCGAGACTGTGGCGTCTTCAAGATACAGTCATACCTCGGGTTGAAGTTGCTTCAGGTTGAGCGCTTTCAGGTTGCGCTCTGTGGCGACCCGGAAGTAGCGGAACGCATTACTTCCAGGTTTCGCCGCTCGCGCATGCGCAGACGGTCAAAACGACGTCATGCACATGCGCAGAAGTGGCGGATGGCAACCCGCAGACGCACAGTCATGGGTTGCGTTCGCTTCGGGATGCGAACAGGGCTCCTGAACGGATCCCGTTCGCATCCTGCGGTACCACTGTATACGGTTCTATTTACATACATGTACGACCAATGGAGGGAGGGTCACGGCATCAGCACCCCAAGAAATCTTGCTTCTCCACTTGTTGCCATTTTTGATCCAGCACGGAGCAGGCAAGTCCCTCAGTCTCGGGCTTCCAGCCCAGCTCTCTCACACCTCTCTGGCTCTTGTTCTTCTACCTAGCAGCAAGGTGAAGGGGGCGGCAGAGGAAAGGCCCACCTTGGAGCCCAGAGGGCCCCACCCCTCTTGCAACCTGGCCCGTTTTTGCAGGGTGCTGATGAGGACATTTCAGTGGCCAGCCTAACCCTCGCTGGGTACAGGACCCCAAGAATTGGGAGAGGGACCTAGGGCATCCTCCAGACAGACGCCCACCCCGCAGAATTGTAGTGAACGGAGGCGCTCACTGTCATCGCAACCGTGAGTCCCTGGGGTGGAGGGGAAGGGGCCGTGTGGCAAAGTTGGCAAATGTCTGCCAAGCCGTAGTTGCCTAGACCTTTGGCTGCCCTGGCTTATGGGCTTGCCCTGTAGCAAGTGCCCACCCCACCCGGCACCTTGAGCCATGTTGCAGACTCACCTGCCAGTGCGTAGCTTCCAGGAGTGATGAGGCTGGAGCCCCCCTCCGATAAAATGCCCTGGGGGAAGAGGAAGGCGGCAGTTTCCCCCACCAGGCGCCCGAGCGCAGCTCCTGCGGTGGGGAAGGAGGAGGAGGAAGAGGTAGAAAGAGACAGGTTGCATCTCCGCGACAATCCTTTCCAGACCACGTCTACACTGCACGCTCAAACTGGTTTTGAACTGGATTAACTGTCATGGAGTTCCCCTTCTCTGTTTGGTGCTTGACAGCTGAGACCAGTGAAACTGATCCTGCGTTTACCTGTGGCTCCTGCAGTGCATGGGGCTGGACAAGGTCACCTTTCCAACTCTCCAGTTCTTTGATTCTGTGACCCAGTATGGGGTCGGGTCATCTGATGCAGGGAGAGGGGAGATGGGGGGGGCACTTACCATAAACAAAGACGGGCATGAAGTACCCAGCGGGCATCGGCATGGTGGTGGCCAGGATCAGCATCCAGAACTGTGAAAAGAGCGAGGGAAAGTGAGGCCGAGGGTAATGGCCGCTTGCTTTCAGGCAGCCTGTGATGCCACGGCATGCCTGAGAACACTCCAACTCCTGAGGGTGAAAGCACCGTAACAGAAGTGGGTGGGGAGTTGCCTGGACCCTTCGTCCCTCATCAGAGGGCCCCCCCCCTCCGTGTGCTTCAGAAGCGGGCCAGGTACCTTCATGAACAGGAAGATGGCCAGCGTGCCAAAGACGGTGATGTTGGGGTCCCACCACTCGAGCCACAGGTTGTGGGTGTCGACTTGAAGGGGCCTGGCCAGCGATGCGTTTTGGGAAAGGGCGCTCCAGGTGTGGTTGTCAAGGAGGGAGGTGAGGAGTTCCTTCATGCTCAGCTACAGGGGAGGAAAGATGGGGGTCTGGAAGGGCTGGCGCAAACAGGAGCACAAACACCCACCCACCCTCCCCCTTCTTGTCTGTGAGGGGGCCAGGGGGTTCCTCTTTCTGTGCCACCAGACAGGTTGGCCTTTGGCCAGTTCACTGGCTGCTGTCAGGCCTGTGGGTGCCACCTGTGGTTATTCAGCAGGGAGAGGGTGGCACTCTGCATATGCTCCAGTGTGCTCTGTGCTGGAGAGTGATACCCAGTATTTACCCTGGAGGCCATGAACTGCCCCAGGCCCGATGGGAAGGTGATGGAGGAGAGCAGGAGGGCAACCAGCACCGAGTAAAGAGGTTTCCTGGAAAAAGGTACCAGAAACAAACAAACAGACAGACAGACAAACAAACAAACAAACAAACAAACAAACAAACAAACAACTAAGGTTATTTTTCAGGATTGAAAACGAAAGGCAGGGCTTCCCTGCACAAAGCTAACTCTGATGTCAGACCAGCAAGTCACACACAGCTCAAAGCAAAAATAGAAAAGCTCATTTGGTGGAGGAATCTGTACATTTTCCAGGTATCACAAAGCTCTTCCACCAGGCAGAAGGCGCTGAGGATTTCTGTGCCGCTTGAAAGCTTGCATACAAGGGAGAATATTTTTTTCTCAGGGTGATGGAGGAAGTAATAATAAAATGTTGGTCCATCTCTACCATGGGTAGGCAAACTAAGGCCTGGGGGCCAGATCCGGACCACTCTCCTTCTCAGTCTGGCCTGCGGATGGTCAGCGTGTTTTTACATGAGTAGAATGTGTGCTTTTATTTAAAATGCATCTCTGGGTTATTTTGGGGGCATAGGAATTCATTCATATTCCCCCCCCCAAAAAAAAATATAGTCCGGCCCCCCACAAGGTCTGAGGGACAGTGGACCAGCCCCCTGCTGGAAAAGTTTGCTGACCCCTCTACTGTCACTCACTTTTAAATACCTTGTGCACAATATGCTTTTTTCTATACCCTACTCATTCTGTTCCCAGAGCCAGAATTTTTTTTGTAATCCCTATGTCATGGAAAACCCAAGAGGACCCCAAATATGTGAAAGGAGAATGGCAGCTGCTACAATTCATTTGAGCTTTCATGGAACATTTATCGCCCATGCAACAACCGGGCGAGGCAAACTTCTGTTGTTCCCGTTTTGCAGAGTGGGAAACTGAGACCGAGAGGCAGCAGTGTGTTTGAGGCCAGTGACTCGGTCCTTGCAGGAGCCCCACATGCCCCCAGCGCATGCCCCCCAAGTTGTGAGTGAACATATCAGACAACACAGTGATTCTTCAAACAGCTCTTGTTTATTCACAGGCCAGAACTGAACTGAAGGGTTCAGCCAACCTGCTTATATAGAGTTCAACTACAAAGCAACAGTAACCACTTTCTGTAACTATCCAATCACTGAACGTCACTTTCAATTCCTTATTTGCATATGTGGACCTGAGTGAAAACTATCTACAGTATCCCCCTGCTGGCCCAGGGTGAGAACTTCAGTACATAAGACCCCCCACTCCCAAGGTATGACTTACTCCTCTGCAAGCAGCTTGGCCGTGAAGCAGTTCCTCCGGACGTAGCCCAGGAACCAGCGCTGGCAGAAGAGGTAAGCGCAGCTCACCACCCCACAGACTGCGCTGCAAAGAAAGAGGGGAGGGAGGGAGGTTAGGGTCACTTTGGCTGCTGGGCACACAATACCCCTTCGGTGTCAACCCCCCCCCCCAAGGCTGCATTGCAAGGAAGGAGATGGGTCACATCCGCCCCATACATTCAGAGCACATTTCAAGCACATGGTGCCCCCATGAAGGACCCTGGAAACCGTAGGTTTTCCCCCAGAAACCTTGACACTGTTATAAGAGTTCTAAGGTCTCAAATATAGAATGAATGTTCATAAATGTACAAGGCAAACACATGCACAAGTATATAAACCACATGTCTGTAATAGTACAGGAGAGCAATCCTGAAGTCATTTTGACTCTCTCAAATTGACCTCATATAGGGGGAAGGAAATGGGGAAAGCTTTCCAATTGTCTTTGGACTGTAGGGGCTTACACCTCCCTTTTCAAATACAGTCTGGCAAGTATCTGTTAAGCTGAGCAAACTATCAATATGTGCAAGAGATTCAGGAACTAAAGTATTTACCATCTCAAAGGAATGGCCAGGCTACCCAGAAAATGCAATCAAGTAAGGCATTTATCAGGACGCCGGTGGCGCTGTGGGTTAAACCACAGAGCCTAGGACTTGCTGATCAGAAGGTCGGCAGTTCGAATCCCCGCGACGGGGTGAGCTCCTGTTGCTCGGTCCCAGCTCCTGCCAACCTAGCAGTTCGAAAGCATGTCAAAGTGCAAGTAGATAAATAGGTACTGCTCCAGCGGGAAGGTAAATGGTGTTTCTGTGCGCTGCTCTGGTTCGCCAGAAGCTGCTTAGTCATGCTGGCCACATGACCCGGAAGCTGAAAGCGAGATGAGCGCCGCAACCCCAGAGTTGGTCACGACTGGACCTAATGGTCAGGGGGTCCCTTTGCCTTTACCTTTAAGGCATTTATCAGGTATCCTGGCAGACAGGAGAGAAGCAACACTCTCAAATATATGCTGGAGACCACTTCTGTGATATACGTATGGTTTTTGTGGGGGGGGGGATGTTTTGGGGTACAGGGTGGGCAATTTCAAAAGTCTTTATAGGGGCTTGTGCACCATTATTCTGGGTCTCTCCTACCTCCTTGCTTGCAAGGAGGGGAGGGAACTCTGTTGCAACAGAAAAATAAAGATTCCCCTTGCTTTCTATGGATCTTGCCTCCATCCATTCATCTCTGACTGACCATTGAGTTAGGGGACTCAGTCCCTTCAGGAGTTGGGCAGCAAAAGCCAAACCTCCTAGTTTTCCCTATAACAGCACACTCCACTTCCCAGAATTATTGAGGGGATGGTGGTACCTCAGGTTAAGTACTTAATTCGTTCCGGAGGTCCGTTCTTAACCTGAAACTGTTCTTAACCTGAAGCACCACTTTAACTAATGGGGCCTCCCGCTGCCGCCGGAGCACGATTTCTGTTCTCATCCTGAAGCAAAGTTCTTAACCCGAGGTACTATTTCTGGGTTAGCGGAGTCTGTAACCTGAAGCGTATGTAACCCGAGGTACCACTGTATATGGGGTGGACCTGACCCCAAAATCCCTCACCCTGCTCACCCGAGGAACATGAAGAAGAATGTCTCTGGCAGGTCAAAGGGGAAGTCAATCTTAAAGCTGGTCTTGAAAAGAGCCATGATGGTCTCTGGGGAGGGAGAAAAAGCAGTGTGTTTTAAACACAAAACAGGGGTGCCCACAAAAATAGAAGCCCCCTTCCTCATCTACCTGCGTCCCCCCCCACTTTCCTTCCACCCAAGACCCCCTTCCCCAATTTCTCACTTTCCCCTCTTCTTTCCCCGTCCGTCTCACTTAAGCCCCCCCCACCCCACTGAAGGCCAACATTTGCAGAAGGCCATTTGCTTGGGGCCAAACCCCGCTTTGCTCCTGCGCAGCCAGTCAGGGGAACCAGCAAGCCACGTTGTTTAGCGCCCATCACCTGCTCACCGTGGCTGCTGAGGTTTGTCCCCAGAGAGCCTTCCTCCATCACCAACATCCAGGTCCAGGGTTTCCCAAACTTGGGTCTCTAGTTGTTTTTGGACTACCATTCCCATCATCCCTGACCACTGGTCCTGCTAGCTAGGGATGCTGGGAGTTGTAGTCCAAAATCAGCCAGAGAGACAAGTTTGGGAAACCTAGAAACATCTTCACGCAGCATTGGTGGTGGCTGGTAGGGCGGGAGGTAGGGAGCCCAACAGTAGGTGGCGCCAGAGTCAACGACAGGGAAACTGCTCCTAGCCTTGCACCTTCCATCCTTCTTTTTCGCCTCCCTGCTAGTTCTTCTTTAAGGGCAACACTTAGCCTAAGGAGGACTAGCTGTTAAAATCTGCCCAGACGCCATTTTCAAGCGTATGGCAGCCCTAGTTTCCCTTCCCTAACACAAAACATCCATTTTGCAGCAAACCTGAGGGTTCGGCACTTCCAACAAGGTCGCCAAAATTGCTCAGTCATCTCTTTCCAGGGCAGTTGCAGTCAGTTTAGAATATTAGTATACCTGAAGGAGCGTCTCCACCCCCATCGTTCTGCCTGGACGCTGAGGTCCGGTGCCGAGGGCCTTCTGGTGGTTCCCTTATTGCAAGAAGCAAAGCTACAAGGAACCAGGCAGAGGGCCTTCTTGGTAGTGTCACCCGCCCTGTGGAACACCCTCCCTTCAGATGTCAAAGAGATAAACAACTACCTGACATTTAGAAGACATCTGAAGGCAGCCCTATTCAGGGAAGATTTTAATGTGTGACATTTTAATATATTTTTAATCTTTGTTGGAAGCCACCCAGAGTGGCTGGGGAAACCCAGCCAGATGGGCAAGGTATAAATAATAAATTATTATTATTATTATTTCCACATGTGAGGCTTAAACTGCTGTCTCCCAGCAACCCTCTCCCCATCAAATCTATTTCCGGCCCATGCTATGTTTTAGGATGTAATTAGGTGATATCACCATTGATGTCTTCTATTAATTTATGAGCAGAGGGCGATGTTTATGTTACAAATTTATTGTAATGTATGATGTTGGTCTTTTGTTTTTGTTTTGCTTTGGTTCTTGTCTGTTTTTTGTAAGTTTTGGCGGTTTTAAATTTGGAGGTTTAGTACATTATGTTGGTATGGGAAACTGTCGTGTGACGGGCCAATGGCCGTAATAAAGATCAATCCAATCCAATTTCCGGCCCATGCAAGGTAAGCACCTAAAGATTGTGCTTAGCTTGCCAGAAAAAGCAGCGAGTGGGGAGAGGTGTTTGCTCTGTGGATGAGCACGCTGGCCAGGGAGACGCCCAACACTGCAGAGCAAACTGGAAGCAAGAGTTCCCCAGCAACTCTACTCAACTTCCTCACCTTGTTCGCTGTTGAAGACGGCCAGGAGGCGAAACATGAAGGCCCCGCAGGTGGCTGAGAAGAACCCCCTCCAGTAGTCCCGGACGGCGAAATGGGAGGACACAACCTCGATGCTGAAGAGGACCCCTGAGAGGGACCAGGTGAGGAAGAGAATGGGCAGGTGAAGAAAACAGGTAAGGCAGAGGTCAGCAACCGGCAGCCAATATGCCTTGGCAAGGAGATGCATTGACGCCTTCAAAGTTGGGAGAAACCATGGACAAGAAACTCATAAAGTTTTGAAATAAAAAATTTAAGGTTATATATGTGTGTGTGTGTGTGTGTTCATAAATGCACCAATCAAGCATGTACATCGATATATAAACCACATGTCTGAAACCCCACAGAAAGTCCTGGAACCATTTTGTCCCTCCCAAATTGACCTCAAACATTTCTCTGCAAGGTCAAAGGAAAATGGAAAAGCCTCCCCATTGTCTCCTCCTTCACAAATCCTGTCCTAAGAGTATGTCTGTGTATGAATAGGGTGAGCCTGTGACCTGGCTCAGGAACGAAGTATTTGTCATTACTGGCCAGGCTCCCCAGGGTATCCAATCAAGTGACCATTAACAGGTAATATGCCAGACAGGAGATAAATAATGCACTCAGATTTCTGTTGTAGACCGCCCTTTCTGTCTATATAAGGGCGGGCACACCTTTGTTCAGGGTCCTCCTCCTTTCCTGCGTGTGAGGGGAGCACCCTGTTGCAACAGTTCAATAAAGATCAGGCTTACAAGCTGCTTTGCTTCTCAATATTCTCTGGTTGGCCTCTGTTTTTTTCCTCCGACTGATGGAGAACATACAAAGGACTCTATAAGGGCTCTTGTGTTCCCCATAAGGGAATAAGGGCAGATTTTTGTTTATTACAGTTTGCTGTTTGTCGCCTCCTGTGCTCTGCCACTGACTTCCGTGGCCGTGACTGGATCCCTCATCTGAGGCACCCAAAGGAGTCTGCACGCCTCGTCTTGCTGCTGTTGTAAACAAAAATCGCCCTTTTCCCTTACGCAGTATCCAAGAGCCCATACAGAGTCCTTACATAGGTTCCCTATTGGTAGGAGAAAATAACAGAGGCCAGCCAGAGACTATTGAGAAGGAAAGCAGCTAGTAAGCCTGATCTTTATTGATCTGTTGCAACAGGGTCCTCACTCACCACATGCAGGAGAGAGGAGGAACCCAGAAAAATGGCACGCAAGGCCTTATAAATACTTTTGAAATTGCCACCCTGTAGATCACGACCACCCCCAGAAACATCATACATACATCACAGAAGGGGTGTAACCTAAGACCACCCCTCAGATACATCATACCTACATCACAGAAAAGGCGGTCTAAAACAGAAATTTTAATGTTGTTTTTCTCCTGTCTAGCAGGTTACTTGATTGGATTGCCTGGGGAGCCTGGCCAGTCTTTTGTAATGATAAATACTTAGTTCCTGGGACATGTCACAGGCTCACACCCCATTCATATCTTAAAAGTGCCCTTAAGACAGGATTTGTGAGGAAAGAGACAATGGGGAGGTTTCCCACTTTGACCTTGCAGAGAAAACATTGGCTCAGTTTAGGAATCAAAATGGTTCCAGGTTGGTCTTCCTGTGCTGATCTATGTATGTGCTTGGTTGGTACACTTATGAACATTACCATATATCTAAGACCTCAAAATTCCTATCACACTGCCCACAGCTGTGGGGGGCTCTTACCCACTTCAAACCAGAGCGGAGAGGTGTGGTTTTTGCAGGCCCCTGGCCAAGACAGCCCCCTTCCCCCAAAGACCACCGGTTTGCCGCTTTAGACATGAGCTGCTTGACAGAGCGACGCAAAGCGTTTTCGCCAAACACCCACAAACTCCAAGCCCTGTAAACTTTGCAAGTCACTTGCCAGCGAGTTTTACTGAATCTGACCCACGGGGTAGGGCAGTGCTTTGCTGGTCTGTGTGCTTGTTTCTCTTACCGCTGATGGGAGCCCCGAAGACAGTGGCCACTCCAACAGCCGCTCCGGCCACCAGCATCTCGTTCTGTTTGCTCTTATTCTAGGAGGAAGAGAGATGCGTTTGCTAAGTGCCTCTTGCATCTGCCTGAGAGTCAGCGCGGCTGAGCATGAATTCCCCCAGGGCTCCAGAATGGGTGCTGAGTGCTGCATTTGCCTTCCAAGCCAGCAGGAGCCACTCCAGTTTGACCCCTTTCCAGCTCTGTGCTCAGATTATTAAACTGAGCAAAGATTGGGGGAGACAATCCGTTCCTTCCGGTTCCTCTCCGTTTCTCATTTCCCAACCTCTTAAATCCAGTTCTCATTTCGACATTAGTTAGTGATGTTTGAAAAATAAAATAAATGAGGTCTGCAACATTCTAGTGTGAAATGTTCCTGATAGCCACATCTTTGTGTGTGTGTGATTTTGCCTAATGTACACATTTTTTTTGCAAAGCCATTTCTCTTAATATAACAGATTTGTGTATGTTGCTTTTCCCTAATGCTTGCTCTTTATGTACACTTTGCCCTCGTTCTATGCATTTCTGTACGCCTGACTCTGCCTTGCAAAATTTGGAAAGGTTCAAATTTCAGAGGATGGCTGTAATTTAGGTTTGCTTTGTTTGAATTCCTACTCCATGATTGCAGTCATGGGATTGTTGTCTATCACATGACGGTATATGTTTTGACTCCAGAGAGTGGGAAGTGACAGGATGTTTGTGTTACTGTGTTCCGTGAAGTGGGGCTATTGCCCTTTGTTCTTTTTCTCTTTGCTGTATAATGCTAGAGAGAGAGGGAGCCATGTTGCAGTGCTCCGTGTGTGTTTATATGTAAATAAAGTCGATTAGCCAAAATGCTGAGTTGCTGAGGTCTGTCACGCAAGTTGCGAAGACTCTGCGGATCCCTAAGTGTGCCGGTGTCAGTTGGCATTGGTCGCTGTGATGTTCGGGCTGAAGAAAACTCTTGAAGCTCCCGAACGAAATATCAGGAGGGAGAGAACATGCCAGTCGGGCATGTGTCTCTACCAGGGTGCTACTCGAGTGTAGGACGAGCTCCTAACGTGCGTATTGTTCTGGACTCACCTTTAACGCAAATGGAATCAAATTTCTCCCCTGTCTCCCCTGCCTCAAAAGCACCCAATGAAAATGCAGTGGGGTGGTTATTTTGTGGGGGCAGAAATCACCTCTTCAGCCACCCTGGTTGTGAATGTAGGAAGGCGTCAAGAGGGACAATGAATCTACATTTGGCAATCTAGTGAAGGAATGCTTGGGCAGGCCCACTCCACCCCTTAGCCTCGGTGGGGGGTGAGGTGTTGCTGTCCCCTTGCTCCTTACCTCATATTCCCCAGAGACACTGGTCCGAATCTTCCCTAAGTAGGCAGCGATCATGCTGGAAAGGTGAACGAAAGGCCCCTGGGGGAAGACAAGAGGAGGGCAGATTAGTAGAGGAAGGGATTCTACAATTATATGGGGATGATTGGGCTGTGATTCCTACATTGCAGGGGATTGGTGAACCACCATCTGGTACGCAGGCTGAGACCCTACCTGCCCGCAGACTGTCTCGCCAGAGTGGTGCATGCTCTGGTTATCTCCCACTTGGACTACTGCAATGCGCTCTACATGGGGCTACCTTTGAGAGGGACCCGGAAACTACAACTAATCCAGAATGCAGCAGCTAGACTGGTGACTGGGAGTGGCCGCCGAGACCATATAACCCCGGTCTTGAAAGACCTACATTGGCTCCCAGTACGTTTCCAAGCACAATTCAAAGTGTTGGTGCTGACCTTCAAAGTCCAAAATGGCCTTGGCCCAGTATACCTGAAGGAGCGTCTCCACCCCCATCGTTCTGCCGGGACGCTGAGGTCCAGTTCTGAGGGCCTTCTGGCAGTTCCCTTACTGCGAGAAGTGAAGCTACAGGGAACCAGGCAGAGGGCCTTCTCGGTAGTGGCACTCGCCATGTGGAACACCCTCCCATCAGATGTCAAGGAAATAAACAACTAGCTGATTTTTAGAAGACATCTGAAGGCAGCCCTGTTTAGGAAAAATTTTAATGTTTGATGTTTTATCACATTATGATGATGATGATGATGATGTTGGAAGCCACCCAGAGTGGCTAGGGAAACCCAACCAGATGGGCGGGATATAAATAATAAATTATTATTATTATTATTATTATTATTATTATTATTATTATTATTATTATTGCAGTCCCTTCCTACTTTACAATTCTATGATTCTGTAGGAATCTGATGGATCTCCTGCAGAGGGTGGCATGATCCATTGACCCAAGTTTCTTGAGTGGACCAGGAGGCAGAAGTTGCAGGCCTCCAACTCGCCTCCTCTCCTAGACCCAAGCTACCTTGCTCTAAAGCTGCTGGAGGTGTGAGCCTGTTTGCAAACCAGGTGTAAACCAGGCATCTCCAGTCTTTGGCCCTCCAGACGTTTTGGACTACAATTCCCATCATCCCTGACCACTGGCCCTGTTAGCTAGGGATCATGGGAGTTGTAGGCCAAAACACCTGGAGGGCTACAGGTTGGTGTAAACGGAGAAGGAAAGCTCTGCAGCCTAGAGGCCATGGGCTGCTTCCCTTTGACCGACCAACGGGTCACTTACGACTTTCCCAAGGAAGATGGTGCTCCCGCATGCCAGGGTGCAGGTCAGGCCCACGACTTTGGCGCTAAAGTTCTCGATGGCCAGGTATTCTTCCAGGATGACCCCCGTCAGGATGATCTTGAGCTCAGGAATGCCGGAACCTGGAAGGAGCACACAGGGAGGAGGTTCCAGGTTGTTTGGGGGACCTCCTGGTGGCCTCCTGAGGAGGATCTGCCTCTTTTCTTTCTGCATTGGCCCCACCCAACAGCTTCCTCCCTGGCCCACCTCATAGGAGGCCTGTTAGGTATTCAGTGGCCTGTGCTTGCCTGAGCTTGAGTCTGGACTAAGGATTCTGAACTCCTGTCTTCTGATTCAATACACATTGTCCAGTCACAGAACATTTCAGGATTTGGGCCTCTGCCATTGGCCCTTGAACCCTGAGTCTTGATTCACAGTTTGGAAGTTTAGACTGTTACCGTATTTTTCGCCCTATAGGACGCACCGGCCCATAGGACGCACCTAGCTTTGGGGGGGGGGAATCAAGGGGGGGGGATTTATTCCCCCCCCCAAGTTTGCGCTCCGTCTCCCTCTTCTGCCTTCAGGGACAGCCTCTCTAGCCTCTCTAGCTCTGCCTCCCCACTATCCCCCGAACTTGTGGGGCTGGCGGGGGGGAGAAGTAAGCTTGCTTCCCTCCCCCCGCCAGCCTTCAGATCAGGTCAGGGAATAGCGGGGTGGCGGCGCTCCGCCTCCCCACTATCCCCGAGCTTGTGGGCTGCAGGCTGCTGCCCGCAAGCTTTGCGAGCCGGCGGGACCTCCCGCCGGGCTCGCAAGGCTTGCGGATAGCTTCCTTAAGCCTGGAGAGCGAGAGGGGTCGGTGCGCACCGACCCCTCTCGCTCTCCAGGCTTCAGGGAAAGCCTGCATTCGCGCCATAGGACGCACACACATTTCCCCTTCATTTTTGGAGGGGAAAAAGTGCGTCCTATAGGGCGAAAAATATGGTAAGTTGTGGGTGAAGATATCAGACGACACAGCGATTCTTCAAACAGCTCTTGTTTATTCAGAGGCCAGAACAGAACTGAACTGAAGAGCTCAGTCAGCCTGCTTATATAGAGCTCCAGTACAATGTTACTGTAGCAACTTTCTAAAACTATCCAATCACTGAACGTCACTTTCGATCCTTCATTTGCATAACTATCTACAGTATCCCCCCTGCTGGCCCAGGGTGAGAACTTCAGTACATAACATAGACAGCCAATCACGTTGGGAGTGGGAGTGACCTAGGCTTTCAGGAATGTATATAAGCAGTTGCTTTGCCTCTGTTTCCCAGCTATGTGGTTCAATAAAGGTTCTTGCTGTTATCACTGTGTCTTGCCTCAAGGGAACCCACCTTTAAGGCCTTTGCTGAGTTAGCCAATTAGTCCATCCAGCTACACTGACTGGCAGCAGCTCTCCAAGGTCTTGGGCCCCACTTGGAGTTGCCGGGCATTGAACCCAGGGACCTTTGGCATGCAAAGCAGAACGTTGTTCTTATAAGTGGCATTCCTTGCGAGCTGAGTGAAGACTCTTCCTTTAAGATGCAGGAACTGAGGACCCTTGGCGTATTGAGCTCAGTCTTGTCTACACTGACTGGCAGAAGCTCTCTGGGGTTTCAAGCAGGGAGCCTTTCCCAGCCCTACCCGACAATGCTGCCAGGGCAGGGCTGGATTAACCATTAAGCGAAACAAGCACGTGCTTCAGGCATTGAGGGAAAGGGGCACCGCAGGAAATTTTCCACTGCCGGATTTTTAACATTAATGGCCACAAATTGCTCAGCTGAGCGTTCATTTTCTCAGCTGAAGTATATTACAAATCCCAACAGAACAACTATACAAACAAGGCATGCTGGATGCCTACTAAGTATAGTAGCAAATGTATTACGTAAGATGTTTTGAGAATCTGATCAAAGATTTTGCAATTAGAAAAAGCAGGAGAAATTTTTTCAAATACAAATAAAGTGGAAGAATACAAAAACAAGCATGATTTTCCATCTTACTGTAGGTTTTGTTTCATTTCGGAAAATGGAATTTTATTTTACTGCTTATTATTTATATTTTGAATTAGATATGTGCAGGGGCAGTGCTTTTTTTCTAAAAAAAATAATTTAAGGGTACTCTCATTTTGACTCAAGAAAACCACCATTTTATAGGCCACCATCAGGGGTAACAATGGAACTGGCAATTCACCACGTTAGAGAAGAAACTAAAATTTTTAACATTTTTAGTTTCTTCTCCTGTTAGATTCACAAAATGTTTAGGGGTATGCTAACCCTGTGTTAGGGACGCGGGTGGCGCTGTGGGTAAAAGCCTCAGCGCCTAGGGCTTGCCGATCGAAAGGTCGGCGGTTCGAATCCCCGCGGCGGGGTGCACTCCCGTTGTTCGGTCCCAGCGCCTGCCAACCTAGCAGTTCGAAAGCACCCCCGGGTGCAAGTAGATAAATAGGGACCGCTTTCTAGCGGGAAGGTAAACGGCGTTTCCGTGTGTGGCTCTGGCTCGCCAGAGCAGCAATGTCACGCTGGCCACGTGACCCGGAAGTGTCTCCGGACAGCGCTGGCCCCCAGCCTCTTGAGTGAGATGGGCGCACAACCCCAGAGTCTGTCAAGACTGGCCCGTACGGGCAGGGGTACCTTTACCTTTACCTTTTAACCCTGTGTCCCCCCAGGGACATCAAAATCAATTAAGTGCTTAGGGCCTCTAAAGCTCTTAACCTGGCCCTGTTCCAGGGGTTGAATCTGGGGGCTTCTGCACGCAAGGCTCTACCACTTGAGCTCTGACCTTTCCTCAGAGTACAAACTAAGTGGCTTCCTGCACTCCAGTCTTCTACAAATGAACTGTGTTTACACTCTTTCCTAGCTGCATCAGGCTTCCTTTTGGAAGGAAGGTAAAGGTAAAGGGACCCCTGACCATTAGGTCCAGTCGTGACTGACTCTAGGGTTGCGGCACTCATCTCGCTTTATTGGCCGAGGGAGCCAGCGTACAGCTTCCGGGTCATGTGGCCAGCATGACTAAGCCACTTCTGGCGAACCAGAGCAGCGCATGGAAACGCCGTTTACCTTCCCGCCGGAGCGGTCCCTATTTATCTACTTGCACTGTGACGTGCTTTCGAACTGCTAGGTTGGCAGGAGCTGGGACCAGGCAACAGGAGCTCACCCCGTCGTGGGGATTCGAAGCTTCTGATCGGCAAGTCCTAGGCTCTGTGGTTTAACCCACAGCGCCACCCGCGTCCCTTTTTGGAAGGAAAAGGAGGTGCAAATATGACAGTTAAGACAGAAGTGGTGAGCAGGAGTACCTAATGTTCCTTCTCCTTCTCTTCCCTCTGCTGTTAAGTTGCCAGGGAATCAGGCAGGCAGGCAGGCTGTTGAGCTGCTGGTGGTTTGGGGCTGGGGCAGGCTTTGCACCTTGGCCGCCAGTGGCCGACCCCTGCTCCCACTCGCCCACCCAAGGGCTCACCTGCAGAGTGTGGCGTGATGCTCTGCGCGAAGCCAGTCGAGAAAGCGGACAGCGCAACGGGGTACATGGTCCAGGAGAGGTACTTCAGCACCGGGTAGTCCCCAATCTCTTGGTAAAGCCACA
The DNA here is from genome assembly GCF_964188315.1 of Podarcis muralis. NCBI lineage: Eukaryota > Metazoa > Chordata > Lepidosauria > Squamata > Lacertidae > Podarcis > Podarcis muralis. The sequence goes on along the minus strand of NC_135661.1, from coordinate 7,709,509 downwards.
TGTGGGCTAAAGAAACAGAAAGGAAAATCGACATGTCCCTAGCAGCTGGTTCAAACTGGGCGGCTTAACACAAGGATGGAGGAACCCATGGCCCCCCAAACGTAGTTGGATTCCAACTCCCCTCATCACTGCCTCAGCAATGGCTGGAGGACCACACAGGACCACACAGGCCATTTACTGCCCCTGACACTACTCTGCCTTCTTTTGGGTTTTTTTTGGACTACAGTTCCCATCATCCCTGACCACTGGTCTTGCTATCTGGGGGAAATGGGAGTTGTAGTCCAAAAAAACAAACAAACCACAACCCAGCTAGAGACCCAAAATTGGGAAACACTTGTCTAAATGACCCTCAGGCTCCCTTCCAGTTCTGTGATTCTATGAATGGACAGATGGAAATCATATGTGGCACTCTGGATGTTGCTGGACTCCAACTCCCATCATTCCCCTGACCATTGGTCATCCGGGCTGCTGAGGCTTCTGGGAGTTGGAGTTCAGCAGTGAACTGAAGGGCATCACACTGCCTTCACATTTCGCCCAGTCCTTTTAAAAGCTGTGCAAGAAAGTTAGTTTTTCTGGATAGCTTCTGAAGGCGGCTTTCTTCTAAGGGCTTCGACATCCCACAGTGTCGTTCTTATAAATGGCATTGCAAGTCAATAATTGCTGCTAATTGGGCCCAAAGTCAGGACAGGAGCCTTTTAAATGAATGAACCCATTAAAGGGGATGAATGCGAGGAGGCTATGATCCTTCCTGTAGGGCCTCTGATGGGAGAATATTCAACTAAGTACCCAACTAAGTCAGGGATTCTTTAGCATTGCGGTGGGCGGGCTAGACTAGATGACCCCCGGGTCCCTTCCATCTCTGCAATTCTGTGGTTTACTAAGGTTTACACTCACAATGAACCTATTGAAAATAATGGACCAACATTGGCAAAGTCTATTAATTTAAAAGGGGCAACCCAGCCAGATGGGTGGGGTATAAATAATAAAATCATCATCATCATCATCATCATCATCATCATCATCATCATCATTTAGCCCAGTGTTTCCCAAACTTGGGTCTCCTGCTGTTTTTTCGGACTACAATTCCCATAATCCCTGGCCACTGGCCTTGCTAGCTAGGGAGGATGGGAGTTGTAGTCCAAAAACAGCTGGAGACCCAAATTTGGGAAACACTGATCTAGAGCAAGCTGCTGCAATGCAAGGATCCAATTAAATAAATCCCATGAATAATAATTTAGCTCTCCTGGTTCCCCCTGCTCCCTTTCAGAGATTAGGAGCCCAAGGCTGACAGAGAGCAGTCTGGGGGTGTCTGTTACCGTTGGCCATCCTGGAGACGGTGAAGTCCATGGCGAAGCTGACCAGGGCCATGATGACCCCCAGGGCGAAGAGGAAGTACCAGTCGTCCCCCACGCGGAAAAGTTGCCGCTTGACGAACTCCAGGCAGCCTGCAGGGGGCAGCAGAGGACCAGGGTGAGTCAGGTACGTTGGCACCCATAAGAGGAGACGCCCAGCGGGGGGTGGGGGGGCATCTACAGACCTTTCATTTGGCACACATTGGAATCCACCGCCCCCCACCCCACCCCCAAAATGCTGACATTTCAGTTTTGAAATTTGATGAAAACAACTCGCTGAGAAATTTTAAGGTCACACGGTTCCCTCCCCCTCTTTCTTTTTTCCTCCTGTGATGAGGCTGCATTTTAATGTTTTAATGTTGTATTTTAATCTTGTTCTTAAGTTGTATTCATTCAACTTGTTTTTATTATTGGTTGTTAGCCGCCCTGAGCCCGGCCTTGGCTGGGGAGGGCCGGGTGTAAATAAAAGTTTTATTTATTTATTTATTTATTTATTTATTTATTTATTGTTATTAAAAATTAGAATCTGCTGCAGGAGTTTATCTATAGATTTAAGGGCACAGCATATGAATGTCAGGAGCGTCCCTGCAGAATCAGATGCCTCTGGGAAGCCTGCAAGCAGGGCGTGAGGGTAAAAGCCTTCTCCTGTTTTTCATTTAACAAGAAATAGTACTCCAAGGTTGACTGGCTCTGCACATGGAGGTTCCCTTTCCCCCCATTGCGTCATATTCACCCTAGTGATGGGGAGCCTGCTGGCTTCGCATCATCTCTGACCGAGAATCATAGAATTGTAAGGCTGGAAGGGTCCCCAAAGGGTCATCTAGTCCAGCCCCCTGCATTGCAGGACCTTCTGGTCTTGCTAACTAGGGCTGATGGGCATTGAAGTCCAATGGCACCTGAGAAGTCCCCCACCCCTGTAACAGACTCGTCTCCCTCCGTGGGTGGGTGTCAGCTTCTCCCTATTTAAGCCAATTTGAATCTGAACCTTGTGGCAGGGAGTTCCGTCAGTTACATTTCACAACAGTGCAGACAAGTCCTTTTGATTTGCCTCTGAATCGGGTGACCCTGAATTTTAGTGTTATGAGGGCAGGAGGGGAAAATGCACTTTCTCCTCTTCCTTGGAGGTTTATAAGCAGAGGCCGGATGGCCATCTGTCATGGATGCTTTAGCTGAGATTCCTGCATCGCAGGGGGTTGGACTAGATGACCCTGGGATCCCTTCCAATACTACAATTCTATGACTCCTCACTAGCATGGGCATTGTTGATGTTGTTTAGTCATTTAGTCGTGTCCGCCTCTTCGTGACCCCATGGACCAGAGCACGCCAGGCACTCCTGTCTTCCATTGCCTCCTGCAGTTTGGTCAAACTCATGCTGGTAGCTTTGAGAACACTGTCCAACCATCTCGTCCTCTGCCGTCCCCTTCTCCTTGTGCCCTCCATCTTTCCCAACATCAGTGTCTTCTCCAGGGAGTCTTCTCTTCTCATGAGGTGGCCAAAGTCTTGGAGCCTCAGCTTCAGGATCTGTCCTTCCAGTGAGCACTCAGGGCTGATTTCCTTCAGAATGGAGAGGTTTGATCTTCTTGCAGTCCATGGGACTCTCAAGGGTCTCCTCCAGCACCAGAATTCAAAAGCATCAATTCTTCGGCGATCAGCCTTCTTGATGGTCCAGCTCTCACTTCCATACATCACTACTGGGAAATAGCATGGGCATAGCCAGGATTTTTGATGCGAGGGGGAGGGGAACCTCAGATTTGTATTGGTTTTTATTTTTTTGGAGGGGGCAGCTGCGCCCATGCTACGCTCATGCTCACTAGGCCTATATTTATAAACATTGGATCAGATCATGACACACTTGGGGGTAGGGCTTTGAGATGGGACAGCGACAACAGAAAACCCCCCCACAAAAAAACCTCTTCCCACCCCCCTTTCACCAGTGCGCGCTGGAAGTTATAAAAGTTGTGCCCCGCAGGAAGGTTAAATCTATTGCGCCCAGAGATCTCAGGTTCCTTTCTGAGCAATTTGGCACCAAATGGAATCAGCTCGGCTCTCAGTCTTGTCCCACTTGTACTTGGGGGGGGGGGGGGAGAGACGCAGGAAAAACACAAAGTCCGGGACAAAGTCTCCTCCCATTCCCCGCCGGGCGTATTTTGGAGTTGGCCAGACGCAGGAATGACCGGCCAGGGAGCGTGTGGGTCCATAGCTAAATCCCTCTCTGGGTCACCGCGTTGGAATCCCATTCCCACCTCCTTCTCCCCCCCAGGCGGCCACTCGCATCGCCGTCCGGGTAGGGGCAGGGAAAGGTCTGGTTCCTGCTTCAAAACATTTCTGGCGCGTTCACGGGGTTCCTTTTGGCTGGGGCGCAGCGCCAGTTTTCGAGACCGACAGAGCTCCGCCTCCATCAGATGGGACTGTCGCATTTTCCATGACAGCGTTTTAGGCACATTGCCTCGCTTGCAAATTCGGATCATGCCCTTCTCTCTCAAAGGCAGGCAGGTTGTTCTTCTTCTGCCTTGATTTCTCACTCGCTCATAAGCACTTATTGTTTAGAAAATATATATATATATACCGCTTGGCTGTTAAAAACACAACAACAGCAACCTCAGTTTTGCAGAAAAGGAATAAAGCAATAAAATTACCAATAGGGAAAATAACTACCATAGTTCGAAACGTTCAAAAAGTTAAAACAGCAGTGGACTGCAAACAGATTAAGACATCGGCTTTCTAATAAACATCTGGGCAGGCTTCCTTAAACAAAAATGTTCTAGTAAGTACAGTGATGGGGCCTGCCTGATATCCATAGTCAGGGAATTCTGGGTGCTGCCATAGAACACCAGTCTGAAAAGATCTACAGTACGTTTCTGAGCACAATTCAAAGTATAGGTGCTGACCTTTAAAGCCCTAAAATGGCCTTGGCCCTGTATACCTGAAGGAGCGTCTCCACCCCCATCGTTCATCCCTGACACTGAGGTCCAGCTCCAAGAGCCTTCTGGTGGTTCCCTCACTGCAAGAAGGGAGGTTACAGGGAGCCAGGCAGAGGGCCTTCTCAGTGGTGGCGCCCTCCCTGTGGAACGCCCTCCCATCAGATGTCAAAGGAGATAAACAACTTTTTGACTTTTAGAAGACACCTGGAGGCAGCCCTGTATAGGGAAGGTTTTAATGTTTGAAGTTTTACTGTGGTTTTTATAATTTGTTGGAAGCTCCCCAGAGTGAGCGGAATTACTGTATTCTTATTATTATTATTATTATTATTATTATTATTGCCATCTCCTCCATGAAGTTGTCTGATCCTCTTTTCAAGCGATCTAGGTTGGTGGCGGTCACTGTTTGAAAAAGGACTTTCTCTTATCTGCCTTGATTCTTCCTGCATTCCCACCAGCAGCTGAAGGTTTTGAGGACCAGCTTGGACGCTGCACAGGGAACCTGTCTCTGCATAACCACCCAGGGGATCCTCTGACTCTTATAGATCCCTGCATTCCTTTCCCCTTACCTCTGATCTTCCTCCGGGTTTTTGGCCAAGGTTTCCAACTCTGCTCCAGCATCAGAATCCGCTCTTCCTCCTCCTCCCTTCCATCCTTCCTCTTCTGCTGACCTTCTGCATCCATCTGCTGATAGGGCTGGCAAGCACCTCCTGTTGAAAATGGGGAAAGTTCCCAGCGGGTGACTACATGGTGGGGCAGGGAGGAAAGGCTAAAGACCAAATTTGCTGCACCGTTCCTCCCAACTCTGTGGGAGTTGTGATCCTGTGGGCAATTGGTGCAACTCTGTGGGGCTCTGTGCTGCTGAATTCACTGAGCAAGCAACTCTGGGCCCTTCCCCTAAATCCATCCTTGGCCCTCTTTCGGCTCATTCAAGCCTAGACCTGGGTAAACTCAGCCCCACATTGCCATGGAATATGCAAAGAAGGAGGGGAAGGGTGCCTCTAGGCATGCACAGAGCACCTTTTCTCCGCACAACTGAGTTCTGAGTACTCCACTAGCACCTGGAGTTACGGGCCACAACTTCAGTATAACATAAAACAGGTCGATCCAGGTAGCCCCCCTGCATAATTTTAAGTGTAAACATGAAATATTCTGAAGTTCCTGAGGCTGCAGTCCTGTGCACACTTAAGCTCGGAGCAAACCCTGCAAAGCGGACCTTCCTGCTTAGCATAGGGTTGGGCTGCCAAATCACTCAAAAATTCAGAAAGTCAAAGACACCCCCCCACACCTCCCACAGGGTTTATTTCTAAGAGAAAATGCTAGCAATTTACATCTCCTCCTTCTCTTTCAGCCTCAAGTAGGAATTCATGGCAACGGTTGCTGTTTCTAATTGAAAACCACCAAACTGGAAAGAATTAACCCCAACAAAACACCCTGAGCAACCCTTGTCGTTTCAGCTACGGGAGCAACCAAGAGTCTTCTCTGAAGACCCCCTTGCAGGGGGGTTTTCTGCAAGAGACTCCCACAGCTCTGCCCTAGGCTGGATTACACAAGAGTAAGACCTGCTATGTTTAATGGGCTGAATCCCAGGTAAGTGCACAAGTCACAGGTGGCTGCCTGAGTTAACCCGCTACAACCCTAGAGCGTGCAAAAGACTTACCCTGCCTCCCTGGTGGAAAAGTCCTCGTGTGTCCTCTCCGGGATCTTGTCTCTCTGCACCTGCACTAGCCAGAGAACACACCTGTCTCCCTCCCTCCCCACCACACCCCTCTCTCTGACCTCTAACCATCTGCAGGTGATTTGGGACCTTGCAGAAAGTGCCCTTCAGGGATCCAGGCAGACCTGAGCTGGAAGGAACTGGCCTGGCAGCAACTCAGGAGCAAGGAAAAGGGCTGCGAGGGAAGAAGCAGTTTGCCTGTGCTGGGGTCCAGCCCTCCTACACCACAAGGGTGTTGTCAGAGCCAGATTTGAGGGCCAGCATCTGATTTCAGTTGCAGGAGCTCATCTGCAGAGTACATGCCTGCATTCCAGTTCCCAAAAGTACGCGTCACACTCTTGCGTGACCAAAAGACAGAGCCAAGGGCAGTGGGGCTGTGTGGGCAGGGCCTTGCTGTGCCTCCGCGCTTTCCTTTCTCCTCTGTAAGCATCATAAATAAGGAGGGATGGTGGCAAGAGACTTCATGATATAATTCCCCAGCCACACAACGGAAATGTATTAGTTTGGGGAAAAGGGGGCATCAGTGAAAACAACACACGAAAGCACATTATTTGCAATGTGCATTGTTAACCTATGGAACTCCCTCCCACAGGAAGCAGTGATGGTCACTGACATGGAGGACTTTGAAAGAGGATTAGACAAATTCATGGCTGCAAGCCGCAATGGCTACACTCTCCACTGTTGGAGGCAGGATACCCTTGAAAGTCAGTTGGTGGGCATCACAAAGGGAAGAGTGCTGCTGCTGCTCTGCTCTGGTCCTGCTCGTGGGGCTGGACTAGATGAACCTTGGGTTCCCTTCCAGCTCTACAAATCTTATGATTCTATTATTCCCTTTGGTGGGCATCTGGCTGGCCACTGCGAGGACAGAGAGAGGTGCTGGACTAGATGGGACTTGCTTTTGCCAGCTCTGGATGGGACAATACTTGTGGCCTTTAAATATGCCCCCTCATCACCAACTCTGTAACTGGGGGTGGCGCTGGGGGCATGTTTGAACGATACGATACGATAATCTTTATTGTCATTGTCCCATACAGAACAACGAAATTGAAAAATAAATAAATCTACATCAGACATTCAAAAAGCAACAAGCCTGCTATCCCAGCCTGGTTAAAAGGTAGAGGGACCCCTGACCATTAGGACCAGTCGTGACCAACTCTGGGGTTGCGGCGCTCATCTCGCTTTATTGGCCGAGGGAGCCGGCGTACAGCTTCCTGGTCATGTGGCCAGCAGGACTAAGCCGCTTCTGGCAAACCAGAGCAGCGCACGGAAACATTTACCTTCCTGCTGGAGCAGTACCTATTTATCTCCTTGCACTTTGACGTGCTTTTGAACTGCTAGGCTGGCAGGAGCGAACTGCTAGGCTGGCAGGACTGAGCAACGGGAGCTCACCCCGTCGTGGGGATTCACACCGCCAACCTTCTGATCAGCAAGTCCTAGGCTCTGTGGTTTAACCCACAGCGCCACCTGCGTCCCTTATCCAGCCAGTTAGCCCCCTAAAAACTCTGATATCCCATTTTTAAAATACAATACACTCCCATAGAGACTCCTTACACTGCGTTTCAAACCAAAATCACATTTGGATAGAAACTGTTTCTCAGGGGGCTAGTCCTAGTCTTTATAACCCTGTACCTTCTTCCAGAAGGCAGAAGCTGAAAGAGATCATTTCCGGGGTGCGCACTATCCTGCGCTATCTCTGCAGCTTTCTTATAGCACCTGGAAGCATAGATTTGATCCAAGGTGGGAAGAGTGCACCCAATTATTCTCTCCGCAGTCTTTACAACCCTGGACAGCATTGGTTTTTCCCTGACTGTGCAGCTCCCAAACCACACACAGACCGTAAGTTAATACTCTCTCCACAATACAATGGTAAAATGCCATCAAAAGGTCCTTTGAGAGATTTTCCGGAGGAGTCTCAGAAAATATAACCTCTGCTGTGCTCTCTTCATCAGGTCTTTGCTGTTTTCTCCCCAGGTTAGGTCACCTCTCAACTCCATTCCCAGAAATCGAAGACCTGTTCCATGCACTTCCCCTCAATAATGGGTGAGGGGGCAGAGACGACATACCCCTGAACCACTTGTTGCAGGATGGAAAATGCCCCCATCACTCAGTGCCTCCTTGTTAAAGGCCGTGCTGGGTTGCTGAGCTGAATGGTCCCCATTGTGTACCTGGCAGAGAGGCAAGCTCCCTCTGCTCTGCCCAGAGACATAAGAACATCAGGAGAGGCAACTGGATTAGGCCCAGGGCCCTTGTAGTTCAGCCTGTTGCTTTCATTCTCCGTGGCCAGACAGATGCCTCCCAAGGGCAGTCTGCAAGCAGGACCAGACTGCAAGAGAGCAGCTCCCCCAAGTCTCCTGGAAATGGGGCAGGGAGAGAGAGAGGCCGCAGGCAGAAAAAACCATCCCTTTTAACTGGAAAATGTGAGCCCCATCTTTTGTCAAGCATTGGGGAGCAGTGGCGTAGCGTGGGTTGTCAGTACCCGGGGCCAGGCAAGTAATTTGCGCCCCCTAACCCGGTAGGGGCAGAGAGCTGCGAGCGCCCCCCCCCCAGATGTTGCGCCCAGTGCGGCCGGGCCCCCCTGCACCCCCCACGCTACGCCACTGTTGGGGAGAACTGTGTCAGATAGCACAGCAGCGCCCACACTTTGGAACTCCCTGCCTATTGATGTCAGGTGCCTTCAAGATGGGTTTTTTTGGGGCCCGCTTTTAAAAAAAACCCCACCATTTTTGTTTCTACAGATACCCAGACTGTTGACATGGTTTTAATCAGTTGGTTTAAATTTTTCCGACGTTTTAAATAGCTGCTGATAATTTGCTTATATTTTTGCAAATCAAAGGGTATATACGTTTTACGAAACAAAATACAGGGGGGGGGGCAGCGTAGGAGCCAACTCCTAGGGGCCAAGGTACCATCGACCCCCCAATAAAATTTTTGTGGGGATTGCCCCCCCAAGTTGATGTGCAGTGCCATTCAAATGGTGTGCGTGTGTGATCAATTGTGCGGGGTCTATTGTTTTGGGTACATTCAATTGTAAGGTAAAACATATGTGAAGGGACTTGACAGGAAGTCAAAATCGAAAAAAAGATTTTGTAAGATAAAAGGGGGGAAATATTTATTTTCATTATTATTTTTCGTGTGTGTGCGGGTGGGTATTTTGTATGAAATGTTTGGGAGGAAATAAGACGGTAAATAACAAACAACAAACACAATATTGATGTATGTCATTTTTATTTCTCAATAATATTTTGAGGTAGTATGGTGGTAATGTTTTTTGTAACATAAAATCATTCAATAAAAATTCTATATTAAAAAAAAAAAGATTATGAGGGACTTACCTGCCCTCCCCCAATGTTTTATTCCAGTTGGCATCCCTGGGGGGCAGGGCCAGTTTGCCTCCGCACCCAAATATGCCCCCACTAGGTAACGCGTGATTGATTTCTGTGCCTCCGCGCCACCCGGAGGAGGAGCCCGCCGGGCTCCTGGATTAAGGGCGAGCTTCTCCTGCGGGAAGCAGCGGAGGGAGATCGGCGTGACATTGGCAGGCGTCCCTGGCAAGAGCGCGCCAGCAAAGGGTGACTCAGGCTTGAGCCGGGACGGTGACCAAGCAAGCCGGATTTAGCTCTTCTCCAGCCCCTTCTCCTCCTGCTCCTCCGAGCTGCCTGTGAAATGCCTCCCGCCGAGGCACATTCCGGCCGGCCGGGTGCGCGGAAGCGCCCCGGGGTGGCCTTGGCCCGGGATCCCTCGGAGCGAGCTGGGAAAGGGAACCTTAAATGGGCGAAGGATGCAAGATGGGGGGGGGGGGTCTGGCACTGCCTCTCCCAATGCTCACGGCGTCCCCTTTCATCTCCCCCCTCCCCTCCAGGGCTGCAAGGCAGGCAGGAGTTGTACAGGTGAGGTTTTGCGCATCGCTGCTTCCCCTGTTGGATTCCAGCCTGAGCCTCGCAACTCTTTGGGAATAACTTCTAAACGTTCTTTCAGGAGGCAAGATGCAAATCAGACAGGTTTCCTTTGGGCTTGTTTGAAAGGGAGCATGCTTGATTCAGCTGTCCCTTCCCCCCCCCCCCCTTACTGAGGGAAGTGGGTGGCGCTGTGGTCTAAACCACTGAGCCTCTTGGGCTTGCCGATCAGAAGGTCGGCAGTTCGAATCCCCGTGACGGGGTGAGCTCCCATTGCTCGGTCCCTGCTCCTGCCAACCTAGCAGTTCGAAAGCAAGCCCAAAAGTGCAAGTAGATAAATAGGTACCGCTCTGGCGGGAAGGTAAACGGCGTTTCCGTGAGCTGCTCTGGTTCACCAGAAGCGGCTTAGTCCTGCTGGCCACATGACCCGGAAAAACTGTCTGAGGACAAATGTCAGCTCCCTCAGCCTGTAAAGCGAGATGAGCGCCGCAACCCCAGAGTCGTCTGTGACCAGACTTAACTATCAGGTGGTCCTTTAGCTTTTTTTCACTCCCCTTACTGACCTATGGTCAGGGCCATCTTACTCATAGGCCGAGAGTCCAGGGCCCGAGAGTTGAGTCCGGGGAAGAGCCAGCCCGTCAGTCAGAGCACCACGAGTTTGGGGCAACCGAGCCAGCGAGTCGCTGAGGCACTCGGTCGACTCCGCTCTCCTGCGCACCTGGAACTGGGCAACCTGGGGGGGGGGGGTTGCCGGGCGCATCTTTGCACCCTGGCGCCCCATACGCTTAAGACAGCCCTGGCTATGGTATATATAATATATACATTTTTCTGTTGGACGACACCAGGTCAAGCAAAAGCAGTAGGCACAAACTAGTCGCAATGGCTAGGCCTTAACTGGAGCCAGTAAACGTTTATGAATCCTATTGCAGGGAACAGCAAAAAGGGAGAATTGTTGTTGTGCTCAGGGCCATTTAGGAAGAGGCATCAGGTTGGCCAATGTCAAGGCAGGATGCTGGACTTGGCGCTGGTCCTTTATTTATTTATTAAAATATTTGTATATTGCTGTATCGTAACTATATATATATATCTATCAAAGCAGTTTACAGCAGTAAAAATATAAACCATATTTAAAAGTTTAAAAAAGGACATCAACGAACCATTTTGGAAGGATGTCTTCTTACCTGACGGAATAGGAGGAATTTAAACGTTGGCACAGAAGGCAAGTCCTGCTGAATCTCCAGTGGCGGAGAGTTCCATCAGCCGGGCTGACATTTCTCATAATCGTCAAGTGAGCCTTGCCAATTCCAGGAATGACCAGCGACACTCCTGTGAGTGACTCACATGACCGAGCTAGGGTATGACAAGGAATTGGTCGATTTCAGTTGGCCAGATCCAGATCTACTGTGCCCACTTCTGGAGACCACCACACCAAACTAAAAGGTGAGGAGGGTGACTAAGATGATAAAGGAGATTCCGACTAAACATAAGGAAGACATTTCTGACAGCAAGAGCTGTTCGACACCCTTGGGAGGTGGTGGACTCTCCTTCCTTGGAAATTTAAAGGCAGAGGTTGGATGGCCGTCTGTCAGGGATTCTTTAGCTGAGATTCCTGCACTGCAGGGGGTTGGACTAGATGACCCTTCGGGTCCCCTTTTATCTCTACAATTACATGATTTTGTGGTCGGTTGTCTGTGGGGCTCTCCCGACGTCCTGTCCCCAAGGCCTTGATCTGCCAGCCCAGATCCCAGTGGTTCTCTCTGCTCCAGCTCAGAGAATCGTTCTTTTAGGATCTGCTTTTGTTGCCTCCTGTCCCACCAACTCACCCTCCCCGCCCCACCCCAATCCCTTGCCAGGCTCACATGCCCACTCATGCGCCTTTTTTTGGAAGGCAGGGCTAATCGCCGGGGGGGAGCTGTTATTATCCAGGCCGGCAGGAATGCTAGCCATGACGCTGCCTCTCCTCCCCATCTCCCCAACCTTGTTTGTTTGGAGCCCGTGTGTCCCCCCCCCCGCCCAATCCACCGGGGAAACTTTCCAGCGGGATGGTTGGAGGGAGTGATGATGCTAGAGTGCCTAAATTTAGAGACTTTGACAAGAGGCCTGGAAGTCGGCCCAGAGGCTCGGAGCGCCTTTATATGCGCTGCAGCTGTGGCTGAAGTCCCTCACGAGCACCCAAGAGTGACTCAGAGCAGAGCAGAGAGGGCTGAACAGGGAAGGGAGTTGCTCTCTCTCCTTGCCCAACCAACTTGGGTGCCTCCGGACGCCTTGGGCAGCTTGAATTAGGGGGCCTCCTTTTCTTTCTCCCGGATAAGCCCTTCGGAGAGGTCGAAGCCACTGTTGGGGGCGCAGCTCTTTCCTCAAGCAAGGCTCGCTGCCATGGAGAAGGCGCACGGGATATTCGGCGACAATTTGGGGGGCTTCCTGAGGCCACGCAGCGAGCCCCTGGGCTTCTCAGGCAAGGCGGCTGTGGGAACGGGGTGTGTGTGTGTGTGTGTGTGTGCCTGGGTGTGATCCTGTCCACACCATACCTTTAAAGTGCATGGCTTCCCTCAAAGCAGCCTGGGAACTGTAGTTTGTTGAGGGCAGCGCTGTGGTGGGTCAACTATGTTTCCTGGGATTCTTTGGAAGGGGAGCAAAGACTGTTAAAAGTGGTATAAAGGTGATCTGAAGGTGGATGTGGCTTCTCAGGCTCCCACGTTTTCACGTCTTGAACCGCAACAGAGCCAACCAAAAATATATTAGGAGATACGGCACTAAAATGCTGGCGATTTTCTGCAGTGACTTTATTTATAAAAAGAATTTGCAAACGAATGTGGAGCACTGAACTTCCAAAGGGGTAAATGATGAACTGGAAGGACCCAAAGATGCAGATCATTCCATCTCCAACCCAATTGGACCTTCAGGTTGGACGGGGCTCCCCAGGACAGAAGGAGCTATTTTGTGAAGTCTCTCAGACTGTTTCCTCCCCCCTCCGCCTCTGAGGAGCTTCCCAAGGTCTCAGGCAGAGGTCATTTGGCTGCATAGGACCACAGGAAGCTGCATTCGGCTGAGTCCAGCCACTGTTCCATCCTGTTCAGTATCAACTCCTTCCCAGCCCTGCTTGGAAATGCCGCCATGGGAAACTGAACCTGGGGCGTTCTGCAGGCAAAGCTCTAACCACTGAGCAACCACTGCCCTTCCCTTATTCAGGAACAGGCCTGAAACAATACTAGGGGGGAGGGAGGGCAGCTGGGGCAGACATCTGCTGATTTTCTTACCGATGCTCCACTCTGGGGCTCTTTTCTGTGGCCCAAGGAGGTGTGATAGGATCTGGCACTCTGGACCTGGTCAGTGCAGTGTAGTAAATCAGGCCAAAGGGACCCCATCTATGTAGCCCAGCCTCCTGTTCTCACAGTGGCTGACCAGAAGCCCCTGGCCCATGGGAAACCAGAGCATCTCAACCTCTGGCTGTGAGCGCAGAGCATTGCCAATGAGGGCGGCAACCATGATTCACTTTGTTGTCCTCCAGAATTTGCCCAGTTCTCTTTTAAAGCCATCCAAATTGTTCGGCATCGCTGCCTCCTGTGGGAGGGAGTTCCACAGTTTAACTGCTGTCACTTGGTTTCTTTTTCGCTGTCCTGAATCCTCTAAACTTTTATTTTAATCTTGTTTTTTAAATTGTGTTTTAATCAACTTGTTTTTATTACTGGTTGTTAGCCGCCCTGAGCCCAGTCTTGGCTGGGGAGGGCGGGGTATAAATATAAATATAAAACAAACAAACAAACAAACAAACAAACAAACAAACAAACAAATAAACTGGTTCTCTCACTTCCAGCTCCAGTATTCGGAGAGGGAGGGAGGACACCTGTCTCTCTGTCCGCTTTCTCCAGTATCAGCAGCGGGAGGCCCCATTAGCTAAAGTGGTGCTTCAGGTTAAGAACAGTTTCAGGTTAAGAATGGACCTCCAGAACGAATTAAGTACTTAACCTGAGGTACCACTGTATATATACACACACAAACAAATTTTTATTAGTTTTTAACATATTAATTAACATTCATACAACACAACTTCTCATCTTATACAATATATATTTTTTTTGACTTCCGTCAACACCTCTGAGGATTTTCCATTCTTATCACTTATTATGCATATTAATAAGACCTTTCATTATCTTTAACTAATAATTCTCCTCATTATCTTTTTTGCACTATTTCAAATAATTCGCCATACCAAACTTCTCGCAAACCTACCAGGGTAATCTGTTCATGACAATCACTTTTCCAATAATCCGTAAATTTACTCCAGTCTTCTGAGAATCTCTGGTCCCGAAGGTTTTGAATCCTTCCTGTTAGTTTATCTAATTCTGCATAGTCCATCAATTTCATCCTCCGTTCTTCTTTCGTCAGTAATTCTTCTCGCTTCCAGTTTTGGGCCAAGGCTCTGAACCCTTCCGTGGCCCCAGGAACAGATCCTTGTGCCGAGGGATCTGGGGTTCACGTCGACCTTGTCCCTCTTTTTCACAGCGGGCCGTGCTGGAGGGATGGGGAACATCAAAACCTTGGGGGACACGTACCAGTTTGCAGTGGACGTCAGCGACTTCTCTCCCGAAGACATCATCATCACCACGTCGAAAAACCAGATTGAAGTCCACGCAGAGAAGGTGAGTCCTCCCCCTCCTCCTCCTCTTAGATATGGCAGGAAATAGCTTTTAAGGGAGCTCTGGACTACAACTCCCATGAGCCTCAGCGGTGCGGTGCTGGGGCTGATGGGAACTGTGGTCCAAAGGATCTGGGGAAGGAAGGGTGGACCACAGGGGTTCCCAGCTCCCCTCCAGACCAATTGTTCCGCCTTCTTAGGGCAAAATCTATTCCCAAAGAGCCTCTGAGTTTGGGGCTGGGGGACACACCGTAACTTTAATGTGCATAGGTAAAGGTAAAGGGACCCCTGACCATTAGGTCCAGTCGTGGCCGACTCTGGGGTTGCGGCGCTCATCTCACTTTATTGGCCGAGGGAGCCGGCGTTTGTCCGCAGACAGCTTCCGGGTCATGTGGCCAGCATGACTAAGCTGCTTCTGGCGAACCAGAGCAGCGCACGGAAACGCCGTTTACCTTCCCGCCGGAGCGGTACCTATTTATCTACTTGCACTTTGACGTGCTTTCGAACTGCTAGGTTAGCAAGAGCAGGGACTAAGCAATGGGAGCTCACCCCATCGCGGGGATTCGAACCACTGACCTTCTGATTGGCAAGTCCTAGGCTCTGTGGTTTAACCTACAGCACCACCTGAGTCCCTTTTTTAAAGAGCATAGCTTCCCCCAAAGGATTAAGGGAACTGTAGTTGGGAATTAAGAGGGTACTGCAGGATAAGTCCAGCAGCCTGCTCTCACAGTGGCCAATCAGAAACCTGAGGGGCAAACTATGGTTCCCAGAATTCTTAGGGGAAGCCGGGAGCTTAAAAGTGCTTTCAGCCCGAAATGAGATGGGGTCAACCAGTGCCCTTCTTGCAGAGGTGCTGGATGTTGCTGGCATAAGAAAGGGCACCCAGGATGCTGCCAGGGAGGGGGGGAGGGGGGGCTCCTCCTGGACTTTCTCTCCCTGTCTGCCTGGCATCCTTCCCCAGTGACAAATCCTCTCTGCCTATGCTGGGGACACAGTGCTCTCTCCTCCTGCCACTCCTCCGGGGAGGGAACGCAATGTTCCAGACAGTAGGCATGGTGACAGAAGCACTGAACCATCTCCCTCGCTCTCTGGCTGCCTTGAAAATCCTGGAGGGATTCTGGGAGGAAGACATGAGCTTTGCGGGCCAGGAAATGGGCGCACCTGTTCTGGTTTGGGGTCCCCAGGGGGTC
This sequence comes from Podarcis muralis, assembly GCF_964188315.1. Taxonomy (NCBI): domain Eukaryota; kingdom Metazoa; phylum Chordata; class Lepidosauria; order Squamata; family Lacertidae; genus Podarcis; species Podarcis muralis. The sequence goes on along the minus strand of NC_135661.1, from coordinate 7,693,803 downwards.
TGACGGGAGAAGGGGCGACTTGGAGAGCTTGGCATTGGGCAGTGAGGCTGTGGAAGCAGGATGAGTTGGCCCCATTGTACAGACCGAGCAACTGAGGCAGGGAGGTGTGGTTTCTATCAGGGACACCCACATACCACAAGCATCGCAGCGTAGCAAGAGCTGAAAAGTGGGCAGACTCCAGTCAGGCCGCGTATAGTTCATGCATTTAAAAATAAATGACTTTCCTGCAAATTATACCGAAAACTCCTTGCCCTCCCCTAAACACCACTGCAACCCAACTCTGTGGTCATGGCCCTAAACTGATTGACTGATTGACTGAACTATTTATAGGCAGATGGATTGAACTATTTATAGGCAGCTCATGGATGCTTTAGCCGAGATTCCTGCATTGCAGGGGGTTGGACTAGATGACCCTTGGGTCCCTTCCAGCTCTATGATTCCATAAAAATACAGGAAGGTGGTATACGCCACCAAAAAAATCACAACAAAATAAATGAAAACATCAATAAATGCTGGTTGGTAGAAATCACAGTGACAAAGTCCTGCCTGAGCAGTAACACGTTTTTCGGGAGACATCTAAAAGACAGCAGTGACGATTCCTGTGGCAGGGAGTTCCGCAGGGCCTGCTGTGCTAAAGGCTGACCCATCCTCAGAGGGAAAAGGGAGGCAGACTAACCGTCCCCAGTCCAGGCCCCCGCTGACTCCTCTCTCCTCTCTCTTTGCCCCGCTCAGCTGGCAGCGGACGGGACCATCATGAACACCTTCACCCACAAATGCCAGCTGCCTGAGGATGTGGACCCCACTTCCGTCACTTCTGCCCTGGGCGGGGACGGCTCCCTGACCATCAAGGCTCAAAAGCGCCCCGGCAAGCACGTCGAGCACGTCCAACAGACCTTCCGGACTGAAATAAAAATCTGAGCATCCCCCATCGCCCCACAGCAACTGGGGGACGGCCTGGGGGTGAGGGGGGGTTGGTTGGTTTCGAAAGGTGAGCGAAGGGGTTGGGCTCACCACGCCCCCCCTCCCTTTGGCCGTTCTCCCTTGTATATAATAGATTGCCTTTGGTTTGTTATAAATTATTGGGGATACCGGTAGCTGGTGTGACACCTGCTTTTTCTCTTGTGGGCGACTGTTTCTTTTCAGAGAATTTTTTTTCCCTAAGGGAAGGAGGGTCATCACGTTCGTCTCTGCATGTGTGGGAGTCCTAGGGTAGAGTTCTGGTTGCTTTGCCTCAAAGAGGATATTGCTGTAGCATTCGGGGTTTTTATAGTTTAAGGAAAAGGCCAAGTAAAAAGGGGACATGCTAGAAGTCTACAAAATTATGCACGGCACGGGGAAAGTTGGATAGGGAGTACTTTTTCTCCCTCTCTCATAACATTAGAACCCGTGATCATCCAGCAAAGCTGGATGTTGGGAGATTCAGGACAGATAAGAGAAAGCAGGATTGAACGGTGGAACTCACCGCCACAAGATGTAGCGATGGTCGCCAACATGGATGGATTTAAAAAGGGGATTAGAAAATCCGTGGAGGGAAAGAGCTGTAGTAGCTCAATGGCGGGGCACCTGCTGGGCATGCAGAAGGCTCCAGATTCAATCCCTGGCAGCATCTCCCGGCAAGGCTGGGAGAGAGTCCCGCTGCCAAGTCAGTGCAGACACCGCTGAGCTAGATCAGCGAGGGATTCAGGGCAGTGCAGGCAGTTCCGCTGCACAGGGCAGCGGGCAGCTACAAAATAAGAAAACCCAGAATTGAGAAGTTCCATCGGGGGACACACCAAACTTTGGCCATGCATAGGGTGCCATATTATGCAAGATGACTAAAGTCCATTGTTGGCTAGGTGGACCCCATGCATGGCCTGACTCAGGACAAAGCAGCCTCCTCTGTTCTAGCAACTCCTAGGCATCATATCAATGTTCTGCCTGGCTGCCACAGGCATCATGCCTTTGAGGTCCAGTTGCTGGGAAATCCCAAGCGAACGGGGTGATTATTATTATTATTATTATTATTATTAGCTAGTAAGCCTGATCTTTATTAAACTGTTGCAACAGAGTCCTCACTCCTCCCACGTAGGGAGGGAGGAGAGGCACCCAGAACAATGGTGTGCAAGCTCTTATACAGTGGTACCTCAGGTTAAGTACTTAATTCGTTCCGGAGGTCCATTCTTAACCTGAAACTGTTTTTAACCTGAAGTACCACTTTAGCTAATGGGGCCTCCTGCTGCTGCCACGCCGCTGGAGCACGATTTCTGTTCTCATCCTGAAGCAAAGTTCTTAACCCGAGGTACTATTTCTGGGTTAGAGGAGTCTGTAACCTGAAGCGTCTGTAACCTGAAGCATATGTAACCCGAGGTACCACTGTATAGACTTTTGAAATTGCCACCCCTGTCGCTCAAGACCCCCCCCCAAACATCCGACATACATCACAGAAAGAGGTGGTCCCCAGCAGAAATACAAGACAGGGGGCGGTCAACAGCAGAAAACCTGTCTGTCAGGGTACCTGATAATGGTCACTTGATTGCTTTACCTGGGCAGCCTGGCCATTCCTTCTGAGATGCTAAATACTTAGTTCCTGAATTCAGGTCACAGGCTCACCCTATTTATACACAAATAGGCCCTAAAGACAGGAGTTGTGAGCAAAGAGACAATGGGGAGAATATCTGAGGTCATTGGGAGAGTCAAAATGGCTTCAGGATTGCTCTCCTGTACTATTTCAGACACGTGGTTTATGAACATATGATTTATATATATGAGACCTTAGAATTCCTATAACACATTTAAAACACATTCAACGGTTTTAATAAAAAATAATCTCTATTAAATAGTTTCCCAATTGAAATGGTTGTATGACCTCAACAATCAAGCAGAAACCACCCAAATTGGCATGAGATACAAAGTCTTTCTTCTTCCTGAGATATTTGAAGCTGTTAAAAAGGACCAAACAGGGAAATCCTTTTTGATTCCTCAATAAGAGGCAGTGGGGTGAGGGAGGCCAGGGCCACAGCGGATGGGATGGGGGGCGGGATTCTCCCCTATTGCAAAAACTTCACCACCCCAGTTCTCAACACGCGAGCCTCGTTTTCTGTAGCAGGGTTGTTCTGGGGCATATTGGGGGGGGGGGGGGGAATAAAAGCTGCAATCCCAGACCCTATTGCCCCATGGAACTTACTTTCAATTAAGCCAGTGGATCTTGCTTTTTTCCTGACCGCTTAGGTCAGGGGTCAGTCAACTTTTTCAGCAGGGGGCCGGTCCACTGTCTCTCAGACCTTGTGGGGGGCCGGACTATATTTTTTGGGGGGGAAATGAACGAATTCCTATGCCCCACAAATAACCCAGAGATGCATTTTAAATAAAAGCACACATTCTACTAATGTATAAACACGCTGATTCCCGGACCTTCCGCGGGCTGGATTTAGAAGGCGATTGGGCTGGATCCCCAGGGGGTCTGACGGGAGAAGGGGTCTTAGTTTGCCTACCCATGGCTTAGGTGATACCAATGGCTTGCAAAATATCCCTCGCCAGCCCAGGAACATCCCATGAATGGGAGCTTCTCATAAGCAGAAGAATAAAAAAGCGAATATTGTAGAAATCAGAGTTGCTGGGGAATGATGGATCTGGGAGCAAATGTTTTTCTTGGTTTGTGGGCCCCCGGGGGGAAAAAGGGGGGCGAGGTGGAGATGTCCGTCCTTGATGCTCTGTCCCATGTAGGCCGAGGGCCAACGGCCTGAGAAGGGAGAGGGGCGGAAGGAGTGAGTCACTCTCTGGAAATAGCTGCCCTGACAAAAGACAGGCACTACTAGCTGGGAGGTCAGCTGCCCGCCTGTGCCTGGCTTGTCCTCGGGCAGCGACAGGGCGGGCAGTAACCACATCCCAGTCGGAGCCACCTTGCCCTTTGGGCAGAAGACAGACAGAAGGATCCCCCTTGGTGCGATTGGCACCAGGGGACTTCTGCCAAATGGCCCAACGCAGCTACAGTTTATTCCCATTCTGTCGTGGCTCCATTCATGGCTGTTGGAAGTGCATCCCAACCCACCCAGCCGAGGAACACACAAAGTTCAGATCAGAGTCAACCCTGACCCCAGCCCAATGCAATTCGGAGCCCTGGGAGGCAGCAGAGCAATCCTAGCTCCAGAATATGACTCGAGTGAGTGAGCCCAACTGCATACTCTAAGAATGTGGGAAGGAAGGAAGAAGCCAAAGGGATAAATTAGTAGCTGGCCTCAACTGGCTGTGGTCAGCATTTGAATAGCAAGACCACATTCCTGATTCCCACATGGTGCACAAAGTATTTTAACCGATAACAGAATGTAAGAGGAGTTCAGAGCTGCTAATTGCATCCAACAGCACACAAATTTAAAGCCATAATTTAAAGCAGCCGTAACTGAAAGCGAAAACAATTAGCAATGCAAATCTTTATGAATAGGGTCACTTGCACGCTGAAGGTCCTCAGAAATAAAAAACAGGTCTCATAGCTGGGGCTCAATGAAAAGAGGGGTAGGTGGGTGAGGGAGCCATATTCGGGGGGGGGGTGTTTCACAAGCAGGACACTAAAAAAAAAAAAACGTTTTTGGGGAGGGGGGGCGGTAGGATATCTAGGGAGAAAAAACCATTGTCTTTTGGGGAACAAATCCCAGGGCAGGTGGTTGTGTGAGTCTGGGGCAGTCAAAACAGTGGCAAGGGTCTGGTGGCACCTCTGTGGGTCGGATGGTTTTATTTCGCAACTGGTTTATTTTGCAAGGAGACTCGCTGTTCGCTCTTGGGGACAAGATCCGAGGAAGGCCTTGTTTGTGAGCTGCAGTGTGTCACAAAGCACCATACCAAAATGCTTCTGCATGGGAAGGGGGGGGGGGAAATCCCCACACATAGAAATGAGGACAGCGGGGAGCATATCAGGCTGGAATCCTAAAGCGCTCAATTTCAAAGTGCAAGGATTTGTTTTGATTTGCTGGTGGGGGTGGCAGGAGGCTGGCTGCCTCATCTAACATCTATCCCCAACCCAGATGTTTTGGTGTATAACAGTGTCCTGGAGGGTGCAATTTTGGGAGGCTGATCTAGCGGTTGGTCACACATGGCTTGAAGGGAAGTGTGCCCACCGGCCATTTCATTCTGTGAGGATGCCTCTTGAACTGCCTGGCAGGCGCCAAGAGAGATACCCCCTTGCTCTGAGGGCACCGCATTAAATAAAGATGGTTCCCCCTGGTACATTTGACTCGGCCAAAATGTGTGGGATTTGTGGGGGGGGGATGGGACGTGGGGAGGTCAGTGCACTTGCATAAGACTTTGGCCGGCCTCCCTAGTGGACAGGGCAGGTGAGAAAGAGCTGGCCTGTGTTTTGTCTGCAAAACAAGCCACCGGCGCCTGGTGTTTGGCTCTGGGATGGGTCTGTTTATAGTAACACCAGGCACTCTTGGCATTGTGTTGGTGCAACAGGGAGAGGAGCGTAGAGGTCACTGTGTCCTCTCCCTTTCTGGAGTGGGGGGGGGGACTGTCAGGAGAGGCAACAGCCTGCCATAATAGCACCAGAAAGGGAATCTACCTGGCCATCACAAAGGCTCCACAAAGCGGGAGACGGCATTCGGGGCACAGTTGTCTCAACCAGGGATCAGCAAACTTTTTCAGCAGGGGGCCGGTCCACTGTCCCTCAGACCTTGTGGGGGGCCAGACTGGTTTTTTTTTGGGTGGGAAATGAACGAATTCCTATGCCCCACAAATAACTCAGAGATGCATTTGAAATAAAAGGACACATTCTACTCATGTAAAAACACGCTGATTCCCGGACCGTCTGCGGGCCGGATTTAGAAGGCGATTGGGCCGGATCTGGCCCCCGGACCTTAGTTTGCCTACCCATGGTCTCAACATTTGACTGTTCCACAGGTTAGCCAGGGCTTTGATTGGAGCTCCAGCTCTATCGGCCCCAAAATCACCCAGAGCCATCTGGAAACCCATTGGATTAATCAGCCTCTGAAGGGGGCACCATGAGGAGTCCACTCACCCTCCTCTGCAGAGGGCAAAGGGTACTGAAAGCCTAAATCTCAGCCGGAAGTGATCGGACCATGACAAGTGACTGATCTTAACACCCTCCCACACGCTTTCCAATCACCTGATCGGTTGAGAAAACAAGGTCCACATGCATTGGCCCAGTGACATGTTGGGACAGCAGCCCCATAATTATCATGGCAGCCATGAAGTCCTGAGCCACCCCAGAGCCAGACACCTGGCCTTAGATATTGAAGTCCTCTGAAAGCAGCAGACTGGGAGTCCTCCTTCGTGCCTCCAAGACCAGCTCTGTCAGCTCAGGCAGGGAGACTGCTGGGCAGCAAGGTGGGCGCTAAACCAACACAATCCTCCATTGGTCCGATTGCCCAGTGCCAGGAACACACACACTATATCCCCCCACAAATGGACAGAGAGCCAGGAGAGAGAGAGAGGATCACTAAAGACCACAGCAACTCCTGCTCCCCGACTCTCAACTCTTCCTTTTCCACCTCAATAAATTTTTATTGTTTTCTTTACACAATCATTCTTACAGTACATTAATCAACATATAAACCTTTTTGCTCTGCCGAGTTTGCGACTTCCCTCCTTCCCTTCAGCTGGTATCCCTTATCAAATCCAAGCACGTATTTTAACTTTTTACCTCTTATCTACATTGTAGGAATTACTTCAGTCCTGCTAGTGTCTTTAAATTTTTACAGTTCTTCTTTAAGTATACAATAAATTTACTCCAATTGTCCTGGAATTTCTGATCATCCTGATCCCGAATCCTGCTGGTCAGTTTGGCTAACTCCGCATAGTCCATCATTTTCGCCTGCCACTCCGCAATAGTAGGCATTTCTTGTGATTTCCAGTTTTGGGCCAACAAAGTCCTCGCAGCAGCTGTGGTGTACAAAAATAATCTTCGGTCTGATTTCTTAATCTTTCCCATCAAGCCAAGCAAAAAAGCTTCTGGCTTTTTAGGGAAAGTATATTTTAATATTTTCTTTAGTTCGTTATAAATTGACTCCCAAAATGTCTTTACTTTATCACAAGTCCACCACATGTGATAGAATTCTGCATCGGAGAGCCAGTGTGGTGTAGTGGTTAAGAGCGGTAGTCTCGTAATCTGGTGAACCGGGTTCGCGTCTCCGCTCCTCCACATGCAGCTGCTGGGTGACCTTGGGCCAGTCACACTTCTCTGAAGTCTCTCAGCCCCACTCACCTCACAGAGTGTTTGTTGTGGGGGAGGAAGGGAAAGGAGATTGTTAGCCGCTTTGAGACTCCTGAAGGGGAGTGAAAGGCGGGATATCAAATCCAAACTCTTCTTCTCTTCATCCACTCCATCCAACATTTTTTGCCCCTCATCCTATACATTTTTGCCAGCTTTACACAGGTGGGCACAGCTGATACAGACCAGATCAGCCTCCTCATTCGTAATATGATGGTGGATGAGGAGGGTCTTACTCAGAGCCAGGCTGGCATTCAGCAACTGCAGCCGCATACCCAAGCATGGCACAGAATCAAAGCCAGGCTCTTCCTGAGCATGAGAGAGGAGGAGCTGAAGCTTTGCCATTGAAGCTTTGCGGTGCTGGCCAATGACTCCTGCTGATGATGTATGCCCAACACGTGTCACACACATGATGTCACAGGTTCATGTCACACGGCTTGGCCCCTCCAGTCTTCGGCCCAAGGTGGTACTTCTGGCTGGCACTAACTGCCTGTGCCTGGTGCCCCTTACCTGGCCTGCCCCTGCCCCAAAACCATACCTGCCCCTACCCTGAACCACTGTGATTGAGGCTCTCCTGATCTCCCCAGCTCTTCTGTTCTGAGATCAACTTACGTTCCTTAATTTAATAAACAACAAAACCTCCAAATTTAAAAACACAGAAGTTAAATCAACTTAAAACATTTTAAACAGTTATGGCAAAAACACCATCAGGATCAGAACAACGACGACCACTCTAAACAATACCCCAGCCCTTGTGATCATTCTGCTGTTGTCCAGCATTACGCCAGTTGTTTGTCTATTATACGGATAGTATTTACCTCCCTGCCTAGCTGGAAAGTTTACTTTAAACAGCATTCTCTTTATCTTAGTCCTCTCTCCCTCTCTTTCTCTTGAAACTTCTTGTTTGCTGGCGGAAAATGAAGAGTGGAGCAAGAGGTGACGAAAGGAAAAGAAAGTTTGAGGGACATGAAAGCGGAACAAAGAAATGGAAAGAAGAAGAATGCATGGGCGAATTATTATTTTTTTAAAAAATGGAATTAAAAAATTGTTGTTAGTTTTTTCACTGCGATTATTGCAGCCGTTCGGGGGGATGGGATTGTTTCAAAAAAGTAGTGTACAAATAACAGTCGATCATGATGATTAATAATCAATAACAACAGGAAGAGGGAAATGTGAGGGGGAAAGAGCAAAAGAAGAAGAAATGAATGGGCGGGGAAGCAGGCAACGCGTCCCCCTCAATCTCCGCGCTTCCCTAACCCCCGGAGAAGCTGCGCTGCCTCTAGTGCTTGTCCCTGCCTCTGGTGTCATGGCGGCCAAGAGACGCGGCGGAGCCGCCTGCGTCACGTGCCAGCCGTTCCTTTGCCCCCGCCCCTTTTCCGCCGGCGAGACGGGACGCAAAGCGAAAGAGGGGGAAAAAAATGCGCGTCGAGAAAGAGGGCGGTGGCTACGGAGACGCCGCTTCCGCCCGGGCCCAAGATGGCGGCGCCCTTTGTCTGTTCCGTGTCACTCTGAGCGCCGCCGCCGCCGCCGCCCCCGCCCGGGATTATGTGACGCGCGCCGGCGAGCAGGTGCGGGGAGGTGGTGGGGGCAGGGGGAGGGTTCGTGGAAGGGGAGGGGCCGGGAAGGGGAGGGGCCGGAAGGCAGCCGGGGTGGGGGGGGCTGCCTGTCAGGGGGAGGGGGCTGCCGGTAAAGGGGGAGCTAAGAAGGGGCATTGAAATAGGCGGCAAGCTGGGTGGGGTGGGGTGGGGGGCCGGAGGGGAGAAGAAACAAGCAGGGGGGCAATAGGGGGGGTGCGGTGGGGGATCGAGGTTAAGGGGGGGTTCAGGAAAGCGAGCAGTGGGAGGGGGAGAGGAGGAAGGGGATAACTGGGGGCGCTGCCCGCCTGTGGAGGCCAATTGCCCCCCCCCCCAAGACACACACAGCGCCCGAGTGTCAGGTGCGGAAATCCAGGTCAGTAACATTTGTATTGTGTTTGGAAATACAATTTGGAAATTAAAAATAGGAAAAAAGGAATGTGGGGTGGTGGGACTTGCTTGTTCAGGGTGGGGGAGAGACACAAAGGTCCGGTTAGGATTATTTCTTGTGCCCCTTTTTTCCAGTGAGGGGCAGGAAGCCTGTGACAGAGTTGACTTGGGGGTTCAAAGCGTATTCGGGTGAGGGGAAGGGGCTGTTGTTCAGTGGTTGGAGCATGGCATGCAGAACACCCCAGGTCCAGTCCCTGCTGGCAGCATCTCCAGGGAGGGCTGGGACAGAGACCCTTGCTTGAAACCCGGGAGAGCCTTTGCTGCCTGTTCACTTTCTGCGTTGTTGTTGGGGGGGCAGGTGATGGGTGCTCTTAATGGGGTGGGATGGGGAGTTTGGCCCCATGAAGGAGGAGATTGAGGTGTTGGAGGAGGGGAGCTGGGTTCAAGTCCCACCTGGGCCCCAGACCAAAGAAATAAGTCATCTCAGCCTGTCTGAGTGTCTGTAAAATGGGAACAAGCTGATTTGCCTCATCTCGAGAGCAGCAACACTTAAGGGCAGCAGAGCCCTTTGCAAATACACATCTTAGAAAAAGAGGATATAACTGGAAGGGTCAGGCTGTTTGGAATGACAGCTGTCAGACTTCTTCAGATGTGCCTCAGGATTAGTGTGTTGATTTGCTGCAGGGGGATCCGGCCTCACTTTTGCTGGGCTGTTCCTGGAAAGGAGGGAGATGCCCTATACTGAATCCCGTTGTTGGTCTATCTAGCTCAATACTGTCTACACTGACTGCTAGCAGTTTTCCAGCATTTCAGGCAGGAGTATCTCTCAGCCTTACCTGGAGGCGCCACTGTGGATTGAACCTGGGGCCTTCTGCATGCCAAGCAGGTGCTCTCCAACAGAGCTAAGCCCCATCCCCTTCTGTTGTGCAGAAGTGGTTGTCAACAGAATTGTAAAGTTGGAAGGGACCCCTGAGGGTCATCTAGTCCAACCCCCCTGCAATGCAGGTATCAAAACGCAAACATCCATGACAGATGGTGAAGGCTTGGAACTGCATACTGCTTTTCTTCGGCTGGGCAGGGCATGATTCGTGGGGCAGAGGGAAGCCCGCCTAGTCAGAGGAGGGGCGTCTTTGCTCAAGGGCCTCCTGCCTCTTCCCCCTGCAGCCATGGATTTCCCTCAGCACAGCAAGCAGGTGCTGGAGCAGCTGAACCAGCAGCGGCAACTGGGCCTGCTGTGCGATTGCACCTTTGTGGTGGATGGCATCGACTTCAAGGCCCACAAGGCAGTGCTGGCGGCCTGCAGCGAATACTTCAGGATGCTCTTCGTGGACCAGAAGGATGTGGTGCACCTGGACATCAGCAACGCGGCAGGTGGGCCCAGCGGCGGATGGGGTTGCGGGATATTATCCCATGCCTGAATGGTCTGTGAAATGCAGGTTTGAGGGAAATGACTAGCTGGCCAGGATAACAGTTGCAAGGGGCCCAAATGACCACCAGGTCCTGAAGCAGCCAGCCTAGGTTGTGCAGGTGTCCCACAGGAAGGGGCCTGCAGAGCTGATGGATTGCATTATATCCAGCCTTTTTCTCTAAGGAGCTCAAGGTGGTTTGCATGGTTCCCCCCTCCTCAATTAATTACCACAGCAACCCTAGGTTAGGCTGAGAGGCAGTGACTGGCCCCTAGGGAGAGTGAGAGCTTTATGAATGAGCAGAGATTTGAACCCTGGTTCCTCCCAGAGTCCAGTCCAAGTCTCTTAACAAGTACAGGTAAGTCAAGCAAGGTGAGTCCAGAGTAAGGGACCCACGTTGCACTCCCCATGCAAGGCAAACAGCAGCAGGCCCCCTTCTGAAAACTATGGGGCAAGTTGTACCCTCCCACCTCTGGGCCAGAGATCCAAGGCAGAGTCAGGCTTGAGCAAAAACCACCTTGGGGGAAGTATGACTCGGCCCTGGCGGTGCCTCTGGGCCACCCAGTACCCTGTCCCCCGATGTCCCTGCTGCACCCCCGGAAAAGTAGCAGTGGGTGCCTCCTTGGTCCCCAGAAGGAGCCTAGAGATTTCTTTGAAGTTTCGAGGCGGCATATAAATTAAAAGGTAAAGGTAAAAGGACCCCTGACCATTAGGTCCATTCGTGGCCGACTCTGGGGTTGCGGTGCTCATCTTGCTTTATTGGCTGAGGGAGCCGGTGTGCAGCTTCTGGGTCATGTGGCCAGCATGACTAAGCCGCTTCTGGCGAACCAGAGCAGCGCACGGAAACGCTGTTTACCTTCCCGCCGGAGTGGTACCTATTTATCTACTTGCACTTTGACGTGCTTTCGAACTGCTAGGTTGGCAGGAGCAGGGACCGAGCAACAGGAGCTCACCCCCCGTCTCGGGGATTTGAACCGCCAACCTTCTGATCAGCAAGTCCTAGGCTCTGTGGTTTAACCCTCAGCGCCACCCATGTCCCACCATATAAATTACAGAATTAAAATAAATAAAATTGGATACTAAACCACAAAATATAATTTTATTTTGTAAAACAGCGTAACCTCCGTGTGTGTGTGTGTGTATGTCATGTGCGACACAGGACTGGGTCTGATTTCTTCACATTAATCTGCATGAACAAGACATGTCCCCCCCCCCCACCCCATCCAGTTTAGGTAGGAATAACTCATAGAAAAGGAAGAGAAAAATGGCTAGGGAGGGTGGGGAATATGGGGTGTTTCTTGCCTTTACTGTTTTCATTTTTAGCTTTGTAAAACTATGAGATTCAGTTTTTAAAAGAAGAGTGTGCAGAGGAAGGTTCTGGCAAACATCTGGCTTTTTCCCATGATGGCTTTCTATTTTTTAAAATCAAATTCTTTCAAATTGTTGTTGCGGATGCCTTAAACCAGGGGTAGGCAACCTGAGGCCCGGGGGCTGGATGCGGCCCAGTCGCCTTCTCAATCCAACCTGCGGACGGTCCGGGAATCAGCATGTTTTTACATGAGTAGAATGTGTGCTTTTATTTAAAATTCACCTCTGGGTTATTTGTAGGGCCTGCCTGGTGTTTTTACACGAGTAGAATGTGTGCTTTTATTTCAAATGCATCTCTGGGTTATTTGTGGGGCATAGGAATTCGTTCATTCCCCCCCCCCCCAAAAAAAAATAATTACAGTCCAGCTCCTTGTAACGTCTGAGCGACCGTGGACCGGCCTACGGCTGAAAAGGTTTGCTGACACCTGCCTTAAACTATGTGCTCAATTTGCCTGTTGGGCCATCCAGCCCTTGGCACTAGGGTTCACTCTGCCTTACTTGCAGGTGGGGGAAGTCCATGATGGTCTGTCATAAGAACATAAGCAGAGCCAATGGCCCATCTAGTCCTGCCTCCTGCCAGCCACGCACCTATGGGAAGCCTGCGAGCAGGAACTGAGCACATGAGCAATTCTCCCCTCCTGTGGTTCCCAGAAACGGGCATCCACAAGCATTGCTGCCTCCAACTGTGGAAGGCAGAGCAGAGCCGTTGTCCTGCGCTGACTGCCTGTCCGTGCCTGTTCCAGGTCTCGAGCAGGTGCTGGAGTTCATGTACACATCCAAGCTGAACCTGAGCTTGGAGAACGTGGAGGACGTCTTGGCTGTGGCCGGCTTCCTTCAGATGCAGGAGATCATCAGCGCTTGCAACTCCCTGAGGACTCTGTCGGCACCGGCAGAAGCTGCAGTGGAGAGCCCGGGAGACCCCCCGACAGCTGGTATGGGGCTGTGGTTGTAATTGTGTGAGCAGGGAGGTAACAGGGGGCACTGCTGTAGATTTCTGGGTGATCCCTGGTTGGATCTCTGGAGATTGGTCCGTGAGCCCCAAAAGGGGGTCTCAGTCGAATATTTATTTATTTATGTATTTTAACAAAAAGTTTTATTTATAAAGAACTACAATTCAACACCAATGTAGAAAAGCTATTGAAAATTATGCAAGCACAAATTAAGTAACTGGCTTCATTCTTCACTTTTCAGACACCAATGGTAGAATTGGGAGGGATACTATTAAACCACTGCATATTTTCTTCTATAGGTTTAAAGGTTAAAATAATAAGCAAAACAGACTCGGTAGCTATTTCTAGTTAGAAGCACTCTGTAGAAGAGTAATATTGTCTCCTTTTAACATGACTCGACCCAGCTGTTTCCTTGATTTTGTCTTGGAGTGAATCTCCTCAGCAACATCCAGAACCAAGTTCATATATTCATCAAATCCAATAATAGAGCCTTCTATCCTCATGTTCACCTGTTCATACAGCCACACCTGAATTCTGGACCTATTCTGTAGGTATCTGAAGGTGATGTTGATGGGCTGCTCCATCACTTTCTGCACCTTCTGGCCTTGCCTGTGGTACGCCATGGCCGGCAGCTCTCCCTCCTCATTTTATCCCTCCCGAATATTTATTTTTGTTGTTATTATGATTATTGGAAGTGGAAGGGAACCCATGTGTCATCTAGTCCAACCCCCTACAATGCAGGAATCTCAGCTAAAGCATCCATTACAGATGGCCACACAGCCACTACTTAAAAACTGTGCTGGACTTGTAACACAGGGTAAAGGAGTATTGGGAAATAATTTATAATGAATTGGAGGGGGAAATGTTTAAGTACCTTTCCCAAAAAATCAGAATCCTTCTTGTTGGGGATAATTCAGATGGAAATTCCCAGGTGTCAATAAAGACTATTTACGTATGCCACTCCGGTGTTTTGTTAGCCCAAAAATGGAAAACGAGAGAGGTCCCATCCAAAGAAGAATGGCAACTTAAACTGATAGAATATACACAGCTTGCAGATTTAACTTATAGAATAAGAGAACAAGAAGAACATACGTTTAAAGATGATCGGAAAATGTTGATTGAATACATGGGTGAAAATTGTGTACATTTAAAAACGCTGGCAGTATTAGATAAATTCAACAGTGTAGATAATTTTTTATGGATCTAGCGATGGAATACTGAATGATTTAGCTTATGTAAAATATGCAGGGATTTATGGTATGTAAGTTGAGCCGTGGAAAGAGAAGAAGGGAAGTCATTGATTTGAGGTTGTTTAAATGAATATTCTAAAATGTAAAATAGGAAAACTTAATACAAATTGTACAAAAATAATCAAACAAAAGCACCTGCCAAGGAAGAGGAGTTCTCTCAACTGTTCCTCATAAAGCTTGGTTTCCAGACCCTTGAGCATCTTGGCAGGGCAGAATACAGCTGCTGCGTCACACAGTTCGCTCATGTTAAGCTTGCGGTCCACCAAGAGGGCATCTGTAAGGAGACACCCCCCCCCTTGGCCTGATCCAGCAGGGCGTTCCTCACCCTTCTCTCCCCCAGCACCTCCTCAAGTTCTTGTCATCATGGCAGCCCTTGTGCCCATTGTGCAGATGGGGTAAGTGGGTGGGGGCTCAGCATCTGGTAGCAGAGCTGCTCTCCTGAGGTCACAGCTGAGAGGAGCCTGTCCTAGTTGGTTTTGGCCCCTCTCTTTCCTAGGGCAGGAGAAAACGGCTGGTGGGGGTAAAGAGGAGACAGAGACCCCCCGGGATCTGGAGGAGACCCCACAGCCCCCACCTAGCAGCATCCAGAAGGAGGCGGCCATGGATCCCACACAGGAACAAGAGGAGGAGGAGGAGGCTGAATGTGCAGCTGGCAAGGGCTCAGGTAGGCACCGGGAACCAGGGGTCTTGGATAGAGCCGGACTTAAATGTGTAAATCATATTTGTCTGCATTGTGGTATTTTCACGATCTGCCCTGGAACGGTTTAGTGAAAGGCACAAACAGTAAATAAGCAAATGAAAACTTTCGCTCAGTTGAAACACTCTTGCTTGGTCCTTGGAAGGTAAAAGGTAAAGGTAAAGGGACCCCTGACCATTAGGTCCAGTCGTGGCCGACTCTGGGGTTGCGGCGCTCATCTCTCTTTATTGGCCGAGGGAGCCGGCGTACAGCTTCCGGGTCATGTGGCCAGCATGACTATGCTGCTTTTGGCGAACCAGAGCAGCTCACGGAAACGCCGTTTACCTTCCCGCCGGAGTGGTACCTATTTATCTACTTGCACTTTGATGTGCTTTCGAACTGCTAGGTTGGCAGGAGCAGGGACCGAGCAACGGGAGCTCACCCCGTCGCGGGGATTCGAACCACTGACCTTCTGATTGGCAAGTCATAGGCTCTGTGGTTTAACCCACAGCGCGACCCGGGTTCAAATCCTGACGTCTCCAGAGAGCCTGCCACCAGTCAGCGCATGCGATGCTGAGCCAAATGGACCAGTGTCGCTTCCTGAGCCTCTGTTTAAATCAGCCCTTTATGTGGAGCCACAAGGACTAGCGTTTCCTTTGTTTTCAGTAGCTGAGCGGTAGAACACCTGCTTTGCATGCAGGAGGTCCTGGTTCGATCCCCTGAACCACCAGGTTTGGCTGAGGATGTTCCCTGCCTTGTGGGCTGCTGCCCATCGGTGTGGGCAATACTGAGCTTGGCTGAGCAGTGGTCTGATTTGGTACCAGGGGGCTTCCTTTGGGAGAAACCTCCGTGTGGTGGGGAGAGAGCTGGCTTGGGATCACCGTAGCAATTTATAAAAAAACTCCACCTCTATCCCAGTCCTCTCCCAAAGCTCAGGGCACACTGAAACATCTCAGAACAAGAAACCGGAGGCATTTCTATTAGGTCTTTTAGATAAAGAGATCCCAAAAAATCTAAGGTATTCTTGTATGCAACCACAGTGGCTCGTATACTTGTGGCCAAGGGATGGAAAGATCAGGAGGCTCCAAAAATAACAGATTGGCAAATCAAATTACAGGAATTGGTGGAGACGGCTCAATTGACTAGCAAACTCAGAGGAAACTCAAAGCAAAAATTTGCGGAAAAATGGGATGGTTATAGAAGATACGTTCAAAAATACAATAATAGTTTTGACTCCATGCTAGCATTCGAGTGATAAAGGAACTAAAAGGAGGTGGACAACAAGTAAGGATTTATTATGTTTTCAGAATGTATTGGAAAATTTATATACAGTGGTGCCTCGCAAGACGAAATTAATTCGTTCTGCGAGTTTTGTCGCCTTGCGATTTTTTTCGTCTTGCGAAGCATGGTGTCGGGAAAGTTTTGGGAAAGCTTCAAAAATCGCCAAAGTCTTCAAAAACCTCAAAAAAGGCTACCACACCGCGTGCTATGAGTTGCTCCTCGAAGTCAAGTCGCAACTGTATTAACGGTGTTAAGAAAAAGGAAACAAACTTGCAAGACGTTTCCGTCTTGCGAAGCAAGCCCATAGGGAAAATCATCTTGCGAAGCAGCTCAAAAAACAAAAAACCCTTTCGTCTTGCGAGTTTTTTGTCTTGCGAGGCATTCGTCTTGCGAGGTACCACTGTAGAAAGATTTAAGATAAAATATATGCAAAGGGACTTGACAGGAAGTCAAAGTTGAAAAGATTTTGGAAGATGTAAGGGGAAAAATAATTACTTTCATTATTATCATTTTGGGTGTGGGTGTCTGCACATATGTGTGTTTTTGTATGGAATGTTTGGGAGGAAATAAGACGGTAAATAACAAATAACAAACCAAATATTGATGTATGTAATTTTTATTTCTTAATTATATTTAGTGGTAGTATGCTTGTATTGTTTTTTGTAACATAAAATCATTCAATAAAAAGTATTAAAAAGAAAGAAAGAAACATCTCAGAACAAAACCTAAAAATCTGTTTCAAAACCTTGGGTGCCTTGCCTGATGCAATGAAATGGGCCAAAAATCCAAGTGGAGCTTATTTTAAGACGCTTCAAAAGTTTCCTACAGAGAATAAAAAGGTCCCACAAAGACCATCTAGTCCAACCCCCTGCAATGCAGGAATCGCAGCCCAGTGATCCGTGTGCACGACAGCCTTCCCTCACAACCTGATTCCCTCCAGATGTGTTGGGTGCTGTAGTCCAAAACATCTGGAGGGCAGCAGGCTGGGGAAGGCTGGTGTGGGATCTGAAGACCCAAGAGGAGGAAATTCAAACTAAATCTTTAGGAAGACTGTATTACTCAGCTTTCATGAGATCTAGCACCTTGGGTGGGACTTGATTTTAACATCTGCAGCAGGCTCCGTCTGAGAGTCCAGGGTGTCTGTTTCCTTCCCTCCCCCATCAAATCCTGCCCTGCTTCCTGTTCCCTCTCTCCTGTTTGTTGCCCCTTATCCCCGTGGCTGTTGGTCACTAATGCTGAGGGGTATGTGACCAACTCCTCTCCTTTTTCAGCTGTGGAAGACGACGTCTCCTCCCCAGTGGCCGAGACCTCGCAGACGGAAGACTCCTCCCCTGGGGAAAGCAGCGCTGCTCCAAAACTCGCCCTTTCGAGGGCTGCAGAGGATGGTGAGTGGCAACAGCAGCAGAGCGGAAAACCTTTCTTGGGTGCTTCTGGGGGTGATCTCTGTGTGGCACCCAAAGGATCTTTGCTTTCCCTTTGCCCATGACGCCTGTAGGTCAAGAGGGCACCAAGAATGTTCTTTTCGGAAAGAACATTCTTGTATCACCTCAGAAGGGCAACAGATGAGGCTTGCAGGATCCAGGTTCATAGAATCAGAGAATAATTATTATTATTATTATTATTATTATTATTATTATTTAATAATAAAAATAATATTTTATTTATACCCCGCCCTCCCCGGCCAGAGCTGGGCTCAGGGCGGCTAACACCAGTAAAATTACAATAAAAACATAATACGGGGAGAAAATACAGGTTAAAATGCAATTTAAAATGCAGCCTCATTTTAAAAGTAGCCCATGGAATTGCAGAGTTGGAAGGGATCCCTGAGGATCCTCTAGCGCAACCCCCTGCAATGCAGGGATCCCAGCTGAAGATTTCAGGAAGATGGCCTCCGAGTATCTGAAAGGCTGCCGGGGGGGGGGGGGGAGGCAGAGCAGACCTTTGTCCTCTCTGTTCCTCCAGAGGGCAGAGCATGCAGGTGGACAAGGCAGGGAGGCAGATTTTGGCAATACCTTAGGGGGCTCCTTTGGCCAGGGGGGCACCACCCACCTCAGGCTCAGAAGCATCGCCTGGGCATCCTTCTGTTGGGGAGGGGGCTGTACATTGCAAGATCCCGATCCTTAGCAGAGGGTCAGGCTAGATGCCCTCCAGAAACCCCGCCCGCCTTGCTGATTTTGTGAATGTAATCCAGGAGGCTACAGGGGGAAGGGTTTTGGGGGAGGCAGCTGCAGCCGCCTAGACACTGTTGGCTCCCACAAGATGGCGTCTAGCGCAGGTGGCCCACTTGACTGCTTCTTTCTCTCTGTGTCTCTAGCTGAGCCCTCTGACCTGAAGCTGCCCTCTGAGATGGAGGTGGAGCTGGAAGGCAAGGGCGAGGGGACAGTGCCGCCGGAGGCCGAGGTACCTTCCCAGGCCCATGATGCCCAGCTGGCCAACGGCAACTCCCAGGATGAGGAAGAGTCGGGGGGCACGGACTCCGGGGGAGAGAACGCAGGGGAGGCCCGGCTTCTGCGCTCAGGGACCTACAGCGACAGGACCGAGTCCAAGACCTACGGGTCGGTCACCCACAAGTGCGAGGTGAGAGATTATCATTTCACGGAATGCATACCATGCTGAGCGCTGGATGGTTGGCCAAAGAGCATCTGTTGCAGCCACCTTTTGCAGCCTAACTTTCTGCGGCTGAAACATGATGTGGCATGGACCTTCTACCTCAGAATGTTTTACTTTGATGTTGAACCAACAGTGATAGGACAGGTAAACCATGTATTTCACTATCGGCCTTAAGTTGTTGGGGGGTTTTGCAACAAAACCTGGGTGCTGTTACCAACCACCTTGAATAGCTCACTGGGCCAATTTTAAGAAAGGCCAGATCCTGTCCTTATGGCCTGGGTGACCTGTATGCTTGATCAGTAGCCACACTGCTCAGTTGTCTCTCAAGACAGACAGATGCCAAACAGTAGGACAGATCCTTTATGACACTGAAGAGAAGTAAGAGGCTCTCCAGTTGAGAGTATGGTGGACGAAGGAGCCATATCAAGATCAGCAGCAACATCTTGCATCTTGCCAACGTTACCTGTCCATTTGCTGTTGGACAAGGCCTCCCTATCGGATGCCATGATCACGTGTCACAGGGGGAACTCGGTGTGGAGGGCAGAAACCAACCAGATCAGCTTACGACTGAGCTTGACCTCTACCTGATGCATGGCACCACCCTCCTGACTGGTGTGAACATTTGTAGAATTGCCTCTAACGGCCTGCAGGTGGGTTATCAGTGCCCTTCTACAAGATTACAAGCAATAACTTCAGCTGGTGTTTCTTTGAGCCTTTCTCTGGAGTGAAGTAGTAGAGATATATTCTATCTGGCTCACCGCGCACAGAAGAAGGCGACAGTGGTGTGGCGGCAGCTGTGGCACGCAGGCCCAACACCATATCTGATGCTCTGCAAGCATTATGCATCTTTAATGCGTTGTACTCCGTCTTTTTATTAGAAGTGGAAGTCATACTTGGTTTTCCTAATGTCCGTTCATAACCGTTCATTTTCATCAGCAGATTTTTTTTTGTATTTAATTTGATGGCATTGATGCATCCTGCTTATTTCTGCTTACATTTTCTTGTCTTCTTGTTGCTTCTGCTCTTTGTCTCTTACGCTCAGGCAGACCTGGTGAGCCAATCTGATGGTGCAATCGCTTTTTGATGATTTTTATGCAATTTCACGCACATTTCCCCCCCATGAAAAATAGTAACGCAAGTTTAAAATCCTTTAAAATTCCTCATATTTTTTACATAGTGCTTTACCAAACTAAATTATGTTAATTAAACCGCAATAGGTTTTGAATTCCTGAGTCGTGTAACAACTTTTTTTTACCACCCCTCATTTTGGGAATTATTGAAAGTTGGAAAATTCGGCATGCGTCCACTTGCGAGAGGGTGAGGGGGCTCCCTTGGGACCAGCCACTGAAGCCGGCTCCTCCTCTTCCCCCCCCCCCCCAGGACTGCGGGAAGGAGTTCACCCACACGGGCAACTTCAAGCGGCACATCCGCATCCACACCGGGGAGAAGCCCTTCACCTGCCGCGAGTGCAGCAAGGCCTTCTCTGACCCGGCAGCCTGCAAGGCGCACGAGAAGACACACAGGTAGGTGGCCAGCGAGGCTGATCCAGGAGGGGAAGGCATTGCGGTGGGATGGGCAACCTCGTGAAGGAAGAAGAAGAGAAGAGTTTGGATTTGATATCCTGCTTTATCACTACCCGAAGGAGTCTCAAAGCGGCTAACATTCTCCTCTCCCTTCCTCTCCCACAACAAACACTCTGTGAGGTGAGTGGGGCTGAGAGACTTCAGAGAAGTGTGACTGGCCCAAGGTCACCCAGCAGCTGCATGTGGAGGAGCGGAGACGCGAACCCTGTTCACCAGATTACGAGTCCACCGCTCTTAACCACTACACCACACTGAAGGGAGGGAAGGATTCCCGTTGGCAGTCGTGGTGGCCGTGCGGTGCCCGTGCTGACAGCTCAGCCTTCCCCGCCCAGCTTCTGTCTGCATAAATGGCGCAAAAGCCGACGACGGCCATCCTCCTCCCAGGGTTGTGGGGAAGCTGCATGAGCCTCCGACCTCTTGGTGGGCATTACGAGCAGATCCTCTCGGCTGTAGTTAAACAAAGCTGACGTTGGCACCCAGGACCACCTTCCCATAAAATCATGATTAGGTAAAGGTAAAGGGACCCCTGACCATTAGGTCCAGTCATGACCGACTCTGGGGTTGCAGCGCTTTATTGGCCGAGGGAGCCGGCGTACAGCTTCCGGGTCATGTGGCCAGCATGACTAAGCCGCTTCTGGCGAACCAGAGCAGCGCACGGAAACGCCGTTTACCTTCCCGCCGGAGTGGTACCTATTTATCTACTTGCACTTTGACGTCCTTTCAAACTGCTAGGTTGGCAGGAGCAGGGACCAAGCAACGGGAGCTCACCCCATCGCGGGGATTCGAACCGCCGACCTTCTGATCAGCAAGTCCTAGGCTCTGTGGTTTAACCCACAGCGCCACCTGCGTCCCTTCAAATTTATTAAATTTGTAAACCGCCCAATACCCACAGGTCTCAGGGCAGTTCACAATATGAAATTGCAAGATGAAAACACAAAATACATAATTAAAACAAAAACAACCACAGCCTTTGAGGTGCCAGCCCGTCCTGCTAAGCACGAAGCTGTTCTGTAAAACCGCCTTACTGTTGCGCCTCCCTGCAGCAAGGGGTTCCGCCGGTTAACGGCATCTTTTCTTTCTGCAAAGCTGTCCTTCATTCCCTCTCGCCCACCCTGGATTCTACGCTTCTGTTAGTTGTGGAGTCAGGTGGGCCGGTAGCATCGGTGACCCTTCCCTCTCCCCCGTTCTCCCCCCCCCCAGCCCCCTGAAGCCATACAGCTGTGAGGAGTGTGGCAAGAGCTACCGCCTCATCAGCCTGTTGAACCTGCACAAGAAGCGCCACACCGGGGAGGCCAAGTACCGCTGCGAGGACTGCGGCAAGCTCTTCACCACCTCGGGCAACCTGAAGCGCCACCAGCTGGTCCACAGCGGGGAGAAGCCCTACCGGTGTGACTACTGCGGCCGCTCCTTCTCCGACCCCACCTCCAAGATGCGCCACTTGGAGACCCACGACACCCACAAGGAGCACAAGTGCCCTCATTGCGAGAAGAAGTTCAACCAGGTAAGGCTGGGGGGCTGGAGGGCAGCTCCCCTTCTCGGGCTGGGGGGGGGTGGAACGCCTGCGGGTGTTTGGGACCACCCCCCACCCCCTCTCTAAGCCGCTCTCTCGCCTTTGCTGCCAGGTGGGGAACCTCAAGGCCCACTTGAAGATCCACATTGCCGATGGACCCCTCAAGTGCCGGGAGTGCGGAAAGCAGTTCACTACGTCAGGTATGTGGCTCTTGGGTGGTCGCCCAGACGGGCTGGGTGGCCCCCGGCCTCCTTTGCCCGCAGCCTGTCTGGGGCCTGTGTCGATCATTTGCAGATCAGAGAGAAACGAGGCAACGCGAGCTCACTTGCAGTTTGTCGTTTTGTTAAGGAATCAGAACAGAAAACATCATAATAATAAAATTTTATTTATATCCCGCCCTCCCCAGCCGAAGCCAGGCTCAGAGCGGCTAACAACAGTAAAATAATACAGCATTCTAAAATCAATTCATTATAAAATCAGTTCAAATCAAATTGATGGCAACCATTGGGCTAGAGTTCTGTGAGGATTACCAAAGGAGGGGGTCAGACTGCGCCTTGGCCAAAGGCCTGGTTGAACAGCTCTGTCTCGCAGGCCCTGTGAAAAGATGTCTAGTCCCGCAAGGCCCTAGTCTCTTGTGACAGAGCGTTCCACCAGATCGGGGCCACAGCCGAAAAAGCCCTGGCTCTGGTTGAGGCCAGCCTAACCTCTCTGTGGCCTGGGACCTTCAAGATGTTTTTATTTGAAGACCGTAAGGTCCTCCGTAGGACATACCAGGAGGGGCGGTCCCGTAGGTACGAGGGTCCTAGGCCGTATAGGGCTTTAAAGGTTAAAACCAGCACCTTGAACCTGATCCTGTACTCCACCGGGAGCCAGTGCAGCTGGTATAGCACCGGGTGAATGTGATCCTGCAGCAAGGACCCCGTAAGGACTCGGGGACTCCTCAGATATACTCCACTATAGCAAGCAGTTGCTTGGGCTGTCTTGCACCTCCCACTTGGCTCCATTCCCTGTGTTTTGGGCCCCTCTATAGTGGGCCCCAAGGGCCCCTCTCTGTTTCTATAGCAAAGAGGCTGTCGGCAGAAAGACTGGCAGGGGTGAAGCTGCCAAGTCTGACTCCCGTCTTTACTCCGTGTTGGGGCACCTGCTCGTTTCCCCCTTTTCCTCAGTCTCCAAACTCCCAGCCTCTAGTACCTCCCTGCTCTTCCCCTCCTCTGGGGTGTGTCCAGTTGTCCACCACCAGGAGGCCTGGATCCAAATCCTCTCCCTCGGCGCTTTCCCTGGGGAAAGGCGGTTTCCACCACTCCTCCTGATCTAGCCAGTCTCCATATGTAAAGAAATATACAATAATAAGAGTACATTCATTTGTAAAAAAGGAATATACAATGGGAAAGACAGGAAGTCTAGTGTGTTGGTATGTATATGATTTGGGGGGGGTGTTGTTTTTTCTCCCTTTTTTTTGTTTCATTTTCTTTCTAGGTATAAAAAATTTGTATATAATTTTTGTATACATGTTGGAAATTATAGTAAGTCCTGTAATGTAATATGACAACGTTTACCGATGTAATATAAGAATGTTAACAAATAAATAAAATGCAAATTAAAAAAAAAAAATCTAGCCAGTCTCCGACAGCCTCTCCACATTTCCTTCTCCTTCGCCCGCAGGCAACCTCAAGCGACACCTGCGCATCCACAGTGGGGAGAAACCGTACATCTGTGTGCACTGCCAGCGGCAGTTTGCCGACCCGGGGGCTCTGCAGCGCCACGTCCGCATCCACACGGGTGAGTTTGGCCGGGGGGGGGGGGGGAGAAGGCGTTGTAGCTGCTCTCTCCCAGCCCTGACCTGCTGGGGCTCATAGGATCATAGTTCTATGGAGTCGGAAGTGAAGGAGAGTCCGCCGCTTTCCCAGGCCTCTGTCAAACAGCTCTTACTGTTGGAAAATTCTTCCTCGTGTTCAGTTGCAATCTCCTCCCTTGTCATTAGAATCTGTTGCTTCAAGTTACGTGGAAATTCCAGCTAAACATTGTGGGAATGTTAAGGATAGTAGGAAAGGATATATTGAATAAGTATTATCCTTCCTTCACGCATGCTATGCCCGTCTAATGTTTGTATACACCTTGTCAAGAGTATTTTCTCCCCTTGTTGCACACTGCCTTCTGGAAGAAGGTACAGCGTTATAAAGACTAGGACTAGCCACCTGAGAAACAGTTTCTACCCAAATGCAATTCTGGTTTTAAACGCAGTATAAGGGGTCTCTATGGGAGTATATTGTATTTAAAAATGGGGTTTCAGAGTTTTTAGGGGAGTTTGAATGTCTTATGTAGATTTTTCAATTTCATTGTTCTGTATGGGACAATGACAATAAAGATATCGTATCGTATCATAAAAAGAAGTGATGTAGCAGAGCAGATTGCCCTCAATATAGCCAGAAGCTAGTTTGCGAATTCGTTTGAATCTCTTAGTTAAGATTATTTCCTGGTGTCCACTTTAATCCCTCTTAAAAGAATAAAGACAAGAGTCTTTCTGAGCAAAGTAACACAACGTTTACTCAAATTTTAATTCATGATGTGATCCATGAAAGGCAGACTTTACTTTAGTGGTTACACAAACAAAGCGTGAGTTAATCTCATAGGGAACTGAACTCATGTGCTGCTGGCTGAGAGCCAGCAGACAGCAAAATTATATTAAGATAACAAAATGGCTGCAGGAGAGCAGCATGGCAGCAAAAGAACAATAAGAAGAGAGAGAATGAGACGACTGAGAAAATGGCTGCATGACTCGGCTCTTTGATGGAGTCAGCCAGAGCCATGCGCATCTCCCAGGTCCCATGCAGGGGGAGGCTGCTCCAGACCAGTGGAACAAGAAGTTACACTGACTGGGTGCCCCCCTGCCTGTGCCCACTCTTGGGAAGTAAGGAATGTTGCCCTTGACTGTACCAATGGATTACACCCCACAAACATTAGGAAGATATGGGAGGGACAACCTCGGAAGATTGAACCTTGGACCTTCTGCATGCAAAGTTGGAGCTCGGCCCCTGAGCCGTGGTCCCTTTCCTTAACAATAAAGCAAGCTTGTAGTCCTCAAGCCATCCAAGTAGGTGGCCATCCCTGCGCCCTCGTGATGTTACCCTCCCCTCCCTTCTCTCCCCAGGTGAAAAGCCCTGCCAGTGCCTGATCTGTGGCAAGGCCTTCACTCAAGCCAGCTCCCTCATTGCCCATGTGCGCCAGCACACCGGGGAGAAGCCTTACGTCTGCGAGCGCTGCGGCAAGAGGTGGGCCCCTCTCTTGGCTCTTGGCCTGGCCTAGGGAGAGCTTCAGGGTTCAGGGGTCATCTTCATCCATCCTGGGCTGGGGGCTGTGTTTTTGCATGGGGGGAGGAGGCGATCTGTGTACCCAGTGCTAAAACAAAGTATTTGTGTTGAGCTTTTGGGGGGGAGTTTGCTAAACATGGAGGCAGGGCGGGAGATTAAACTGGGCCCTCCAATTATTTTATATAGATATATGCTTAGATAGGGACGCGGGTGGCGCTGTGGGTTAAACCACAGAGCCTAAGACTTGCCAATCAGAAGGTTGGCGGTTCGAATCCCTGCGACGGGGTGAGCTCCCGTTGCTTGGTCCCTGCTCTTGCCAACCTAGCAGTTCGAAAGCACCTCAAAGTGCAAGTAGATAAATAGGGACCGCTCCAGCGGGAAAGTAAACGGCGTTTCTGTGTGCTGCTCTGGTTCGCCAGAAGCGGCTTAGTCATGCTGGCCACATGACCCAGAAGCTGTACGCTGGCTCCCTCAGCCAGTAAAGCGAGATGAGCGCCGCAACCCCAGAGTCGGCCACGACTGGACCTAATGGTCAGGGGTCCCTTTACCTTTTACCTATGCTTAGAGAAGCCTGTCCGAATGCTTAGAAAGTCAAGCTGAATTTTAGCTCGTTTCAGTAGCTTACCTTTTTGGACTATTGTTGAAAGAAAAAGAAAATCTTGTTTCGTATTTTTGCAAACCACTTTGAGGTTTGTTGGTTTGTTTTACAGTCAAGCAGCCTATAAATTCTGTTAAATCAATCCAGGGAAACATTTTGAATACCTAGAAGTCCTGTACACGTTTCAGTTCTGTTTCTGTGCCCCCCCCTCAGGTTCGTCCAGTCCAGCCAATTGGCCAACCACATCCGCCACCACGACAACATCCGCCCCCACAAGTGCAGCGTCTGCAACAAGGCCTTCGTGAACGTGGGTGACCTCTCCAAGCACATCATCATCCACACAGGTGAGTCTGGCTGAGAGCCCTGGGGCAGCTGCATCCAGCCAGGCCCACTCTGGCCTCCTGTCTGTTAGTGCATGAGCTTTCTTCAATTCAGCAGAGTTACTCAAAGTCTTCCTGCACAGGAGCATCAGTCCAGCTTTCTCTTGGTAAATTCCCACATCAGGAATAACCACCGTGCCTATCCAGTTCATTCCTTAAATTCTTTATTATTTACATTGCAAGTTGCATATAAAATAAGAAACAGAACTACAGTGGTACCTTGGTTTTCAAACGTCTCCATTGATGAACATTTGGGTTTTCGAATGTCATAAACCCAGAAGTAAATGCTTCAGTTTTCAAACACACCTCCAAAGTCGAACATGTTACGTGGCTTCCACTGAGTGCAAGATCCTGAGGCCTGACTGCTGCCTATTGAGTTTCCGGTTTTCGAATGTTTTGAAACAGTTTTCGATCTTCCATAATGGATTACGTTCAAAAACCGAGGTACCACTGTATATGCAGATCTCTGCACCCTTCAGCTATTTGGCCAGAGAGACGGGCTCACAAACTTTCGCATATTCTGGCAGGCGCACTCCGCCACATGCCCTGATAAAGATGCCTGTTGTTACAGAGAATTCTTGTTTTAGCCGTGCTTCAAGGCGGTTTGAAGTTTATTTTGGCAAGACACAAACACTGTCTTCCCGGTGCCCAGCCAGATGCCCCATAGAGAAGCCCACGAGCAGGACCCGAGTGCAAAAGCAGCACCCTCCCCACTTGGTATCATCCATTGAGAGCTCAACTGCCTCAAGACGGTGGAGGTAGAATAGGCACAGCGAGACTGTGATAGTCATGTGCAGAGCAGGGAGTGTTACGCAGTGGTGGGGCCCTGCTGGACCTCTCTGTGGGAGAGGCCAAAGTGAGAGGCAGCCAGCTGGCAGGTTGCTGAGGCCTCTGCTCCGTCCTGGACCCCCCTCAGGCGAGAAGCCCTTCCTCTGCGACAAGTGCGGCCGCGGCTTCAACCGTGTGGACAACCTCCGCTCTCACGTCAAGACGGTCCATCAGGGCAAGGCCGGGATGAAGGTTCTGGAGCACGGGGAGGGCGACGAGTTCAACATCGTGACCGTGGCTTCCGACGAGATGGTGACTCTGGCCACGGAAGCCCTGGCGGCCACGGCAGTCACACAGCTGACAGGTGAGCAGCAGATCCTGGCCTTGCCATTCTCTTACCTGAGAAGCCTGAGGGAGAACTCGGGTGGGGCTCTCCCCTTAAAAAGGAATGCTTGCAACACTCACGAGCGCCCCGAGCAATTTGTGTTTTCCTCCTCCCTTGCTTCATTCTGTATTATTATTACTCTATTATCCTTGGCAAATAGAGGAGGTTGCAAAAGAGCTGGGAAGCTGAATTTTGAAATCCAAACAAATGAAGCCTTCTGGTTTTCACCCAAAGTTGAATAGTTGTGGGCAGGGTGGCTTTTCTCCTCCTTTGTTCATTGCCTACGCTGAGGAGCAGTATCTCCAGTGTTTTAAATGGGGATGGGGTGTTTTCCCCGGCTGGGAATGCTGCTGGAAACTGAATGCCTAGGACCCGCCTGCCAAGCAGATGATCTAACACACTGAAGCTATGGCCTCTTCGCTGTCCGTGGAACAATCTTTGCTAGGGTATTTAGTGTCTTCTCTCTCCCCCCACGCCCCGTATTTCAGTCCCTCCTTAACCCCTCCCCGCTGCTAGGAAGGGTCCCCACCACAATGCAAAGGGCCCCTCTGCTGGCTTGGGTGACCACGGGGCCTCCATTGTGTGCTGCTCAACTCCCCCGTGATTCTCCTCTGCAGTGGTCCCCGTGGCAGCGCCCGTCACAGCCGACGAGACGGAAGCCTTGAAGGCTGAAATAACAAAGGCTGTGAAGCAAGTGCAGGAAGCAGGTGAGCGTCCATCTGGGAGCGTGTGGGCCACTACCCCTCCAAAGGAGGCCCTTGGCTCAGCTTTCTTTGTCACAGCTCAGACCTTCGGTAACTGCGCAGAACACAAAGCTGGGCTGTTTCTAGAAGCTTGCAGTATAGAAATCTGGCCACAAGGGTGCAGCACCCCAATGCGTGACCAGCTGTTTTATGCTCTTCCCCATTCTTTGGCCTTTCAGGTGATGGGGTTGAGCTTGAAAAGGGATGCAACTCTTACAGTTATCAGAGATGTTGGATTTCTAGAGGGTCTCTTTTTTTCCTAGCATCCTTCAGTAATGCAGCAGTGTGTGCCCTCCAGCTGTTTGGGGCTACAGCCCCATCACCCTTTGCTGTTCATCCATGTACCCCTATATAAAAGAGGGAAATAGTAAAAGCCGGCTTTTAAGGTAAAGGGACCCCTGACCATTAGGTCCAGTCATGACCAACTCTGGGGTTGTGGCGCTCATCTCGCTTTATTGGCCGAGGGAGCAGGCATACAGCTTCCGAGTCATGTGGCCAGCAGGACTAAGCCGCTTCTGGCGAACCAGAGCAGCGCACAGAAACGCCGTTTACCTTCCTGCCAGAATCTACCCTATTTATCTACTTGCACTTTGATGTGCTTTCGAACTGCAAGGTTAGCAGGTGCAGGGACCTAGCAATGGGAGCTCACCCCGTCGCGGGGATTTGAACCGCCGACCTTCCGATCGGCAAGTCCTAGGCTCTGTGGTTTAACCCACAGCGCCACCCGCGTCCCTGTTCATCCATGTATCCCTATATAAGAGGGAAATACTAAAAGCCGGCTTTTAAATGTACCTAAATACAGGTTCATGATGGTGGTTTTTAAAAAGTGCACGTAAAGGAAAAGAAGACGTGCTTAGTAACAGTAAGGAGCTTCACTCCTGGATTTAAAGTAAAGGTAAAGGTACCCCTGCCCGTACGGGCCAGTCTTGACAGACTCTGGGGTTGTGCGCCCATCTCACTTAAGAGGCCAGGGGCCAGCGCTGTCCGCAGACACTTCCGGGTCACGTGGCCAGCGTGACAAAGCTGCATCTGGCGAGCCAGCGCAGCACACGGAAACGCCGTTTACCTTCCCGCCAGTAAGCGGCCCCTATTTATCTACTTGCACCCGGGGGTGCTTTCGAACTGCTAGGTTGGCAGGCGCTGGGACCGAGCAACGGGAGCGCACCCCGCCGCGGGGATTCGAACCGCCGACCTTTCGATCTGCAAGCCCTAGGCACTGAGGCTTTTACCCACAGCGCCACCCACTCCTGGATTTACTCATCTGCAAATAGAAGGGCTTCGGTCAGGGGGGGCTTTGCCCTAAATTCACCTCTGCCACCTGCCATGCTGTTGGGTCTGCTTACCCTCCAGAGGGGCAAGAGCAGTAGGTGTGCACAAGTTTTCAAAGTGTACTTTGTTGTCAGGCTCAGTTGCACTAGACCAGGGGTCAGCGAACTTTTTCAGCAGGGGGCCGGTCCACTGTCCCTCAGACCTTGTGGGGGGCCGGACTATACTTTGGAGAGAGAAAAAAGAACGAATTCCTGTGCCCCACAAATACCCCTGAGATGCATTATAAATAAAAGAACACATTCTACTCATGTAAAAACACGCCGATTTCCGGACCGTCTGCGGGCCGGAT
Source organism: Podarcis muralis (assembly GCF_964188315.1). Taxonomy (NCBI): domain Eukaryota; kingdom Metazoa; phylum Chordata; class Lepidosauria; order Squamata; family Lacertidae; genus Podarcis; species Podarcis muralis. The sequence goes on along the minus strand of NC_135661.1, from coordinate 7,664,207 downwards.
TTAGAAGGTGATTGGGCCGGATCTGGCCCCCGGGCCTTAGGTTGCCTACCCCATGCACTAGACATTTAAAATGCCGTGCCGCTTCAGACAAGTCCTGGCATCCCCAAAATAATCCTGGGAACTGCAGTTCTTTGGTGCTAAGTGTAGTGCAGAGAGCTCCCCCCAGAGCTACATTTCTTGAGTGGTTTAACACTTAATACCTCTTCGCAGGGAACTCTAGGAATTGTAGTCCTGTGGGAGAGCCCTTACACCTTGTCTCAGCACCTGTGACAAACTACACCTCCCTGGTTTCTTTACGGAAAGCTATGATTTGTAGGATGGGTGGCTGGGGCTGTTTGAAGCGATTCACTCATGGCCCTACTGCTCGGCCTTTCTGTATGACTGCCTCTGGGATGAAGCGCGTTCAAAGGAAACAGATGGGACTGACCACCCCGGCTCTCCTGCAATTTGCTGTCTTCTGGCTTTGTCCTGTCTTTCCAGATCCAAACACCCAAATCCTGTACGCTTGCGACTCCTGCGGGGAGAAGTTCCTGGATGCCAACAGCCTGGCCCAGCACGTCCGCATCCACACAGCCCAAGCCCTGGTGATGTTCCAGGCGGACACAGACTTTTACCAGCAGTACGGTGCTCCCACTGCTGCCTGGCAGCCTGAACAGGTCATTCCCTCAGGGGAGCTGCTCTTCCGCACAAGGGATGGCAACGAGGTCCAGCCCACTTCTCTGCCCACAGAGGCCCCACAGACTGCAGAGTGAAGGGAAGGCTGGGTGCGGAGGGGCAAGGGGACCTGTATGGATTGTACTACACGCTGCTCAGTCGGGGTGGGGGCGGCATGTGTGGTTTGGTTTTAAGGTGCTGCTGGCTGTTCCCTCCTTGCCCATCCAATGCCTCCAGCTTCACTCACAAGCAGCTATTTTAAAGAGGTGACGATGGCGTTACCAATGTAAAAAAAATAATTATTTCTGTATTTGCGAAGCTCCTGCATCTGTGTTAATATTTAGAAACAAAATAAAGGCCATTATTTTCTAACGTCTGATTCAAAATGCACACTATTTGGTGGGTATTGTCTCGGCAGCCTGTTGAAAAATCCCTTAAGGGTAAAGGGACCCCTGACCATTAGGTCCAGTCGTGACCGACTCTGGGGTTGCAGTGCTCATCTCGCTTTGTTGGCCGAGGGAGCCGGCATACAGCTTCCGGGTCATGTGGCCAGCATGACTAAGCCGCTTCTGGCGAACCAGAGCAACGCACGGAAACGCCGTTTACCTTCCAGCCGGAGCGGTACCTATTTATCTACTTGTACTTTGACTTGCTTTTGAACTGCTAGGTTGGCAGGAGCAGGGACCAAACAACGGGAGCTCACCCCGTCGTGGGGATTCGAACCGCCGACCTTTGGATCAGCAGCCCCTAGGCTCTGTGGTGTAACCCACAGCGTCACCCGCGTCCCTTAAAAATCCCTTAGCACTGTATTAAAAGAAAAAGTTTTCTGGTTGTCCAATTATTCAACGAGGTTGAGAAATGAGGAAGCTGGTTGTTGAAAAATGGCAGGTCATCAGTGTTGGGTCTCCTAGAGATTCTCCTCAGCTGCATTTGGTCAATATTTTGGCAGATGCAGGCGGCAGGGTAGAGAAAGATGCTCCAGCTAGGGAAGAAGTGAATTGAAACAACTTTACCAGCCTCATTTATTTATTTTTGAAGCTGGAGATTGAACCCCAGCACTCCCTCTGGCTGACAAAATGGTTTCTCCTTGTACATCTGCTGCTGCTTCTCTCTCCATGAGCCAGGGGGGTGGATGGGGCGCTTCATTTTGGAACTGGGCTCTCTCGCACGGCCTCAAACCATGTAAGGTAAATGCTACAACACCCACATTTCTGCTCCGACGCACTCCAGAAAGGATAATAAGGAGTTAACCCACCCTGAAGCAAATATATGCTATATTTGCAGAACCTCATGTAATTCCATTTTTTAAAATGGCATCGTTTCTTTGTAGGGTTGGATCCAGACTAAACTGCACTAAAGGCCCCACTGTAATCCACAAGAACGAAGAGCAAACATCCTCAAACGCCACCCCAGTCTTTTTCTTCTACATACACATTTCAAGTGACTGACAGAAAATGCTGAGACACCAGCCGTGGGTTCCATCTCCCGTGACAGGCAAAAGCAGGCTCTGCCTGCCTGCCTGAAATTAAGATACCTGGCATTTTAGGGTTAAGGGTGCTAGTGGGTGTAATAATTTTAAAGTACCAGATCCAAGTGCAAGGAGCAGGTGAGAATCAAGCTAGCAGAAGGCAAAGAGGTTGAAAGTAGTACAATAAATAAACTACAGTCCCCCCGCCAGCTGCACACAGCACACCAAAGACTGGAATGTCTTGTATTTTTTAATAAAGTTTGTAATCCAATGGACACACAAAACAAAACGGCGCTGAGAAAACATTTCCATAAATTAATTGTTAGGACGACAAGGACAGGGGGGGGAGGAGGAGGAGGAGATAAAAAGTCTGTACAAGTGTATAACACTTCCACATGTGAAGGAACAGGGAGAGGCGGGGAGGAGGCGGCAATGTCTAAATGAAGCACACTTACAAATGAGTGACAAATACAAAGTCTGAGTATGAAAATAAGATTTTCTCTGAAAACACATTTTTTGGCACAGATTAAAAAAAAGTATGTTGTGGGGATCAGATTTCTTTTTAAAGTCAGTATTATATATTTATATATATATATATATTATATATATATATATATTTCTATGTACACACACCCACAGAGTCCTGCATATCCCACTAGGAAGGGAAATAGTTCTCTCCCTTTTGTGTTTTGCTTTGCTTCAGTGTAAACTGTACATCCCAGATGATGGAGGAGGAAGAGGAGGCAACTGCAGCATGGGGGGAGGGGGGCAGCGCGCAGGGTCATCCGGGAGAAGGAGTGGGGAGACACATCGTGAAATGCTCCTTGACCCGCAGACTGGAGCGGAAGTTCCCAGGTCCTGCGTTTTCTAAGTCCACAACGCAAGTTCGTGCGTGTATCGAGACATCCACCCTGAACGCCACAACAAATCTTTAACTGTGCAAAGGTCCAAAGTCACTGATTTAGTGCAAAGGCAGTTCTGGTTCCTCCTCCTTTTTTTGTTTTTAAGTTATTTCGTAAGTTAAAAAAAATAGCCTTCCTTTCATTCCCCCCACAAGGAGGCACCAGCTCCCAGGACCAGTCTGCCTCGTTGAAGTGCCTCAGGTGTCCGTCTTCACTAGAGCAATATGTAAACATACAAGGTAGAATGGCGGCCACTACAAAGCCAGAGTTTTGGGCAGGAGGGTCCAATCCCTTCCGTCCATCCTCCCTTCCTTCGTCATTCACTGTCTCTCTGTTTTTGCTGTAGGGCCTTGGAGAAAGAAGTCCGTAACTGTAAGCCACTCAGACCGATGCAATGACAATCATCAGGTGAGGAGAGATGTTTGAGATACTGGCGAGGAGGTCTGGGGCGAGGCGGGAGAGGTGACTCTCGGAGAACTCACAGGGTGGGAAGATCTGTAGGACGTAGGCAGGCTGGAATAGAGAAAACACAAAGGAGAGGGAAAGGGTGACCACACAAGCTCTCAATGGCCAACACATTCGCCCCAGGCAGGAGCACAAAGGGCAGACCCTGAGCCACTTGTGCTGAAAGGCCTGGGCTCCTGTGATTCGAACCCAACAGGCTCCACCTTGCTGCTGCTTCACAAGTTCAGCTGTGGCATCCCCTAAAGAACAAAGCAAAGCTGGGGAGCGGGGGAGATGTGGTGGGGATGTCTCTCAAGCCTGCCTGGAAGAGCAGGTGCAGACAAGTCTCATTAAGTTCACACAGTGGTGAGGGAAATGCGTTCTGCATATGCTCAGGCACTGCATTCTAACAACAGCCAAATAAGTCCTCGCATTTAAACACATTATGGGGAGGAAACAAGCCCATCTTTCTCTCCCTTCCCCATACCTGGTTGGAGCCGGGGTTGGGAACGTTGATGATGCCAGCGGCTTGCTTGGCTTGCAGGTAGCTGATGAAGGCTGCCTTGAGCGACTCCGTCTGGTTCACAACATCCTCTTGGTCTCGTCCACAAGGCAAGGCCAGCAGCAGGCAATAGTCGCTCTCCACCTGGAAGGCAGGACAAGACCCCTGAAGAGCACATCTCATGCGCACGTGCTGTGCTGCCCCATCCCTGCATTCCCAAGGAACCAGCGCCATATATTCCAGGCGCCTGCAAAAGCAGATGCACCAACACACGTAATTTCATGTGCATTGATGAACAACCCCTCCTTTCCCCACAGGACGCAGCCATGCTCAGTCCTGCAATGTGCAATTCTGCTGCAGATTGAACGGGCCTCTGAAGCCTGGTCTCACAGATGCTTTTAGCGGCTGGAATCCAATGTAGACGTGCCAAGCGGACTCAGCAGGCGCAAGACCCTCCTCAGAAAGGAGCCTCTTGCTCCAGCCATTTACCATCATCCTGCGCGCCACGCCCTCCAACTGCGACGCTTCCAGCCTCATGCGCTGAGCAATCCTCAGGGGAGGTCCCCCTTCAGGGGCTGGCAAGGAGCGGTGTGCCAGGACGTTATTGCCAGAGACGAAGTGCAGCTGGACGGCCGCCGTGTCGTTCTTCAAGGCCAGGAGCCCCTGCCAGACAATGGGGTATTTCTGCAAATTGGGGGGGGGGGGCGCGGAGAGAGAATACTTCAGTGTGAATGACGAAAGCCATGGAATAACTGCAAGGAAGCAGGGCAGAGTTGGAGGGGGCGACCTCAGGCCCAGCCACCAAATGCACCCCCCAAACCCATCGTGTTTTTGCCCAGCTGAAATGTATCCTTGCCCCATGCACATTTGCCTCTGGCCCTGCCCATCGGTGACATGCGGCCCCCAGGAAGTTGCCTGGAAGAGAATGCGGCCCTTGGACCGAAAGGATTCCCCACCCCTGGAGGTTTCAACAACTAGGTGCAAGATTGGCGAGTGCCTCCCTGCCAGAGCCCAGCCTCTGTGGCCCACTCAGGGCCCTCCTCCTTCACAGCCAGCCCCTCGCTTCCTACTTGCACCCCCCTCTTTCCCAACTGAATGTTCATCACCAGGCCTCCCCCCGCCATCTGCACCCCTCCCCAACAATAATTCAATCAAAAGCCAGCACAGAAAACTCACGGTCAGCAGCTGGACCATGTCCACCGGTCTCTGGGAAACAGGATGAGGTGCAAGGTCTTGCTTGAGCACCGACTGGGGCTCGGGCCGGGAGAGGGGCAGCCCCGGAGGAGCCCCAGGCCCAGAGGTGGTTGGGATGAAGAGCGCCGGCTTCTGCACTGGGGCCTGATGTGGGGATGGGAGTTCCTGTTTGACAGAGATAGCGACGGGAGACGGGTAGGAGGTCTGGCCTGCGTCCGCCTGGCTGCGCTGAAGGTGCAAGTGGGGGTCGATCTGCTGGACGTGCCGGTTGACAGCCACTGGGTGGTGAGTGGGGTCTGGTCCTGCCGCCTGGGCTCCCTTGGGCTCCTGGGTGTGCTGGGGAGTCTTGCTATGAGCTGGCTGGCTGGGGTGCGTGTGTTCCCCTTCTGGCAGACCCTGAGAGGCACAAAGACAAAATCAGGGAGCGTTGGAGGAGGAGGAAACACTGGTCTGGGTCCTGCCTTCCTTGTGCCTGCTCTCCGAAAGAGGGCTCTGGCAGGCAGCAAACTCCAAAGCTCTCAGAAACACCACCACACCCTCGCCCCAGAAAAGCAAACTAGTGCAGGTTTATCATTCTAGATTAAAAAAAAACTTGTGGCTTCTATCCCTAGGGTCTCCAACAATGGCTCCTCCTCAAGGATGTCTGCATGCTCAGCCATAACCTGCCTCTGTGGCGGTGGTTCTGGTTTCCAGAGGAGCCTTCTCTGGTTTCCAGGACCCTGATTTCCAAGCCCCCACATCTGTTGCCACACAGCTACAAATAAAGGACCACTGTAGGACCCCAAAAACACTCCCTGTGACCTGCTACCCTGAGCATCAAATGCTTGTGGTAGCTGCTGCTGGCACACTCCACTTCCTTCTGAGGTACATGCCTCCCAGCCATGCAAGAACTTGCCACACACATCCCAGCTGCATCAATCCCCAAAATGTTTTTATGCACAAGCCAAGAGCAGGCTTGGAAGCTGGGAGGAGGGGTGGGAACGGAAGACAAAGGGAGGGACTTGCTGGTGGCACTTCCCTTCCTTGCCTCAGGCAGCCTGGAAGATGCACACCCTACTCCCAAGGCAGACGGGCAGGCAGAGCTGCGGAGAGGAAGGAGTCCGATTCTGGGCATGTCAAAGAACAGGAGCCAATTCCCACCTGGGTCTCTTGCAGCAAACACAACAGCCAGTCTTGCAACACAGGGACCCCTAACCTTTTGGGGCCCAGGGGCACTTTTGATACTGTTGTGGGCATCACAAAATACCGATTTCACAGAAGAAAGAAGGGTGGTGCTCAGAATGCTTCCCTGACCCCAAAACAACTAGAGGGGGAAAACTCCACACACTTCAAAATAAAAACACAGCAGACAAACCCCCCCAACACAGACACACACACACACACACACACACACACACACACACACACACACGAGCCTTAGCATGCACCATGAGAGGAGTTTGAGGGTGCTGTGGGTCAACATCAGGGACCTCAGTTAAAGAGGAACCCACTTCACTATGGCATAAGCAGCTTGCAATGAACAAGATTTTCTTTTTTGCACACATTTTAGCCCCAACTGAATTTTGCAGACTGCATTTTTCTCAATCACTATGACACCTGGAGACATGGAACCTGGTCCACAAAAGCTTATGAAGCCACCCTAAACGCTACTAGTCTCCAAGGTGGTACAAGACGCAGAAGCATCCCACCTATTGATCCCAGTGCCTTTGGCTTACCTGAGAGGGGGTCATACTCCGAGAAGGCAGCCCGATTGGCGATGCCCCGGAAAACTGAGGATGGCCTAGCTGAGCCGCTGGGTGGTAGCTCCTCATGTCCCCGTAGACCGTCCTGTAATCGTGGAAGGAGGTGCCCGCCGGGTGCATGATCTGCACGCCGTGAGGGACGACAACGGGTTGCGACAGAGGCAGTCCTGGCAGCTGGCCGCTGAGGAGGCGGGGCTCACTGTGGGGGGAGTGAGCCATCTTGACTTCCGAGGCCTTGGGTGCCTCTTTGCCTGACGGGAGAGTCTTTGTGGCGGGGGGCGTCTTCACAGACCTCCCTTCTGGCGTGCGGGACTGCCGGGTTTCTGGGTGGTGGTCGCCTCCCACTGCAGCCATGTGCGGGTGCATCATCATCCGCACGTCCCGGGGCACGTTGTACTGATCAAGCCGGATGCCGGAGGGGTGCAAGCGGTAGTCTGGCTGCATGACGAGCACGTCCGACTGCACGGGGGCGGAGCCCCGGCACACCGTGTGGTGGTAGTGCATCTCCTCTTCCGAGGAATGCTGGGAAGACAGAGGTGGCATGACGATCTCTCGGATGGGGGCTGGCTGCGGCGTGCTGGACCGCTGGGGCTGCAGAGCCGCCCTTGGGGAGTGAAGCGCTTCAGGGCGGATGCTGTAAGGCATGCCTGGCAGAGGAGGGGTGTTCATCCTGACCTCCCCTTGCGAGAGGTGCCCCAGGGAGACCGTCTGGGTGACGCTGTGTGGGGGCATGATCACAGACTGCTCGGGGTGCATGCTGGAGATGTACTGAGGCACTGGGATCCCAGGGCAAGGAGAGCCCTGGATCCCTAGCATGGAGTTGTTTCCAGACAGGGCTGGGGAAGAAGGGCCGCCCGGATGACAAGCCCTTGGGAAGGGAGAGGGAGAGTGCCCGCTTGTCCGTGGAGAGAGGGGCTCCTGCTTCGTGACCCCCAAGTGAGACACCCCCCGCTCTGCTGGGGTGCTGGGCCCTGCACTCACATGATTGGCTTCTGGGTGTATCTTGCTAGACAAGGAAGGGTGATGAGGCCCAACCCCGGGGCTCAAGCTCGACGGCTGAAGAGTCTTGGTCTCCACTTTCAGGGCACCTGGGTCTGGAAGCTTTTTGTTGGTGGAAGAAGCAATGCTCTGTGGGAGCACCATCTGGTTGTGGACGAGGATGGATGGAGTGTTGGCAGACTGGGAAAGGACTTTGACTGGCCCTGACTGAGAAGTGGGTGCCTGGACAGAGAGGTGCAGGGGCTCCGATTTTTCCAGGCTGCCCCGTTCCTGCTTAATGGAGGAAAGTACAGGGGAAGGGCTGTACTGCTGAGTTCCCAGCACAAGGGACGATGGGGCTGAGACACCCCCGTACCCCGTTGGCGTCTGAGAGCCCTTTGGGATTGGCTGAGAGGGGCCAAGAGGCTCTTGCTTGATCTGGGACTTGGACACCGACTGCTGGAATTCAATGTCAACTGCGCTTGCTGGGGGGATCTGGCTGATCTTTGCTGTGATCCGCTGCTGGCCTTCTGTCTTCTGCTGGGAATAGCTCAGGAGCACAATACCTTCTGATGTGTTGACGCGAAGACCGGGGCTGGACCCTGTCTCCACCGGCCGATCTTCAATTACGGACATGGATCCCGGATGGAACCGGCTGTTGTCATTGGTGCTTGGCCTCTGCTTGTATTTTGGCGAGAGGGCGTTGACTAGGCACGTCTGGGGCGCTTGCTTCACCAGAGTTATCCGCGGGGTTTCCTCGAGGTCAATGCTGTGGGGCATCCTGCTTATCACAGAAGTGGCCTTGGGAGCAATGACAGTGATGACCTTCTCTTTCTCGGTGAAAACTGGGGCCTCTGCAACTGGCGGCTCCAAAGCATTCATGGCTGGGACAGCTGGCTTCTCTTCTGATCCTGGCCGGACAACCTCTGCTGGAGGGTGCGGAGGATCTTCCTCTAGCAGACGAGGTGAACTCACAGGCTCGGCTATGGCAGTCGTGACATGCGTTGCTGATGCCACGCTGGTTGAGGAGACGTACTTGGGCTCCATCAGTATTTTCCTCAGAGTGCTGGAATTTGTGTCTATATCTGATGCCTTTGTGTCAGGGGGGAGAGCCGGCGGTGGGGTGGAGCGGGCCCGGGCCTCCTCGTGCTTCACAATCCACTCAGTCACCTTTGCTGTGCTGGAGTGAAGGGGGGCAGACCCAGCGGAGACAGGCTTTGCTGCAGCTGAAGATGGGGTTGCTACTGGCAGAGGTGTATTGGGGATGCCTGGCGGAGGAGTCACTGGAGCACTGTCAGCCCCCGGCTGTAGTTTGAAGGCGCTCTGGCTCACCTCTTCAACAGGAACCGACGGAGATAGCAGGTCCACTGCTTTGGGCGGGGGGATGCTGTCTGCCACAGGAGGTTCTGGAGAAGCCCCCTCCAGGGGTGCAGCCTTGCTGGCATCAGGGGGACCCGGCTGGGAAGCCAGAGGAGAGCTTTTCTCTTGACTCTCTTCTTTCGAGCCTCCTTCTGACTTCCCTTTAACCTCGTTGGCCACTGGAGATTTGCTTTGTACTCGTTCGGGCTCAACAGTCCTCGGTTCTGCTGCTGTATCCCCTTTCTTGCTTGTGCTCCGCTTGCGCCTCGGCCGGGTGGTTTTCTGGCGGCCCCGTTCCTTCCGAGCCATGTCGGCCTCTTGCAAGGTTTCTGCTTCTTGTGCCGAATTGGAGGATTCGCTCACACTCACTTCCGCCTCTTTGGCAGAGTCTGCCTCTGGGGCAGTGCCAGGGCCTGGTGGGGCAGGCGGCTCAACTGAAGTGGCTTCCGACTCCAAGATATTGCTCACGGCTTGATCAGTTTCAGGCTCCATCTCTTCTCGTGCGGGTGGCAGCACCAATGGTTCTGCAGGCATTTCTGATTCGGATTCGGTAGGATACGTTGGTGGAGCAGGGAAACTTTCGGCCTCTCCAGAAATGTCATAGATGATGGAGCCAATGGCAGCTGCGAGTTCTGTTTCGCTGGCCTGATGAGCAGGCTTGTCCCCGTCTTCCTCCGGGCGAACGTCTGACACTTCAGCCGCCTGTTCCTTGTAGGCTGCAATCGTCTGGCTTTCGGTGAGCTTTGCAATGTTCTCCACGGCCTGCTCCAGTTCGATCTGCTTGGCCAGCTGGTCTGCTTCAGGAGACTGTGTCGACTCACAAGCCAGATCTTTCTCTGCTTCCTGGAAGGGGTCTTCTGCCTCTGTCTTTATGAAATGGGGTGACAATTTGTCTTCCTTCCGGGGACTTTTGTTCTTGGGGGACGATACTGGCACAGGCTCCGTGTCCTCTTCGCTGGGCCGCAAAGCACCTTTGACTTCATCCACATTAAGCCGGATTTCAACGCTTTTCAAGCTCTTCATCAAGGAGGCTTTATCGACGGCCTTGACGTTCCTGGATCTTCCACGTTTGGACTTTGGAGTTCTCTCAGAGACAGGCTTTCTTTCCACAATCTCAACGGTGCAGGCTTCGGGGACATTTTTCTCCAGCTCGACTTCTTTCCTCTCTCGCTTCTGGTCGCTCAGAAGAGACTCTTTCTCCACCTTGGGTTTGTTACCGTTTTCACTTCCATTTGAGCCTTGGCCAGATAGGTCAGGGGTCTCTTCTGGCTCCACCAAATTCTCAGCCTTCGACTCGTTCTTCCCCCCTTTCTTGGCTTGAGGAGTGCTGGCTGCTGGAGAGTGGCTGTGTGCCAGCTTCTGGGATCGAGGTGAGCGCCACCCCTCCACAGGTTTCGGGACTTCCAACATCTCTTTTGATTCTGCTTCTTCTACCTCTGGGTGAGCTGGTTCAACCTTCACGGGAGAGACTTCCTCCTCAGGCTTGCGACGGGATTTGGGAGGCCTGCCTCTTCTTGGAGGGGTTGGAGTCAAGGCAGAGTCTGGTGGCTCCCTTTCAACCCTTTTCCTGGTAGATCTGGTGACCTCCAGAGTATCCTTCATAGGCGATGGGCCTTCGTGGTCCCCTGTGGTGGCATAAACTGACCGCACATTCCTGCGCCTTGTCCTGCCCACTGGCAAGCTAGGCTCTGGGTTTTCCGGCTCTGGTGCAGCACTTGGAGATTTAGCAGCGTTTCGGGAAACCTTCTCTGTTTCCACCTTCAGTGCTTCCCCGCGGGGAGAGCCCGACCTTTTAAGTTTCTCGCGGTCAATCCTTTCACTCTTCCTTGTGACAGGCTTCTCTGCAACGTTCGCAACCGAAGTCTGGACAGGGTTTTTGGAACGTTTATTCTTGTTCGGCTTCTTGTCTTTGATGACAACAAGTGGTTCGGCTTCCATCTCCGTGTCGGAGACTGGAGGCAGGACCTCCACAGCTGGCTCTGCTTTCTGCCCTGCACCAGCCTCAGAGTTCAGAGATGGTGAAACATTTTCTTCTTTCAGCTCAGGCAGTTCCTCGGACCTTGCTGCTGGTTTGAGTGGTGGTGGTGGTGGGATTATTTCAGGTTCTGGATCTGTGCAGATGTCCGCTTGAGAGAAGGAAGATCCGGGCGTGGGTGGCTTTGTGTCCAAATAGGAAGGGTGCACTAGGGATACCGACTCTTCCTCAGGAGGAGTTGCTGCAGAAAGAGCAGGGTCCTTGTTGCTGTCTATTCCTGGCGGTGCTTCCATATGCTCAGGTGGTTCAGTTTTGACAGCAGCAAGGAGTTCTGGAAGAGGCTTTGGTTCTTCAGCCACAGGACCAAGTTCTGGCAGAGGCTTCTCTTCTCTCAAAGAGGGCGCAATGACCGGCAACTTCTCGTTCGTGACCTTTTCCGGCATGGCTGGCCCTGGTTCTTGGAGTACAAGAGCAGCTGGAAATGGCCCAACTGAAAGCAGATGCTTATGCTCAGCCACTTTGTCCTCAGGCGCTGCTGCTTCTGGGCTTTTGGGCTGACTCTCCTTCTCCTCCTGCTTTTCTGCTTCTTTGGGCTTCTGGTCTTTCTCCTTTTCTTTTTGTTGCATTCTGGTGAGCTCCACAAACCTGCTGTGGAAGAGAACCACTGGCTCCGGCACAAAGTCTGACATGCCAATGTTCCCATCCAGGGATGCCTGCCGGCCGTACAATCTACCAGAGAGGAAGTCAAGGTCTTCGTCTTTCCTTTCCAAGTGTTGCAGGCGCTTCGAGTCCTGCTCAAAGATGGAGCTGTGCAGGAAGCGCGAGGCAAAGAGCTCCTGCCTCTCTTGCTCATCCTCCTTGTGGTCTTCCTTCTTATCATCCAGCTTCCCTTCAGAATCGGTTCGGATTTTCTTCTTTTTCATATACCACGAGGGGATAGGCCTTGGAGCAGAATCCACTTTCTCTTTGTCCTTATTGTTCCTAAAATTAGCAAATCTCGAGTCCCAATCAAGGAAAGACCAGTTCTCTTCTCTGGAGGATGAGAGAGATTTGGCTCTCTCAAGCAAGGCCTTTGTGTCGGGAGTGATTGTCTTGTCCAGTGCAAAGGAATAAAACTTGTTCCTTTCCAAAGAGGTTGGCAGCCTCTCCTCTCGATCACGAAGCTTCTCTTCCCTGTCCCGTAATAAAAAAGACAACCTGGAGCTCTCCAGCAATGAAGGGGTTTTTGGAGAATGGGCTTTATTATCGCCGTCATCGTCAGAGTCTGAAGGCACCTCTCCTGGCTCCAGATCCCGTATTGACCGCTTCCTTATGCCATCTCTCTTGACAATGCTGCTTGGGAAGGTGATGTCCACCCTCCCAGGCTCTTGCTTCACTTGGGACTCCCATCGGTTCAATTCCTCCTCACAACTCACAGAAGATAGTTTTATTTTAGCCATTTCTACCATCTGCTCTCTTCGACTGGAGTCGTAGGGGTTAAATTTCAAAGAATCCTCCCTTACAGCCACATTAGAATATGGAGGACCCTTTTCATCCATTTTAGGTGACTCTTTGGTTTCTTTCACAGGCACCAGCCTGGGGGACTCCAGCATCTCCTCATCCTCATGGAAAGGGAAGAGCCTGAGGCTAGGGGAACAGGCCGTCCTTTCGGAGTCCTCGCTCACCTGCCGAGAGCTCCTGTAGTTTCTCTCTCTCTTTGTGCTAATTTCAAAGTCGAAAGCGTCAGAGGATTTCTTCCGCTTGCTGGGAGGAGAGTCGTCTGTCACATCTTGCGGGGGTTTCCCCACTTCGTGCACCAGGCTACGCCTCTCATACTCATCAAGGTCTTTCTTTGGGCTGCCAAACTTCTCGTGCTTTGCAATTTCCATTTCCATTTGCTGCTTCAACCTGCGACTCAGCTCCATTTGCTTCCGATAACTCTGTGTGTGATCAATGTCAATGGGAATCTTCTCCTCAATATCGGATGATGGAGGCTTCTCTTGAGCTAGCTTGTGGTCGGGCACTTCATCGGGAAGACTGCAGTAGGTTTTCCATGTGTCCTCTCGCTCAGTTCCTTGGTCATCTAACAGCTGTGTATGCTTGTGCTGCAATTTGATGGAGTTGACCTTCCTTACAGGGATCTCAGGGGCTTCCCCAGGTTCCTCAAGGAGCTCCCCAAGCCTAGCCTGCAGCTCTAAACTGGGCCGTAAACCAAACCCCAGAGAAATACTGGCTGGCTCTTGAGCTTCTTTGGGGCTGGTCACTGAGGCAAGCCTTTCCAGCTTGCTTTTCTTGGATTCCCTCTTAAGAGTCTCTTTCCTCAAGGGCTTTCTCTCAGATTCACTACTTGTTAACTCAATCTGCTTTTTCAAAACCACACGCGCGTCCTCCTCCTCCTGACTACTCCTTTTAAAGTCCATTTTTTGCTTATCTGGCTTGAGGTTTGCATCCGCAAAGCGTCTTTTGCGAGCTTCCAGCTTTTCTAGATCTACTGGGTTAGTCACTTCACTGGGCAGCTCTGCCTTCAGGTGCTTCTTCGGCTTCAGCTTTGCATCCTTCTCGACCACTTCGATGTGACTGGCAAGCACCTTCTCTTTTGGCACTTTCACTCGGGCGGGTTCAAGTTTCAGCTGCTCTGACTTGGTTTGGTCTGCCTGAGAAATCTGCATTTTTTGTTCAAGCAAAGGAGACTTGAGCGTGTCGTTTTCTTGCTTCCCACGCAGCTTTTCCAAAGCAGGCTGTTCGATTACTTTCCCTTCCTTTTCCTTGACTCGTGTTAACACGACACATGGCATCAGCTCCAGGCGGTTCTTCGCAGCTCCTTCTTTATCTGCTCTCTCCCGACTCCCTTTGCTGCTGCCTTTGACCTTCTCAGGGGTGGGCTCCCGTTCGGTTTCTGGGTCTGTTTCCGACGACTGAGAGCTGGGGGAATGATTTTTGGCCCTCCGTTTCTGCTTCTCCGCTTTATCCTTCTCAAGTTTTTCTGGTTTCTCCTTCCTTACCAGGCGCTTGTCTTTGTCCGTTCTCTCTTGCTCAAAGGCCCGCTCTTTTTCGGGCTTCTCGCTTTTTGTGTAGCGCTCGAGGCGGGCTTTGTCCAGCTTGTCATAGCGGGGTGGGGAGAGGGAGCTGCAGCTGCCGCTCCGCTCTGAGGACCGGCTGTAGATCCTCCGCTCAGAATCGCTCTGCAGCCTCTCTGATTGGGAGGGAGATGCTCCCGGGCTTTGGGGCCGTCGGGAGTGAGCTGGGCTTTGGCTCCTTTCAATGGGCCTCCTTTCATGGTCCCGGTCCCGGTCTGATTCAAATCGCTCCCGCTCCCGTTGCCTGTAACTATACTCTCTTATGTCTTGCTCATAAGGGTCACCCCTGTAATCTCTGTATTCCCGTGGGTCGTCGTAATACCGTGGGTCGTAATACTCTGCTTGGTAAGGATCCCAGTCAGCATAAAACTCCCTGCTACGGGCTGGATATTCTCTCCGAGGATCTTCAGGATATGTTCCTGGGGTGCGAACAGCCTCATAGTAGGTACGGTCAGCAGCATAGTCGTAAGATCCTCTCCTTTCATCCCTGCCAAACCCAGGAACATAAAAAAGTCAGCTTCTCCCCAGATCAAGACCACCATATACAGCTCGACTACTGTAGCTACAGGTTCAATCAAAAGACAAAAAGAACAGCTATTTTCTAAGCAGGCAGCTGATCCTTTAGTTCAATAGCCCCCACCCCGCGTCCCACTGCTAAGAGAGGCTTCAGTGGCTTTTCCTAAGCCATGACCTTCAGCAGGAATGAGTGATGGAAAAAAACCCTTCTGCTCTAAGGCCCTTCAGCTTCCAGCCCAGAATCTCGTAGTCCCTTGCTATATATGGAATGTGTCTGGCAGGGCTGGGCGATATCTGTTGCAGGTGCAATTCTGCACCTTCTCAGGAAGGAAGGCCAACATGGCACAGGTGTTGCAGGTCACTGCAGCAGCTCCCTCATCATCCATGTCTCTTGGTCCAATGTACACCGTGAGACAGCACTCTGGGCCTCTCTCTCAAAATGTCCCCCTGTTGGTTATCAGCTGCAGTCATTTAAACAGAACTGCTACTGGCTGCCAACCCCTTCCCCAACTCACAATGGTATTTTGGATATCCATTGTAAAAATAAAAAAGCCAAAAAGAATTAAAATGACGGCAGGAAAAATGCCCCCAAAAATGAATTATGAATTGCTGGGTAGATCCTCCCAACCTCCAGAGACCCATTTTGGGCTGCTGTGAAGACATCAGGGGCACTTGCCTTCTTTCCGCCAGCATTTCATAGAAGTCTCTGATATCTTGACCCGTTTTCTCCATAGATTGATAGAATGACAACTGGCTTTCACGGTTTGCAAAATCCACCTGAAAAACAAGAATTTTTAAAGGCCCGTTACTCCCAACAACACCCAATTATGAAAAAAGGTTCATCATCTGCATTTAAGACACAGGGAAAGGAGAGCAGATCTGTGACATGATTAAAAGTCATGAAACCATCAGATGAGGAGAACTTTGCTTGCTGGTGGGTTTTAACGTAGAAGCTAGTTTTAATAGAATATGGTGCTTCACAGCTTAGATGTGTGTATGGAAGTATCATAATGCCACACACATTATGAAAAAAGAACAGCAACCATGCTGGGCCAATTCGGCAGTGGCCAACCAGATACATCTGAGAATATCATAAGGAAGGTGGGGAAGACAGGGTGCATTTAGCCACCAATAACCTTCAACATGTTAATATGAGAGTGATTTTTCTGTATGATTTTAGTCAAAAGGATCATCAGCTAATTATGAATGCATATATAACTAGTGAGACGTTCTTGTTCTTGGTGTTACTGTTGCTTTTCCCAAGAACTACAATTAAAATGCCTCTGGTCAATCTTACACAGCAAGCCAAACCCAGAATACTAAATCCATAGATACTAAATCCCCAAATGCACAGAGTATGGGAAACAAGCAAGATGAATTGGAGCTTTTAGCACATGATAGCAAATATGACCTGGTAGGCATTGCTGAAAACTGGTGGCTTGAGACTCATGACTGGAATGTAGGAATTGTAGGGTGATATTTGTTGGGACTCTAACTATGCCAAGAATGCAAGGTCCAACAAATTCCTCCATTGCCTCTCCAACAATTTAATTTCCCAGAAGGTGGAAGAAGCATCAAGGGGATCATCAAGAGGAACTGAGTGACAAAGTGGAAGTACAAAAAAACTTGGGAGAAAGTGATCATGTTCTTCTGGCTTTCATGATACAGAGACAAGGAGAAACCGTGTAGTCGGACACACACGCTGGATTTTTAAAAGGCCAATTTTCAAAAAGCTTAAGGAACTACTGGGTGTGATTCCAACAGTTGCAGGGGGGAAGTCAGGCTGGCTAAAGCTCAGAATGAACTTAGGCTTGCAAGGAAGGTTAGAAATAATTAAAAAGGTTTATTTGGCTATGTCCAAAGTAAGAAGAACAAGGAAGTGGCAGATCCTCTCCTTGGAGAAGACAAGAGAAAAAGCGGAACAACTCAACACCTACTTTGCCTCTGTTGTCACCCAAAAGGAAAGTGATGCCGAACCTGGCGATAACAGAATACATGATGTAAGGAGGGAGCTACGTCCCAAGATAGGAAAAGAGGTATTAGGGAACACCTAGCTACTTTAAATGAATTCAAATCTCCAGGGCCTGATGAGCTGCATCCAAGGGTACTAAAGGAGGTTGTGGATGTAATTTCAGAGCCTTTGTCTACGATCTTTGAGAAATCTTGGAGAAATCTTGGAGAACAGGTGAGGTCCCTACAGACTGGAGGTGGGCAAATGTTGTCTCCATCCTTAGAAAGGGGGGAGAAAGGAAGACCCAGGTAACTACCAACTGGTGAACTTGACATCAATACCAGGGAAGGTCCTAGAACAGATAATTCAACAGTCCGTCATTTAGAAAAGGATGCTGTGATTACTAAGACCTAGCATGGGTTTCTCAAAAATATGTCATGCCAGACCAACCTGATTTCTTTTTTTGATGGAATTACAAACTTGGTGGATCAGAGAAATGCTGTGGACATATTGTATCTTGATTTCAGTAAGGCTTTTGACTAACCCCCCCCCCCCCCACAATATTCTTGCAAGGAAACTGGTAGAATGTGGGTTGAACAAGGTGGATCTGTAGCTGGTTGACTGACTGAACCCAAAGAGTACTCATTTTTGGTTTCTCGTCATCCTGGAAAAAAGTGACAAGTGGGGTGCCGCAGGGTTCCGTCCTGGGCCTGTTGTTCAACGTCTTTATAAACGAATTGGATGAAGGAATTGAGGGGATGCTCATCAAATTTGCAGATGACAGAAAACTGGGAGCAGTAGCTAATGCCACAGAAGACAGAATCAAAATTCAAAATGACAGATTGGAGAACTGGGTGCAAGCTAACAAAAAGAATTTCAATAGGGATAAATGTAAGGTTCTGCACTTAGACAGAAGAACCAGATGCACAAGTATAGGATGGGGGACACCTGAGTGACTAGCAGTACATGTGAAAAGGATCTAGGGATCTTGGTGGACCACAAGCTTAACATGAGGCAACAGTATGATACAGCAGCAAAAAAGGCTGCATCAACAGATGGGTTTAGATCAAGGGAAGTAATAAAAAGGTAAAGGACCCCTGACAGTTAAATCCAGTCGTGAATAACTCTGGGGTTGCGGCGCTCAGTTTTTCCGGGTCATGTGGCCAGTATGACTAAGCCGCTTCTGGCGAACCAGAGCAGCGCACAGAAACGCCGTTTACCTTCCCACCAGAACGGTACCTATTTATCTAATTGGACTTTTTGCCGTGCTTTCAAACTGCTAGGTTGGCAGGAGCTGGAATCGAGCAACGGGAGCTCACCCCATCGCGGGGATTCGCACTGCCGACCTTCTGATCGGCAAGCCCAAGAGGCTCAGTGGTTTAGACCACAGCACCACCTGCGTCACAGGGAAGTAATAGTACCACTCTATTCTGCCTTGGTCAGACCAACCCTGGAATACTGTGTCCAGTTCTGGGTGCCACAATTTAAGAAGAATGTTGAAAAGCTGGAACGTGTGCAGAGAAGGGCAACTAGGATGATCAAGGGTCTAGAAGCCAAGCCTTATATGAGGGACGGTTGAAGGAGCTAGGTACGTTTCGCATGGAAAAGAGGAGACTGAGAGGAGATATAATAGCAATCTTCAAATATCTAAAGCGTTGTCACATGGAAGCTTGTTTTTTCCTGCTCTGGAAGGTAGGACTCCTACCAATGGCTTCAAGTCACAAAAAAGGAGATTGAGATCTGACAGTAAGAGCTGTTCAACAGTGGAACAGCCTCCTCCCTTGGAGGTTTTTAAGCAGAGGTTGGGTGGCCATCTGTCATGGATGCTTTAGCTGAGGTTCCTGCATTGCAGGGGTCCCTTTCCAACTCTATAAATTAGATTCAATAAATCCCTCTCTCAGGAAGTTGAATAAACAATCCTCAAACACCTGTTACAATGTCAAAAAACCCAAACGGCTAATTTTAATCAAAGGTCAGTAATTAAAAGGTTTAAGACGGATGCACCGGAAAACATTCTGGAATACTCCAAAGCAACAGGGCAGGCAGACATCAAACTCACTGAAGCCACACAAGCTATAGAACTAACACACAGGAGGCTCAATGTTAAATTCATCCTTTACAATGCACCTTTAAGGTGTTCACCTCTTAGTGCAGTTCCCTGCCCCGCCTACCTCCCCCCTCAAAATATATGGTGCCTTCCTGATGGCTGGGGCTGATGTGAGTTGTGGTCCAAAACACTGGGGGAGCACTAGGTTGGGGAGGGTTATCCTACTGTGTGCGCAAGCACCCACCCACACCTCTGACACCAAGTAGGATGTCTTATTTGGAAGCAGATAACCAAGCAAGACAAGAGGAGACGACATTTCAAAGGCCGTCCTGGACAGTGCCCAATGCACCACAAGGACCACATCTTTCTTCTGACGTAGAACTTATCTCCATCTCGGAAAAAGCACCATGGGACACAGCACATGCCTTTACTATGCCCCAAATGGCACAGGCCAGGTGGTCATCGCACCTGGCACATCCATGTACACAAGGCAAGACTCCTGCGCTCAAGGTGATCTCTCCTTGGGAAGGATGCAGTGAGCCAAGAGGGCCAAGGAAATTCTACAGCTGCAGAGATGTTAGCGGCACAAGGTCCAGCAGCCAAAGAACTTAGGAAAGGAGAAGAACTGAGCAAAGCAAATGACAGAAGGGAAAGGCTGCAAGCAGCAGTTGGAGATGCCCACACGGCTCCACTCGGCAGAGGGGGGGGGGGACAATAATCAATCTTAGAAAAACTTTGGCAAAGCATTCTGTGTCATTAAGCAATTCCCCTGCCTGGCCTATTATTTACTATTGTTTATTATCATTACTACTAATCTTTAGGAACTTAATTTTGCAGACCTTAATTTTATTCCCACCGATTTTCCTCCCCTTGGTCTCTTTTACAGCAGCTTGTGCATATTCAATTTCATTGTAGATAACGAGAGCCATGCCTTTTAAGCGGTCAAACACCACCTGTAAGAACAAAAAAACAAAACAAAACCAAAATAAGAGCCTCATCCACAGGACAGGAACGTCAGTCCCAGCAAACAAATGCAACTAGGGGCAGGGAGAATAGATACGGTTACGACACCAAATTTAGAGCCGTTTTCCGCCTTCCCCGCAACAAGGCATCTTGTAAGAGAGACAATAAAAAGGGGCGGAAGGGACTGCTCTAGGTTGAGAATCATGTGGCTTGAGGCATTGGTAGGCCTTTATTTTGTTTTTCTGTATTTTACTTATTTCCCTGCAGTTGCAAATTTTATGCCCGGAGAGTACAAATTCTGTTTAAAAAACAGAACAAACCACAGTTTCACTAAGGAGATAAACGTGTGCTGCTTGAGACACAAGGCACCAGCAGGCTCTGTGGAAGTAATGCCAAGAGTTCAAAATCCCCCCCACTCCCTGCAGGGAATATGCAGGAGGCATTCCTGGCTCAAGCTTGTCCAACCCCCCCGCATGACTCATTCATGCAGAGGTGCTACATGACTTTAAGATCAACCTCTGCTCCAGAGATTAAAAGGCAGCTCAGTGCATGTACCTGAGATACCTGCAAGGGGGAAGAGGGGAGATTAAAGGGGGGAGGCAGGAGAAGTCAGTTGCCTCTGCATTTAGAATGAGAGCCATAAGACAACTTCTGGATCTAATGTGACTAATCTGAGCCCTGCCACTGAAGTGGGCCGTGCACCCACAATTCTAGGGGGATTCACAGTTTTGCAAAGGGGGGGCAGGGGAGGAAGAGAAGGTGAGCAGACACACCAAGCACTCTCTGCACACGTTTGGCTTGCCTTAACATGCCATTTCCCCAACTGGAAAAAAGGTGGCGAGAGCTTTGGACCTCTCGGAAGGATAGGCTCAGCCCGGAGAGAGAGAGAGAAATATAGAGACAGAAGCAGGTCTTCAGGGCGGAGCTTGAATGTGGGGTCAGAAAAGAGCAGGTTTATTGAGGAAGGAAGAGAGGAGACCTCTTCGTGCTGCAGAAAGCCTCCCACCTACCTTCACCACAGGACCATAGCGGCAGAAATGTCGCGTTAAATACTGATCCGTCACGTTTGTCGAAAGACCATCCAACCACATGCAGTTGGTGGGCATGCTCTTCCCAAAGCCCAGCTGGACACAAAAGGGCAAAACTTCCAGTCAGTCAAAGAATTCACAATTAAGCTCATTTAACAAGAGCAGGCCTAATTCTAAGCTAAGATCCGTAGAGCAGGTGCGAGCAAGTACTAAGCCAGTTTTGGGTTTTTTTAAAGCCAGTTTTAATTAACATAAATTCCAGAAGCTTAAATGGACACAAAGTATGGCCCCTTCCTATGGCAAGTGAATCAAGTGCAACTTGCAGTCTGTACAGGACAAGGAGCTGGAGAGAAAACTGTGAATGGGCAAGAAAACAAATGCCACCTCCACGCCCATTCGGTTTCCAGGTTCTGCACCAAGATGGTCAAACAACTTTGCCCATTCGTGCCATCTGGAGGGACTGAAAAATCCCAGAAACAATCCAATCTCATCTACAAGCAAACAGAAAGGCCCTAAGAGGGACACAGGGCATCTTATCCTTGCTTCACGGCTCAAGCTGACAAGAATCACTTAAAATCTCTGGAAACAAAAAAACCCCTCAAAGAGCAGCACTTCTAGGAGAAAATTTACCTTGAGCCGATTATTTCCGAGATATTCCCCATCCATCTTCTTGATCGCTTTACACACACTTGCAATATCACAGTACTGCAGGAATGCATACTGGGGAACCCCATTCACTTTCTTGATGTCAATATCCTGGTGGGGAAGGAAAGCAGTTCACACTGAGAGACAAACTAGGCCACAGGGCACCAAGAGGACTGCTGGTCAAAGAGAACGCCCTGCTAAGGAGGAAGCAGGCTCATAGTTTTGCAGGTTAGCCCTCAGAGATGCAGCTGGACCCCAGCTTACAGCAGTTGTTGGCCAGTCAAAAACACACACATCCCGCTAAAGCTCAGCAACATAAGTGGGAGTCTGCAACTGGTGGTCCTAGGTCAAGTATCCACTCACATCTGTGGACTCTCTTTTGCTTCTTAAACCAGCAAGGTCAGGTTGGGGTGTGGACACAAGTGACAGAAGCAGTTTCCCCTCCTCAGCTTCTTTTTCTAAAGGACAATGTCCCCAAACCATTCAGTGTTCCTGTCCTATTTTTATGCTCTTAAAAATACTGCTCATGGAAAACCACAACAATCCACTCTTCCCTCCCTTCCTCATCTTGCAGCTCATTCTAAACCAAGATGACGCACACAATAAAATCCAGATGAACAACAGCAACAATGCAACAACATTGTGAGGCCGATTAATTATCTGAATGCTGGCTTTTGTTTATATATATATCTTTAGCAACAGCTGAAATCTAAGTAGTGACTAAGATACTCTGGAAATATTTAAAGCCTGTCCTAGAGAAAATTATCTACCTGGGGATTTAATGGGCTTAGGCAGGCAGAAGGATAAACAACATTTTGGCCAGCCTTCACTCTGATGACTAGGAGCCGAGGCAGGCACAATGTTCTCTGAGTAGGACGAGTCATCCTCCCAAGCTAGAAATAGAAGCTGGACACTTTCTATTTTTGCAAAACAACACTCACTTCTGCCTTTGTGAGCAGTGTGTTAGGAGGTTCAAGCAAGGAAGGAGACTCCAGCACCTTCAACAAGTCCAGGGACAAGAGCAAAAGATCTAGAGAAGACTTCCATTCCCAGAAGCCTTTGGCTCCAAACAAAGGTGAGGAAGCAAAGACTGGCCCAAAGAGGGGACTTCTCTAACACCAGCCAGTCTTTGTTCTAGTGGCATAGCAGCATAGGAGCTTCCAACTTAGGGTGACTGACTTGCCGTGAGCAAGCAATTAAAGCAAAAACAAACAGCCACACCCCTAGGGCTCACTTTTCCATTAATGATGAGGCATCCGCACAACAGTGGCTCTGCAACATACCCTACTGCCACGGTCAGTGTGCACAAATGACAGTCTCTTTTCTCCTGGATGTCTCCTGAGTTTGCATGCAGGTGGGAGATTAAAAGGCCTGGCAACACTCAACCCAGGCAGCTCTCGGTCCTGCTTGCTAACACATTCTCCTTCCCCAATGCCAAATACACAGAAGCGGAAGCAGTTTCTGCTGAACCAGACTTGCATTGTTCAGCCATGGACTTGAGCTTAGCAAATGCCTAGTAAGCAAGTGAAAAGGCTCCACCTCTTCAAGACAAAGCGAGAAGAGCTGCGCCCTTCAGGAAGGGAAGTCCCAGCTGCCCCCAGTGCTCTTCCTCCTTGGGCCCTTGTAGGTGGGAAGGGCCAGCCAAGCCTTCTAACCATCTTCCTCAAGTGCCACCTCTTCTTGCACAGCAATGGAGGCAGTCTCTGACACATGTAGGGTTCAGAGTATTCAGCAGAGCAAACGGGGTTGTTTTCAATGTAAGGTTGTTAAGACATTGCTACCCAGGGATACGGAAGCTGCCTTTTCCCCCTTCCAAATTTATTATTTCTAGATCATGGCTCAGTAAGATCCAGTGATACTTGTCAGATTAATGGACCTTCAGAGCTTATATCTAATGAGCTGAAACATGCTTCTCTCTCAAATGAACTGATACAAACACACACACACTGTACATACCACTATCCCTCCAAAACGTTGGAAGATGTTGCGAAGGTCATGATATGTGGTGGTTTTTTCTAGATTGCCGATGAACAGAGTTCTCGTTGCCTTGGGGTGGAATTCATCTATTCTTTCATCTAAAGGCCGAAATTCATTCTCGCTCTCTGTTTCTGGAGGCAGGTGATTTAAAAAAAGTTCTTTTAACATTCTGTAGTGTCTAAATCTCTCTACAGCGCCATGTCAGGAGGGCTGAGCTTCATCCCACCCCATTTCAAATGATTATGGATCTAGTAATGCCAGCAAATTAAAGGTCAAAGCAGTCTACCAACTCCTATTCCGTAAGCAGAAACTAAATTCAACAGACTAATCTGGAGGGAAAACTGAAACAAGAGCTCCCGCCCGCTTCAATGGGATTTGTGAAGAGGTTCCTGATGAATGGTGCCAATGCACCAAAAATGACCAGCTGGCTAATGTTTTTGTTAGGGCCAACTTAAGCGTCGCTAAACTTGAAGAAGAGCCGTAGCTCACTGGTAGAGCATCTGCTTTGAAAGCAGAAGGCCCCATGTTCAATTTCCAACACCTCCAAGTTTCCTGGATTCAGTATTTCCTATGTAAAGCAACAGCAAGCTAGCTTTTTTCATTAATTTTCTCCATTCTGGAGAACTTAAAAACCAGCTCGTGGCTTTGTTGTGCTTCAGTTGGGCCAAACTATTGTTATATGGATTTTCCTTTAAGGGGCCAGCACAAGGCTACCTGCCATTTTCAAGGGCCAGCAACAACCTCCTTGTGCTCACCTGGCCCTATCCAAGCAGTCACTTCAATCTGCATGCCAAAGAAGAGTTTCCCTTTGGAAGCATTGAGCGCTTTCTCCTGATCCTCCTGTTGCCGGAAGAACACCAGTCCGTATCGCTCTTCAGAGGCTCCGTGAATCTGCACAGATGTCACCTTCCCGTACTTCTTGAACTCGTGGAATAAACCATCTTTAAGGCTGGTGTCTACACCCCAAGAAGCAAAGCAGAAGATTCATGCTGATGGTTACAGAAGGCACTGTAGCCTTTTTGGAAAACACAGCACAAAGGTTGCAGTTTGTACTCTTTCGTGTTGTGAGTTTCTATTTTAAAATGTATACATACACACAGAACTGCCACCTGCAGAACAAGCTGCTTGGGTTCACCCTTCTCCCAACCAAACATGCCACCTCTCCTCCCCAATTCCCCTCTTTTCACTGTGAACCATTCCCTGCATAGAGCAATGTGTAGTCTGCACTTGGGAGAAGCCTAGCAGAATCACCCTGG
This sequence comes from Podarcis muralis, assembly GCF_964188315.1. Classification (NCBI taxonomy): domain Eukaryota; kingdom Metazoa; phylum Chordata; class Lepidosauria; order Squamata; family Lacertidae; genus Podarcis; species Podarcis muralis. The sequence goes on along the minus strand of NC_135661.1, from coordinate 7,639,550 downwards.
CAGAAGGGAACCTCAAGATAACCTCCACAGGTATTGCTCTGTTGCTTCTTGCCCTTTTACATGATGAGCAGAACTTTGCTCAGTCCTCTTTTGTGCAAAACTGACAAAACTGTGCACAGAATTTTGATTTAAAGGCACATACACAACCCTGCTTTGACTGTTATATATTGTCCACCTGTGGTAGCAAAATTCCATGCACCTTAGATTGATGAACCAGACTGCTTTAAAAAACCCTCTTTCAAAATTAATGCTGCCCCATTTGCAATATGACATATTTTCCACCAGCATTCGCGTCAGCAGTAGCCTACCAATGCAGTTCAAAGCTCATTAAACCGGGCTTGCGTTTTCCAGTGGAATATTATGGGCAGTCACAATATTGCTTTGCTTTAGCATTAATTATGGATGATGCCTCTTTAGCTCTTACCTGTGGAGCGCACTGGAAGATTCTGAACCTTAATCCCAAAACTTTTGCGGGGCTCATCTTTTTCCAGAGATGGAAGCAACTGGGAGGTGGGTGCTGGAACTGCCGTGGATTGAACTGAACGGGCCGGAGACTCGTCGCTTGAGCTGCTGCTGGAGTCACTGCTGTGGAAGGAAAAAAAGAATGCAAAATTCAGCAGAGGGAGGCTGTCAGGTCATTGCCTTGAAACAAAAAGGTGCCCAAGGCCAAATTCTTTTACCCATCAGCAGAAAAGCAGCATATATATCTGAGGACAGCATGAGGATGCCAATGTCTTCACTGAAGAATAATCAAGGGTGTGGGAGATGGTTTGTTTTTTGTACCTGGGAAAAACTCAAGGGTCTGGTCACAGGGCAATTAGAAATTTGAGATCTCTTTTCAGTCCTAAGCAGGGTTGGCATTAACAAAATAATTTTGAACTATTCTGTGATTAAGTAACCCAATACAGTCAAATAACTGGGGAGTTATATAGACCCTTAAAGTTTATTGTAAATCTGAGCATACTGGTTGCTGCCTGCAAGTTAAATCCAAGATTCCAATGTTTCAATTCACACGTTTCCTGAATAAAAGTGAATTTTTAATTGTTATAACAATTAATCCATTAAATCCATTAAACTAGTCATTCAGCTAACGTCTTTCACACTATATACAGGTAGCCAAATGTTTACACGCGTTCAGTATGTGTACAACTGTGTATATGCGCATCATGCCGAACCCGGAAGTGACCCAGAAACATCATAAAGACATCACTGAAACCTCACTAAGAAGGCAGAATGGGGGCAGGGGAGGTCAGAATGAGGCAGGGAAGGGCAGAGCAGAGCAGAGCAGAGCAGGAATGGGGTCTTTGCAGGATTTTTCAGTGGGTCAATTGTACTCAATTTCACTGGCATGTTGGGTGCCTCGGAACGTAACTCCCACATCATATCTGCTTACAGACAAGCTCATAATTAGGAAATTAATGTTCTGCCTTTTCTGTACATATACAAGGACACAAGGCAAAATGACTTGCCTGAAGAAAAGGGCCACAAACCAACACAAAGTTAGTTGGCAACTAAATGTCCAGAGCTGTCAGAAGACTGTTAATTACTAAACAAAAGTAAGGGTTCTCAATAAATTGGTCACGGGGGCACGGAATAAGTCGCACACCCTTTTGGGCGTAAGCTTAAAGCCCCAATCATGTGAAAAGGAAAAGGAAGCAGAAGATAAACAAAGATCTTCACAAAACCAAGGGACTCTACTTGTCTTGGAAAAACTCCCTCCTCACAGCCTCACGTGAACTGGTGCTAACTGCTAATCATGGTGACACCTTGACTATGATAGGCTGATTGGTGCAATGGCTAGGACAGTTTAGAGCACCTCACGGTCCACCTTCCATGAGAAAAAGTGTGTTGGTTAGTTGGGGTTAAAACATTGCAGGGTTATGGTTGAAAATTTTGATGGCCCTGAGAGCAGGTAGAGAAGCTAATGGACAGGGAGCCCCGAGGAAAAGAAAGCTATATGAAGGTGCACAGTGGGGAAACAAACATTTAAAATTGCATTTTTAAAATGCCAGTTTAGATGTATGTGTTGGTTTTGTTTTTTGATTAAAATATTGTCACTTTGAGTTCCCATGGCAAAAAAGTGACTAGTACATTTAATAAGTAAAGAGGAGGAGGAAGAACCTGAAGGTAGAGTAGGAGAGGGGGAATTAAGGCATGAAAGGGCAACAAGGAGAAATTAAATCCCAGGAGGAATTTCACAGTGCTTAAGACAAGTAGAATTTTATTTGGGAGGTGGAAGAAAAACTAGGGAGAATGATCTAGAACAGTGGTTTCCAAACTTCCCACCCACAGTCCACTTGAAAACTGCTGAGCGTCATGGTGGACCGCTTAATGGTTTTTCTGCCTGTTGTTTAGGAACTGTAACACACTGTGCATTACAATTTTATGGAATCCAAACTGTAATACAATAAAATACAAAATATAAGAAACAAAAGAAGCAAGAGAAATATAATTAAAATCAATATGAGTATTTAATGTGATGGATGTGCCGTCTCATGTCTTCAGCCACAAATCATGGCATGGATCACCTGAATAAAGATAAGGAGCTTGGGATTCTCCCCGCAGATCTTGATAGCGGCAGGATATGAGAGAGGCAGAAGTCAAGTGCTCCAACGCATTAGGGACATAGAGCTGCAATGTCATATGGGCAAAATGGATAAACATGCCACAATTAGAGACTTTGGGAGAGGGTTCTCACCTGCAAATTATCTGGCTGATTTACAAATACCTAAGTACAGACACTCCTTTACCCTGGCCAGATTTAACGTTCTGCCCTCTGCCCTGCTGCTAGGCAGATATGAGGGCAAACCATATGAGTCACGTGTTTGCCCATGTGGCTCATCGGAAGTGGAAACAAGTCTGCATGTATTGCTGCACTGTAGTTACTACGAGGATCTACGCCTGACCTTTATTGCCCCAGTTCTACAAAAGCTTAAAAATGTACCAGAACTCCAACGTATGAGAGCCTTGGTAGAAGATAAGGTTCCTGAAATTACGATCAATGTTGCCAAATTCTGTGTAGCCGCTATTAGGCGCAGGAAACAAGAGCTTTCCAATGTCAATATGCAGGCGAAGGCAAATACTTAATTTTATTTATGCTGTCTAATTTTAAATTGCTGTTATGGCCTAATCTGTATTGAAATTGTCCTTTGTTCTTTCCGGTGTTATGCTTCGCTGACTAGCTGTACGAGTTAATCTGGTCTGTGACCGTTTAATAAAATTTGATTTGATTTGATCACCTGAATGAAGTGTGAATGGTCTGTGGACTGCAGTTTGGGAACCCCTGATCTAGAAACATGAAAAGAGAGGGAATAAAGTAGACAGTGGCCTGAGGAAGTAATGGATGGTAGGGACATGGGAGTTGGAAAGGGAGTGTTAGAGACAGGAGGGTCTGGGTAATTTACACAGGAATAAAGGGAGCAGCCAAGGGGGGCATATGGGTGTTTTGCCTATACAGAGACATTTCATCAGTTATGACCTCTGCTATCACTGCAGCACTGTGAGCCTGGCAAGCAGAGGGACAACGACACAAAGACTAAGAAGCAGCAGAGATGGTATGACTGAATTTCACACTAATTTTAAATTACTAGCCAAGTTTCGGTTCAGGTGCCCTGTTAACGGATTCTGCTAAGCACAATTATTTGGTAGTACAGCTCAACTTAAAACTGGGTTGGGTTACCTACCAATGGCATGAAAATTATGGTTTTATGTACAAAAGGATGGCATCCGGTGATTCGATTCATTAATGAGAGATTATTGTCTTGCGAGAAAAGAATGTCCTGGAAGATCTCATTCCTTTCCAATGGATGACTCATTTCAAGAATAAGGTGTATAGCCAACACTCTGGTAGCATCACTGAGCCATGATCACGTCTCTGCCAAAGGCAGGGAGTTCAGGTTGAATGCTTCAGGCATAATGGAATGAGGCCAATAAACCAGCTCCAGTTAGGAAGTAGAATGCAAAATTGCACACATTCCAAGGGTCCAGACCCTCATTCACCTTATATTCAGTGTTCAAAAGACACTGCTGTGTGCCAGCCAACCAGCCGATCTGTAGAGATGCCTCGTGAATGTTTTATTCTGGATTGCTTTATTTATGGCTTTAATGTGTTGTAACCCACTCTGAGATTTTTTCTTTGAAATACAAAGTGGTATAGAAGTGAAATTAACAACAAATTCCATTCAGGAAAAGAAATGCGACTAGACATTCCCTTTGTGGCAACTGTAACCCAGGTTTAAGGTGCCATTATTTGGTGATTAGCTTATATATCTAAGTTTCTAACACGGGTGTTACCAGCAGTTCCTTAAGCTTTTTGAAACTGGCCTTCTTAAAGTCCAGTGCATGTCCAATTACACTCAGTTTTCCCTTGCCTGTGTACAGTGGTACCTCTGGTTACGTACTTAATTCGTTCCAGAGGTCCGTTCTTAACCTGAAGCACCACTTTAGCTAATGGGGCCTCCTGCTGCTGCCGCGCTGCTGGAGCACGATTTCTGTTCTCATCCTGAAGCAAAGTTCTTAACCCGAGGTACTATTTTTGGGTTAGCGGAGTCTGTAACCTGAAGCGTATGTAACCCGAGGTACCACTGTATAATGAAACCCAGGAGGAGATAATCACTTCTTCCCAAGGTTCTCTGTACTTTCATTTCTTTCCTTCCTGTTGGTGAGCACCAGGTCAGAGAGAGATGACGTGCTTCTGGGAAACAAAATTGTCAGCGAGGCAACAGAGGAATTTGTTCGACCTTTCATTCTTGGTGGAGTTTTGGTTCCAATAGATATTGGAGTAACTGAAGTCTGCCATGACTACTATATCTCATCCAAGTCCTCAATCTGGCTTGGAGGTCTATAAGGAGACACCCACAATAAGGTCACTGCTGTTTTCCTCTCCTACAATTTTTACCCATATACTTCCAATCTGCCTTCCATGCTCCAGGTCATGGATTTCTTCACAAGCATAAACATCCTTTATATATGATGCTACTCCTGCTCCTTTCCTGCTTGTTCTATTTCGTTTGAGTTGTACACCCCAATTTCTACATTCCAGTCATGAGCATAGCTGTCAACATTTCCCTTTTTTTAAGGGAAATTCCCTTACTCCGAATAGCATTCCTCACAAGAAAAGGGAAAAGTTGACAGCTATGGTCATGAGTCTCATCTCACCAGCTTTCAGTATTAGGTCATGTTTGCCATCTTGTATTAAGAGTTCAAGTTTTTCTTGCTTGTTTTCCATACTCTGGGCATTCATGTAGAGACAACTGAAACCAGGAGTCATTCATTCTCACACTGCTGCCTCTGTCTCCCTCCATTGGGAGTCACCACACACCTCTCCTCTGGGGACTGCAGGAATCGTTCTGTACACTATCTTCCACTTGGTGTGTTCTGAGGCCTGTAACCACTGTACTTGCTCCTCTGGCCAGGAACTGGTGTCTGAGGTGAGGACATGGATTTTGTAGTTCCAGAGACACAGCTTGGCTCCTGACAGTCCTGCTTTTTCGTGTCACGCTCCAATCTCCTGCATCATTTCCCCTCCTACCACTAGATGGCAATGCTCCTCTGTTCTCACCGTGTGTGTTTTGAATTTAAAAATCACCTGCCACTGGCAGCTTTTCTCTTGCCAGATTTCCCCCTTGCGCCATAAACTGCTTAGGGTTTGTTACTCAGGATTTCAAAATACAGTGGATAAATTAAACTCTTGAACACCATACTTTCTGGCTGCTCAAACATATTTGTTCCACCGGCCGCTTTGATCCTGCAAATCTGCTCTGGCTGCTGGAAGAGATCAGAGGGCTGAGAAGTGTTTTAGTGGGGGGGCTCTCTCAAAGTAGGGTTGCCATGCATCCGGATCTTCCTGGACATGTCTGGGATTCTAATGCCAGAATTAGAGTCCAGGGGGAATTTCAGGCAATCACTCAAATGTCTGGATTTTTTTTAAACCCCCCCCCCCCCAAAAAGCTTATCTCAAGGGGACTTCTTACCCTCCCTCTACTCTACTTTCTGGTTCTTTTTTTTATTATTCTGTTGTTTGGGTTTGGGTTTGAGTTTATTGTATTACTTTGTGGTTTAATCTTGTAAACCTTCATGATAGCGGAAAACAATTTCCTGGTAGCCATGCAACACATAGCAAGAGAAGTACACAAAAAAACATAGATGGTGAGCATCTTGTGATGAGGCTGGCTTCTTCTGTGAGACATACGTATACCATCCAGAAACAGTTTTTTTTTTCTTTTCTAAAAGTTAACAGCATTAACTTTTTTTCAAGCAGCAGGCAGATTCAGTTAGATTGATGGACATTATCATTTCTTTTAATTGTGTCACAGTCCTAAAAATACAGATATCGCTTTGTCCTGGGCCAGACATCATCTAGATTTGATTATCTAGGTACCGTTCTCAGACTTGGATCATTTTTTTCCTAACAGAAATTTGTTCAGACATTGTTTTGTTATCAGAGCTCAAGGAAGAACCCCAATTTATAAACGGATTACATATTATTTTGATTAAATATTGAAGCACGGTGCCCTTTTCCAGTAGGAATAACTGGAGAGGGTTCCTTAGCCTGGTGCTTTCAGTGGGGGGTTGCCAGCGTGTTCTGTAACAGGCTGCAGTGTCTTCTAGCTTCTCTTTTCAGGGAACAGAGAACAGCAGCAAAAGCAGTCTCTGTTCTGAAATCAGTTTGAAGAAATGCTCATAGTCTGGCTCCTCAAAACAGCGTGCGTGCACGAGAAAGACACACACACACACACACACACACACACACAGGAGGCATGTTGTGAGAGGCTTGCAGGCATCCTATTAAGCTGAATTATTTGCAGAATCTTTCATCTTCTTTGCTGTCACAGGATGAAAATAATGAACTACTGCATGTCAACACACACCCCTTACACAAAGCTAAGCTGTGCCTTATTTGCTACCCGAATAGAATGCCTAGTAAATATTTATGAGAAAAAAGATATAAAAATTGTGTCAGATTGGTGTAGAAGTAAGATTATGTATCTGGGAATTTACCATCAGTGTGGAATCTGATTCCTTGTGCAATTGGAAGCCTTCCTGGAAGTGCCCTTTTAGAGGGTAGCCCTATGTCCTGTTGCAGAAGCATGGAGGCAGCTAATGATTCAGATTTGTTCAGTTAATTCTCAGTCAGTTGGCAAAATGCTCCCCATCAGTTAACATGAGAGTGCCAAAGACATTTATCTTGAAGATGTGAGTGTTTCTCTGCAGCCATTTTTCATTCCTTATTCTTATTCTAACTCTCAGCAAACAATACATTGTAAATATAAAATACAGAACTCTTATTCCAGCTGATGATCATTCAGTCCTGGCTACTCTGGGCCCAAAACCAGGTAAACAGACCCTGTTTGATTAGATCTTCTCAGATATATAAACAATTAGTTTATATCTAATTGTCATCTAAATGTCATCTTAAATCTAGGTTAAAGTCACCACAACAGTATGTCTAGGTGCCATTCTCACCCCGCCCCCCGTGAAACTTGTTGTTGTTAATTTCATTTCAATTCTGCTCGATGTTTTAAAGAAACAATCTCAAAGCAGTTTGCAACACATTAAAACGTCAAATCAAACAATCCAGAATAAAACAAATTCAAGCTTCAAGGGAAATATTTCAGATCCTTCTCTAAGTGACATATTGCTTTCCCCATATTATTTACCTACTTAATTGATATCGCTGCCCCATAGCAGAAGTATTCTAGAAAGCCAGTGTGATGTAGTGGTTAGATTAGGACATGGGATCAGGGTTCAAATCCCCACACTCAGTCATGAAGCTCAGTCAGAGCCTCTTAACTACCTCACAGGGTCATTGTAGGGATTAACTGAAGAGGGGAGTGAACCATGTACTCCTTGGGGGAAAAGGTGGGATATAAATGCAGTACATAAGCTCTTCTGCTTACCTCCTTAAGAAAGTTATGGCTATTTGACAGTGGAATGGCCTCCACTGGAAGGTGGTGGACACTCCTTCATTGGAGGTTGAATGGCCATCTGTCATGGATGCTTTAGTTGAGATTCCTGCGTGGAAGGGGTATTAACTAGGGGCCCCTCGGGGTGCCTTCTAATAAAATTCTATGATTCTAAGTGCTGTGAGCTGGTGATTACAGGTGTATCACATTCACTTATCACATTACTGCTTCCCACTGTTTTTTCCCTGAGATGTCTCACCCCACCAATTTGTCCACTCTGGTGTGCAAGTCAAGAGTCATTTCCAGAAGAACTCGAGGATTACGTACCACAGTAACGAAGAAGATGGGCACTGCCAAATGCAGGTTCGTTCCTTGCATGGGAAAGTATCATTACTTAATAAAAACATGAATTTATACCCAGTTCACCTCTCACTGGACCTTTGGACTGTGGTTTCTCAAAGGTCTGTAACCCCCTGCCTTTCACGGTAACCTGCCCCCTTTTAAAAGAAAGAAGGAAAACTTAGTTTCAGTGTGGTGCCAGTGTGGTGTAGTGGTTAAGAGCGGTAGACTCGTAATCTGGTGAACCGGGTTTGCGTCTCCGCTCCTCCACATGCAGCTTGGGCTAGTCACACTTCTCTGAAGTCTCTCAGCCCCACTCACCTCACAGAGTGTTTGTTGTGGGGGAGGAAGGGAAAGGAGAATGTTAGCCGCTTTGAGACTCCTTAGGGTAGTGATAAAGCGGGATATCAAATCCAAATCCAAACACTTAGTTTCAGCATTTGGTTCTCTCAGTCCATTAACACATCAACTCCACAGGGAAATCTGCTTTCAAACTAAGGGGAGTTACAAAAGCAATATGGGATATGGCATGGGATGGGGAGGCTTGTCTCATGGGCTAATTGAAGGCCAGTGTGGTGTAGCTGGCAGGTGTCCAATGTATTAATGTTAAACCCTGGTCTTCAGTTCCATTCAAACATGACCTTGGTGGCCTTGGGCTGGTAATTGCTGTAACTAACCTATCTCAGAAGATTGCTGTTAGAAATAACAGCTTATGTGTCCCATATCTCTATTTCCAGACCCTCCTACGGGTCAATCACAAAAAACCCCACCTCAAATATCCATCCAACTTGGGTTTGCCTAAAGTAGCACTTTGGATCTGTGGGTCAGGGACTAATTATTCCAGGCCTCCAGGCAACCAACCAAGGAAACTTTTTAAAACTTAAAACTGATCTCTCCCTCAACCCTGCATGCCCCCTGCAACACACCTCCCCAGGCTGCCCCTGGCCTGGACCACAAACAACTAACACCAGCAAGTGTCCTAGGAATTTGGGATTTATCCTCCAATTTTCTCTTCTCACTCTCATGAATATGTGAAGTGAGGCTAATGATTTGCTGCTACCAAAACTTGAGCTGATAGAACCTGCCATATGTTCACTTTTGTGTCATGGACTGTGCTTTTTCAGGCTAGGTGACACACAAAAAACAAGAGTTAAAGCTGCTGAAGAGTTAAGTTAGCTTTAGCTCCTTGGTCAAACACCTCTGTTTAGCAACATCTGCAAAACTAAAGCATTACCGGGTTGGAGTACAAGTCAATTAACTCAAACAGCCTCTGAACCTAATAGCTTAGTAAACATGCCAAGAGCACAGGTACCTGAGGTGACCTAATTTTCTATTAGTGCTGATCTATTAGTGTTGAAAAGGAAAGTGCGAAGATGCTCTCTAGGAAGTTCAGATGTAAAAATAAGGCAGAACTGAGAATAAAACACTTAAACACATGACACATTAAAAGCAACTGTGCTTGCAGGCAAGAGAACACTTTTAAAAACTGCAAACTGAGCTGCAGAGGAAAGCACTCCACAATCCAGTTTTAATACCACCACACTTTATAACAGCAGGTTAATCAGTTAACTAATGGGGGGGGGGGACACAGAGGGAAGCACGGAATGGAAACGGTCCCTCCCAAGTCAAGACCAACCAAGCCACAGAGCTTGTTCGGGATTGGGGTGGGGGGGGAAACCATCTGCAGACCCCCACATTTGTGCAGTCAACCTTTCCGCAACACCCTGGGGTCAATACAAGGTGCCAAACATGCAGTATGAAGATTAGATGCATTCTTTCATTCATTCCATAAATTTTATATACTACTTGATTTGGGGGGAGGACAGCGGACCTCAAAGTGGTACACGAACCAAACAGTGCGTTTTCCCCAAGCTGACATACCAGATGGGATTCCTAAGCCTCTCACTTTTCATTTTCTAGTAAAGCAAACTATTAGGCTTGAACTGCAGAGAGGAACTGAGAGAATATTCTATGTTCTGTGGAAGGTTCAAATTGAGGCCTGGGTGGGGGGTGGCTGACAGTGTACGGGAGAGGGAAGAGAAGTTTCCATGCTCCATACCCTCCCTTCACAGTCTTTTCCAGGGCTCCTGCCCCTTATCAATCTTATCCTTGGACGTAACCAAAAAGCCGTAACTAGAAATCAAAAGATAAACTGAACTACTGCACTATCAGCCAAGTAATCTGCAGAAGGATCATAGGCATGAATGCAAATCTACATAATTTGCAGAACTGGTTTTACACATTTCTTTAAGACAGAACTTAAGATTTCTTTCTGTCATAGAGCACTAACACAGCTCTAAACTCGGTGTATCATTTTCAATTCCGTTTTCATCAGGAGAGACAGCAAAATTTCCCTGTAATCCCTTAAACTCCAGAAATTCAAGCCCTTCCAAACCCCAAACAGGTTATTGGACTCTGATTCGCTCTTCATATACACTTACTGCCAGGGGGAGGAGGACCAGTGACCTCAGAAGAATTTTATTTACGTGCCTTTCTAATGAAGTCTAATCTGATTAGCCGACACATTGTAAAAGAGCCAATCTCAAGTGATCCAATAATCAACGCTTGTTTTCAGACACACGTAGGCAGAAGTACTGGTAATTACAACTAATTCCTACACACAAGTCCCATCCTTCTCCCAAAGCCTCCATACTTGTATAGGAGACAACACAGTAGAGTGAAATGAAGCATGTGAGACTTTTGAAACAAGATCAGGATCGTCCTTGAGAATTCACCTGTTTCCTTGGCAAGCTACTTAAACCTGAGTTTCTCTACCTGTAGAATGGGGAAAACTGGTGACCTACCTCAGAGGGATACTGGAGAAAAGAATAAGGAAGCGTTAACATCCATCAAGTCTTTGAAACAGAGTGAAATGTAAATTCAGGAAACAAGCAAGCAGCATACAAGAGAATATGGTCTGAAGATCCAACATATCCTTTCATCTAGGCAAACTAACTTTGTCCTCACAACTCTGACCTACATAAGACGGAGGAATCAGCTGGTGGCCATGTGTCACGTCCTACTAGTTAATGTTCTCATATGACCGTGTCGATAAACAACTACTGTAATTCCCCCCTAGCTAAAAATAGGCCAGTGCTCAGGCAGAGTCCAGAGATTCTTAGTCAGGTGAGCACAACACACCAGCTTCTTGATTTACATACTGATTAGAAGGCAGCAGTAAAGGACTGGTTAAGCATGTTAATGACCTCCAAATTTTGGACTTGTGTCTAATAAGCAGAATTTGGAACACATCCTACAGGTAAGCACATGTGCCTTAATTTGAAGTGGGTGGTGAAATACATTTAAGTGTGTTATTTCACCTGGTATTCTTGTACAGAATGGCCCTTAAAAGAGATATTCAAAATGCTTCCAGTACCCAGATACCAGGTCTTCCTTAGGACTATTATTATTTCAAAAACTCTAGTAGCATTGATTTACATAAGGTGCAACACCAAGCCAAGGGGGGTGGGAATTACATATGATAGATATCTGGAGTGGGTTGGCAGGGGTTTGGGCAGTTTGTGCTAAAATGTAGAGATGATTTTTAAAAAACAAACCTGTCCCACTCTTTAAAAAAAGTCTTTAAAAACAAAGGATATATGTGTTTTCTGAGTCACTTTATGTTTATACATGATTTGAAGTGTTATAGTAGCTGCGAGCATGTTTTAAGCTGGAAATCTTATGCTCATCTCTCACCTCTGCCATGCACTAGCTGCGGGGCCTCAGCAAGCCACTCTGATTCAACCATAGTCTGAGCCTGCCATCTCTAACAGAGGGGGAACCTACAGTCCTTCTTTCGTCAGCCCACAGGTTCATCTAGATGTGTTGAACCAAAGCTGAGGTGTTCTAGGAGCTCTGCAAACACCATCAGGATAGTCAAGTTAACTCTACAATTACTTTAACTGGTAGTTGTTGCAAGAATGAGCTGATATATAATCATATTTGCTTGCTTTGATGCTATGCTTATCTCTGGGCCCTGGGATGCTGGGCTCTTGGCCCAGAGAGGGAAGCTATCATTAAGCCTTGGATATTTGCCACCTATGCCCTCATAGGTCAGGTGGTTTGATGGGAGGTTCTGGTCAAATTTGCTTATGCTGTTGTTTGTATAAGTAATGCTTACATTATACAAATTAGCACCTTGTGGACAAATCACAGTAACCTCTCACTGTTGTGGTGTCCAGTCCCAGGTCTGTAAAGCCAGTGAGGCTTTGTAAGCTGCATTGTAAGTTTACACCAGAGGTCGGCAACCCATGGGCCGGAAGTGGCCCATGAGGGTCACTTAACCGGCCTATGAGCCACCCCTGAGCCGAGCTGTCCGTTCGGTGAGTCCCCGCACGCTGCGCTAAACTGGCACAGCACGGCGCGGGGACTCTCTTCCCTGGCTCCGGAAATCACGTCTGTGCGTGTTTGCGGTGTCAGAAATCACTTCTGTGCATGCCCAGATGCCGGAAATCGCTTCTGCGCAGGCATGATTTCGGGCGCCTGGGTATGCGCAGAAGCGTTTTCCGGCGCTGTGGACATGCGCAGGCGCAATTTCCAACTGCACCAGTTCAGCCCACAGAGGATCTCCGCGGGAGTGATCCGGCCCATGCCCAGTAAGCCCTGCTGACCCCTGGTTTACACCTTTCTTTAATAAAGCACTAGAAATGGCCACTCTGGCGTTTTTGACATCCTTGTTTGGTATCCCTGCATCAAACCACTCACTCAGGCTCTCTTTTGGGCCTGCAATTCAGAACACTCAGCAAGTATGGCTTACTCTGACTAGCACCAGCTCTCCTGGAATCTTTCCAGTTCAGCTACCCAATAAGCTTTCAACTGAATATGATATCAGCTCTCCCAAGATTTCAGACAGAGATTTCCCATTCCCCGAATCCTTTTGGTAGAGTTGTCAGGTATTAAATCTAGAACTGTGAACACGCAAAATATAATGCTCCACTGCTAATTAGCCATGAAAGCTTGAAATTCGGATCTCTTGGCAACATCCTTTCTATTTATGACAAGTAGTGCTAAATTCACACCAATATCTGGAACTGAGTTCATCCACAGTCTAATTCCCCATCTGGGAATGTGAGTAACCAAAGCAACCCAAGGTTATGGTCAAACTTTCCAAGAACTTCTGAGAATTGTCTTTCTTCAGCCAGCATAGCAGAAAAGAAACATTCCCAACCCTAAGGCCTGTTTTTGAAAACCTGGTGTGAAAACTGAGCAGGTTCAGACAGTATGTCCTTAGAAGTTACTAGCCAGACTCCCTACAAGTTTACAGAAAATTTTTCAACCTGATCACCTGAAGACATTTCCTCATGGGAATCATGTGAGCAGCTATTTACAAAACCCAGGTTCAGGTGTTCTGGCGATAAGCAGCAACAGTAGTGATGTGGCACAAGCGTCTTTTAGTCTACCAAGCTGTAAAAGTGCTTTTTCCAATATATACACTCATGGGCACCTTATGCACAAATAAAATTTCTAAATGCAAGTAGCAAGCATCCATGCAGAGAACAGCATCCTCCAGATATAGCTATGTGTAGATACATGGACAGCAAATGTCAGACATTACCATTTTAATCAGAGTTGTCCTTCAACAAGGTTTGGGGAAAGCACAGAAGATTGCCACCCACACCTGCTGTTGCAAAAACAGCAGCAAAAGACCCAGCAACAAATGATAGTCATAAGAGCCAGACTGTCACACTATTTATTTATGTATGTATGTATGTATGTATGTATGTATGTATGTATTTAGTGTCCGTCAATGACATGCTAGGCTACGGGACAGGGTTATATTGCCCAAGACCAAACAGTACACTGTCCGTACCAATAGCTCCATTAACTATGAATCCTGAAATCTGGGACCCCCTCCAAACAGGCACCAAAATTTTGCAATCTTTTTGAAGGATGCTCAAAGCATAGTAAGTGATACATCAACCCGGAGCTTGTCATCAACACCATTCAAAATACATCATTCTCCTCCTATTTACTCCAAACTGGTGCCAAGCGGTTGCAATTGTTTTGCAGTGCAAAACCCACATTTTGCAGCACTCCAAAAATGAGTAATTGGTACTCAAACCGGGGGTCACAGGTATCACCCAAGAAACCAACACTGTCCAATTCACTCCAAACCACTATCAACATTTTGCAGCTGCTTTGCAGCATTTTGTGGGGCAAACCCTACACTTTGCAGCGCGTGCCCTCTCCCCTCCCCCTGCCCAAAGTACAGTAAGTGATATATCTAACCAGGGCCCCTAGTTAACACCACTCAGAATCCAACAGTCTTCATTTACTCCAAACTGGTGCCAAAGTTCAATCAGTTGATTTACTCCAAACCTGTGCCATATTTTTGTAATTGTTTTCAGCATTTTGCAGTGCTCTTCCAGAAATTGACAAGAAACAAAAACATTTATACGCACATTCAACATTCATGTAAACATACATACCAGCATCAGCTGCAAATATCTGCAAATACACATACACATCTACATACACATGGTCAATTATTGAGAAAAGTATTTATTAGCTAAAGTTGTTATCACCAAGACCTGCAAGAATTCCAGAAGTATAATGTGTGGGCAGTAAATGAAATAGACCAGACTGAGGAATGTGGGAGCTTTATATGCACTGATTCATTGTTTTTAAAGCTGTAAGACACTATTTAGAAATTATAACATAGTGTAACATTGAGTCTCCAAGAAGATAGCATGTTTCCTGGGAACATCCACTGAAAACGTTTACTGGCTCAGTTGCCAAAATATTTCTGTGTTCCAGTTTCATAAGGTTACAGAAAGATTAGTGCCAAATTTGTATGTTTCTATAAAGGTGTAAATCTGTATATGACAAACGATTTGCCTATTTTTACTGCATAATGACTTCTTGTTCCTTAGGTCACTGTATTCCTCCCACATGTCATCATGTCTCAGAGAATATGCTACATAATGCTCCATGACATTCAGAAGGATTGATTGGCTCCCTCGGAAACGCATAGCACCTCTAAGAACATGTCACACACAGCAAAACAAGTGATGCAGTCTCTTAAAATGCCCAAAGTTTTTTTTTGGGGGGGGGAGTGGGGGGAATCTATAGACAAAAATAAGTTCTATGGGATTAAAAAAATTGTACAAAACTCTATAAATCTGAACCATTGGACTCCCAAATCTTCACAAAATTCCTAGAAGAAAAAAAATAAATCCAAAATTTATTAATAAGACTCTTAGCAGAAATCCAAAACAGAAAAATCTCACATTTTCTTCTGAAATTGTTTCTTGACATACTGAATAGAGGCCAAATTCCTGAAACTTGGCATATCTCGTTTATCACAGTCATACCCAAACCACAGAAAGAACTTGAACAAGTTGAATTATATAAACCTATTTCATTGATTAATGTGGATGCTAAATTATTTACAGGCATAATGGTCAGAGGACTTTCAAAAATTTCACCCAACTATGTCCACCATCACCAAGTCAGATTCTTAAGGCCTTCTCTATTAGAAGGATTCAATACAATTTTTTTTAGAGTTAATCACATCCAGAATGTACTGTTTTCTTGATGCTGGGTGCAGTAAAGGGATTTAATGGTTTAAAATGGCAATATATCTTTACAATTCAATGTTCCTTTGGCATTAGTGCATTCTGGGTTGATATGCTTTATAATTTACAGTGGTGCCTCGCAAGACGAAATTAATCCGTTCCGTGAGTCTCCTCGTCTTGCAGTTTTTTCGTCTTGCGAAGCACGGCTATTAGCGGCTTAGCGGCTATTAACGGCTTAGCAGCTTAGCGACTATTAACGGCTTAGCGGCTATTAACGGCTTAGCGGCTTTAAGAAAAAGGAAACAAACTCGCAAGAACTCATAGGGAAATTCGTCTTGCGGAACGACTCAAAAAACGGAAAACCCTTTCGTCTAGCGAGTTTTTCGTCTTGCGAGGCATTCGTCTTGCGGGGCACCACTGTATACTACTAGTCCACGTTTTGGTGAATGGGGAACTCTCTTCGACATTCACCATAGGTCAGGGCACAAAGCAGGGCTGCCCACTGTCTCTCCTGCTTTTTACCTTGGTCAAATCTGCTATTAACCACTTTCTAAAATCAGATTTTACCATATGGAAGTAATGGAGATTGAACTTCTACCTTTTGGTTCCCTCTTTAGTCCCAATAACTCAACACTTCCTTTCACACAGCAGCCAAATCAGGCTGATTTCCTAGGTGGGAAACAGTGGGATTATATAAACTCAGAGACTTCTACAGTAATCAAAAGCTCCTTACAGCTCCAGAATTATTATTTTCAATTGGGAGACAGATAATATGGCTGGTTAGAGGTACACCAGATTATACATTTTCTAAATCAATCAAATATAAAGACCCAAGCATTATGCAGCTTAAACAGTTTGGAGCATCTACTCAACTCAACCAACTCATCCACTGAGAAAGGTCGATCCCAACTATATAAAATCCTCACACAATTGGCTACCCTTCCTCTCACTTCATTAAGACTAAAACAGGGAAAGACTTTGGAGAAAAATTAGAGAAACAACTCTGGGAACAAATTTGGAATAAACTACCATTTGGATTAATCTCAATTAGAACTTGAGAAAATGCTGTAAAGATAGGCAAGGTAAAGGACCCCTGGACAATTAAGTCCAGTCGAATTCAACTATGGGGTGCGGCGCTCATCTCCGCTTTCAGGGCGAGGGAGCCGGTGTTTGTCCACAGACAGCTTTTCCAGGTCATGTGGCCAGTATGACTAGACAGCTTCTGGTTCAACGGAACACCATGGTGGAAGGCAGAGCACACAGAAATGCCATTTACCTTCCCACCGCAGCAGTATTGCTTTCAAACTGCTATGTTGGCAAGAGCTGGGACAAAGAGACAGGAGTTCACCCCATCACGCACATTCAAACTGCTGACCTTATGATCAGCAAGCTCAAGAGGCTCAGTGGTTTAGACCACAGTGCCACCCGTGTCTCTTGGTACACGTGCCTAGCAAGACTATAGAGAAGTGATCATAACACATTCAACCTTTGCTGGCAGAAATGCAATTTACCGGGCTCTCTAGTATGTTGTGAACAGCCCTGAGATCTGCAGATGAAGGGTAGTATGCAAATACAAAAATAAATTAACAACACCACCACCACACATGTGGTGGTTTTGCCCAAAAATCATTCGCTTTTCAGGAAAGAATTTTTTCAAACAAATAATCAAATGATGGGACAATTGCTACAACCAGACCCAAAATTAACCCTATTATCTTACATTTATCGGGGGCAGGGGGAAGACTCACACCTTTTATATGACATGGTGTCCTTTTATTAACTTTGTTAAGACAACAGAACATGGTTTCACCCTCCACTGACTCATGGAACCTTAAGGACTTGACTGCCTTGCTTAGCCCATCTAATACCACCATCAGCTCCTATTTTTCTTTCTTTTCTGTACAACTACTAAGCTCTAGTTTCCTTGTATGGGAATGTTTTGTTACTTGAGATTAAGAATCAATTTAAAAATCAGCTCTCATTGTCCTTCAACTCTGCCACACAGAGCACCAGAGGTTCTTCTGCTAGGATGTTTCCATGCACTTCTTTGGTTGTATACAAACAGTGTGACTTTATCACTTCTAGCACATTGATGATACTCTGGCATGTGTGAATCACCTCTTTGCCATCCTTCTCAGAACATGGACGCAGTACACTATCTGTCTTTCCTAGGTATTGTTACTGTATTTGCTTTTCTGTTGAGCATTGTCTTGAATAACATGTAGTCCTGGGAATGTTCAGAAATCCTCCCCCACTAGGTTCAGAAGGACATCAAGTAGTCACCTTTTCTTGAACCATTTCTTTCCTATTGTCCTCAATGATCACAGATGTAGTTTGAGCTGCAGCAGCAAGCTTCCTGGTACCCTCTAATGACTGACTATGCCTGAAAATGAAATCACCCAGATGCACAGGTAGAGTCGTATGTTTGAATTCTGTACACTCGAAATAAGCCTGACTGGAAGCACTGCAGCTGTAACACCACTATACCCATAGAATGGGACCATCACAGCTGTCCACAGTGGAATCAAATGTGAAACATTGTCTAGAAGCATTTGCTGGTTACTTCTAGTTCCAGAACAACCTTTGTGGCGACAGTATTATTTTATTTCCTTTGCCATAAGTGTGAAAGCTTCCCAACGGCACCTTTCTATGGAACCAGAAGACATACTTCACTGCATTCTTCTTACCTCGCTTAACTCACAATCTGCTGGCACGCCTATATCCTTGCCCTCTCCCTCAGTTTCACTCATGGCAACAGTGATAATTTTATATGAGGTGTTTGACCTTAAGTAGCAATACTCCTTAGGTAGAAGTGACGAGTAAGGCATTATGTCCTCACAGAGTAGGCCATTTTGCCATCAGGTTAATCATGTGTGCTATGTCATTCCTGATGTAGTAATAGGGCAAATTTGGCAATCCCTTATTTTCAATCAAAATCTTAGTACACTCATTCAGGTACTTCTTATTATTTTTACTGGGGGAGGAACAGCACCTAGGCATTCTGTTGTGGTGCTCATAACCTAGGTTTAAGGTGCCATTTGGCGATTGGCTTATATTTCGATTGGCATTTCTAACACTGTGTGCCTTGCCTTGCCTTTTAGAGAGGCTTTTGGTGAGGTGTTCAAGGGAAGATCAGTTGTGCAAGCTGCCTACCATTCACACAATCCAATATTATTAAATGACCAGTGTTCTCTCACTTGCTCTGGAGATCGAAAGCCAGAGTTTCAGCTGTGAAAACACTTTTCCAGTTCAAAACTGGTCTTACTGATGTTCATAAGGTCAATCCTCTATTCAAATCCTGATAGATGGAGAGTGTGTTTGAGTGGGAGAAGATATAGCCACACTTATTTTAATCTACAGACTGGATCCTGATCTTTCTTAATCTGGATTCTGTCAACGAGGGAGACAAAAGCTTCACTACTCCTCAAACAGCAGATTACAACAGGGGTGATGTGATCTGAAATGTCTTGTTCAATTTACAAGTGGGAGTGGTGCCTTTCAAAGCCTCCTGTTGGCCATTGTCACTTTAAACATCTGCACTCCAATGTCAAACTAATTTTCTGTGACTTTAAGTGTCATCACATCTGCCAATGCTGCACAAAAATAAGGCAACAGTATTGCCAGCTCCTGGGCACCAGACTCGCATTTGAGTCAGTATCCCAACCCAGAGAATTAGATGCTACAGATTTTGCCAGCTTTCTGACAGTTCAGTATTCTCATTCAACTCTATATCCTTTGTAAGAGTAAGGATACATTACAAGAATTCTTGTAATGTATCTAACTTCCTAAATAGAAAGTCTACCATCACAGAACAGAAGAGATACTGGAAAACAAGAACTGTATGTCCCTTTCTAATTCAATGCTACCAATACCATCACTACCACTTTGCAACTCTTTCTGCTAAGAACAAGAACAATAACAATTTTATAGCAATTCTATCTGAGGTACACAACACACAAACTACACAATGATCAAATTAATCAGTTTTCTCGCATTAATTAACTCAAAAGTATCAGGAGTTGAGTGTCATACTATTCCCCCATCAGCCATGAAGTTCACTGGGCAACCTTGGGCCAGTCACCCCCCCCCCCTTCACAAATAAAATGGGGAGAATTATGTGTGCAAACTTGAGCTTCATGGAGGAAAGGTGGAGCAAAAATAGGATAAATAAAACAAATAAATAAATGTGCTCAGCCAAACCTGAAAAAGAGAAAGTTGAAGATGACAACAGTGGGTGAGGGGTGGAGACCTGACAATATAAACAGGTCAATCAGGCAAAAATTGAACTCTCCACATCAAATAATATTTGGAGTGGGGGTCACATAAACAAGTTCTAAAGTTAGGCCTCCTAGCTCTGGTTGGGGGTTGTTTTGCCCAAGCTCACTACTTTCAACAGCAAAATTCAAAACTGGAAGAAAAAAAGGAAATAAATCTTCGGTCCTTTGCTGCAGAGAAGGCAGCAGGGGCTAATAGAGAGAGCGCGTTCATAATGACTGAACACAAAAGATGAATAAAGCATAGTAGGTGCAACAGTCAGCACTTCAAAAGATGCTGGCTCTTTAGCGTGTGCCTAATTAAAGGTTTTCTGCACTGCTGTGTGCCTCGGAGAGTACACATCCCAGGTTAAAGCAGTCACCCCTTCAAATCCAGGGATCAGCCCTTCCCTTCCAGGGATGGCCAGAGGTCCCTGTCTGTCACTGTGGCTGAGGAGTTGCTTGTTCTCTCAGCTCTCTCCCACAACTTTTTGCTTTGTACAAACAAAACACCAGGCCGGCAGGACCTACATCTAACACAGCCTCTTGGGAGGTGGCACACGGCCAAATCCGACTGGATGATTCCAGTTCAGACTGGTTCTGGGAACACAAACAAGGAGGTCCTTGCACAGTCGACACTATTTGGACACAGCAGCTCCCACAGCATACAAGGCTGCTCCTCGCTTATCAGCTATGGAGACCTGAGGCCTGGTTTGCCCACATTTTTCAGGCCACCTTATCTGAGTGGGGGAAGGTGGAATACCGGTGTTTTTCTTTTAATTTGTTTCACCGTAATTACAATTTTTGCTACACCACACTGGGAACTCGCTAAAGGGTGAGACAGAAATCAAATAAACTCCCTGCAAACATGGCTGATTTGCAAATGCACCTTGACTTAGACCTGTACAAATGAAAACAAAGCCTCAAGACGGAATTATTCAAGAAATGCTTTTGAATGCAAAGCATCTGAATGAACAATGGTCTTGGGTCCTGTCCTCCTGAAAGATTTTAAGATGAGATCTTCACACAGGAACAGAACATCCTAGCAAGCAGCCTTGAAAAGAAACGCTAAACACAGACACACAAATCAACATGCCTGATAGCTACACTCCACACTGCTGAACAGTAGGGGACAGCTTAAGGCAAGGAATCTTAACACCTCTGGAAGAGACTGAGCAGCTAAGGAGAGCCTTAAAAAGCAAGAGAGAGGCATATCTGACAGGGCAGCTTTTGAAATTACTACTCTAGAGAGAAGCTAACACAATCCGCAGTTTACAACCCTGCAACCGAAGCTAGCCAACAGGCGTTTAGTCATTCAGCTTCTGGCTTAAGAAAGTTCTCTTTGTCCTAAAAGAAATACATAAAAATATCATAACAACGTAATATGTAAAAATGAACGGGGCCATTTCTCTTGAAGAACTGTGTGTATGCATGGAGGGGTGGGGGCAGGGACATCCAATATTAAGAAACTAGTTATGTTCCTGAATGTTTGCACCATTAGCATGGGGATGACAGGCAACAGAAACAATTCAGATCTTTTATACAAGGCTAATCTCTCTCTCTCTCTCTCTCTCTCTCTCTCTCTCTCACACACACACACACACACACACGCGTCAGACCATACCGTTCCTGCTGAAGTTCTCCACTCAAATTGCTTCTCCAGGAGCAAAAGCAAATGGAAAATGGCCTTTGTTGAGCCTAAGTTCTGAAGCAGTTTTCCCCAATTGTCCCCATGAACAGGAAGCACCTAACCCACCCACACTCCACTAAATGCCATTTTAAGCAAGTGATTCATCCTTAGTTGGCAAATTCCTGAGCAGGAAAAAAAGGAGGGGGTGCCACAGGAGGGAATGGCCAGTATTATGTAATGCAATAAAGTTTGCCAAAGTCTACTTTCACTCCAGAAGAGGAGGCTAGTAAGCAAGAGACAGCAAACCAATCTCTCCAGCCAAGTCTCAGGAAGCCTGAATGTTAAGTCATGGTGGTTTTTCTAGCACCTTTCGCTACAGTAATTTTCATCTTCGTGTTTCAGGATACATGCAAGTAATCAATTTTTTTAAAAATCCATGACAAGGGCAAGTTTCAACAAAGAAGACAAATTCTTTCTAAAGTTCATCTGGTTTAACCAAAGAGTCACAGTCCATTAATCACAGCAACTACATTAGAAAACACAAGAATTAATTCAAGTGGAATTCTCGAAACACATTCTAGATAAAAAGAAGCTCTGTGGTCTCTACAGTAACATTACTTGAAAGCTGGGCTTCACCACAAGTATGTGAGTTTCACAAGCCCAATGTGAAATAATCACTGTTTGAAATTCCCCAGGCACTAGGCACGTTCCGCAACTGCTACGGGTCCATCTGACTGGCCCCTCCAGCTTTCTTAAGAAGGTGAGCAGAAGAACTTACAGTCTTTATTGCATTTATATCCCACCTTTGAGTACATGGTTCATCCTGCTCCTCAGTTAATCTACCTCACAGGGTCACTGGAGGGGTTAGGAGGCTGTGAGTGGCCCAAGACCACCCAGTGAGCTTCACGACTGAATAGGGGTTTGAACCCTGACCTCCCAGGTCCCAGTCAGACACTCTAACCAGTACACCACACTGGCTTCCTAGAGTACTTCTGCTATGGGGCAGCTATATAAATTAAGCAGGTAAATAAATATAGGGAATATTTCCCTTGAAACTTGCATTTGTTTTATTCTGGAATGTTTAATTTTCTTTTTTAATGTATTGTAAACTGCTTTGAGATTTTTTTTTCTTTGAAATATAAAGCAGTAAACAAATGAAATTAATAATAATAATAATAATAATAATAATAATAATTTCATTGCAAAAAAAAAATGGGGATTGTAACCTAGATTTAAGGTGCCATTTGGCAAATAGCTTATATATCTAATGCTGGAAATAATACATTCAACAACACCAATCAGTATTTCAGGCAAGTATGCCAGAGTCAAGTCTGCAAAAGCCTTGTACTAGTGGTCAAGCACTAACTAGAATAAGGAAGACAAAAATTAGTTTGATGAAACACTGAAAACACATTTCAGTTGGTGAGATTTTTATAGACACCAATAGAGGATAACATTGCAATGTTGGACCCTTCTTTTGCAAAGTCCTTTGCTGATTGGAGAAAATTAATTTTCAGAGCTACCAATTATTTACAAGCA
Organism: Podarcis muralis; assembly: GCF_964188315.1. NCBI lineage: Eukaryota > Metazoa > Chordata > Lepidosauria > Squamata > Lacertidae > Podarcis > Podarcis muralis. Next base: position 7,616,368 of record NC_135661.1, on the reverse strand, counting down.
TCTATAGCACTTTTCCCAAGTACCTGTAATGAACATTTGGACATGGTTCACATAAAACACATAGGCAAATTATGGCTTTGCGAGGACAAGCAAGTGTGCCAGTACATACAAGTGTGCCTCACCCTGTCCCGTTCCACCCCCGTTCTGCCTTCTACCACGTCCAAAAGGACCCAAGCATCAGCGACTGTTCATCAGTTGGGCATGCCTAAAATGGCTGTCGCCTGTACACACATACAATTTGACTGGGAAGGAAGATACAGTCCTTTAAAACCAGTTTCACATGATACACATTCTATTCCAAAATTTCTCTCATTCTCCCACAGCTCTTCATTGAAAAATAAAAACAAAACAAAAAAATCCTTCTATCAAGCCCTCGCTAAGCTTGAACATTTTGCCACAGTAATCCATTCAGCTACAGCCACAATTTAAAACCAACACTCCATTCATCTCCCAGGCGTCATTACTAAGAGAAGGTTATTCCTTTAAACTAACAAAATTTGCTGGAAAAAACACGTGCAGGCAGGGGGTGGGAGAAGAGAAAGCAAGGGAGACAATGACTGATAACTGGCACTGGATTTTAAATAGAAGTGGGAAAGCCGTATGAAACCAATCATATTAACTTTGTTCCATGAGGCACCATATTTTGAAATGCAGTACATATAAATGTCAACAACCTCATTCTTAAGCAGGGGCTCAAATGCTGAAGGTACAGGGAATAGAGCAATAAGAAAAGGACACTGCAATATCCCATGGGTAATCCTTGGGAATTCATATCGGGGCCCAGGATGAAAACATGGCAGTAATAAATATGACAGGGGCGTTTACATACCTGTCACTGCTGGTACTGCTACTGCTGCTGATTGAATCACTGCTTGATGATCTGCTCCTAGAGCCGCTGCCACTAGGGGACCTAGTAGGTCTTGACGCTTGGCTCGCCAGCCTCTGAGGAGACTGGGTCCTAGACTGGGATGAATGTGGTGACCGGCTCCTGCTGTGCTGGTAATTCCGCTCTGGCCTCCGGCCTCGTACCTCCCGTGTGAGATCATCCCTGTAGATATCCCTGTGTACCACGCTGGGCAAAGTAAACTGCTCCCGGGCCCGAGGCTCGTAACGGGGGTCATGAGCATCGAAACGGCTCGGGCTGCGACTCCGAGAACTGTAATAGAGTCCATGTTGTAAAGTCCGCTCTCGAGGATCTCTATAGTAATCCTGATCATAATGTCTTGTCCGATCAAATCCTCCTGTCCCCCGTTCATGGTGTCCATAGGCACTATGTTCATAAGCACGCTCCCTGTTATCTGAAGCCCTGCATTTAGGAGGGGGAAAATATTTATGTCAATCAGAGATGGAGGAGAAGGTCCCAACATCATGCAAACATTTAGTGTGGCATTGGCGATCTTCACAAGTAATATTAATAATAAATGACTCTAAATGACTATAATGACTATAAAGCAAAACCAATGAGCTTGGTTCTTCCACACAACTCCTCAGTTACATCTAGGGACAGCACAGCTTGGCACTGATTCTGCTTCACTGAATAAACTGGGCTTTCATGACCAGAGTTCTGCATCACAGAACAAACTAATGATCTTCTGGGCCCTGAATGATTTTCATAGTTGTTGTTTTTTTTAAAAAAAAACCCCACCAATTTAAAATATAATTATTCTAGGAGCACAATGCTCTAGGATTCTAAATAATTACAACTATTCATATTTTTCATTGCATGGGTATGCTGAAGATCTTTTGCTAAATGTTTGGCTGGCCATGAAAGCCCCTGTGAAAAGCATGAGTCCGGAAAAGGCAAGTTACTGTTAGCATTTTAGTTGCTAAGATTCCTTGGATATAATGTCAAAACAGCGAATGCTCAATACATTGATCCTATTAATTATCCAAGAGGTAGGTACTTTTAAGTGCCACAGACAATGTGGAGACAAAGCCATGCCCACAAAAGGCGTTAAGTCCCCAAAGCAAGATTTACTGGTAAGCTGTGGGCATTTTTGTAAGCAGCTTTGAATCAAAGAAAAGTGGGGTATTAATATTTAAAGAATAAAGCTAATTGCCACAGTTTCTATACTCCACATAAATAATCAGCAATTTGCTCTACTATGTACTTCAGAGTTAATGAGAACACTGTGCCTGTGACTCAGTTCTATGGCCCAGAACACTGATGAGTATTTTCATAGGATAGTATTTCAAAACCGAAAGCAAAATGACCCAGAAGGCTTCCAATAGTTTAGTACTCTAATTTATTAAAAGTAAAAGGATGGCCAATCTTTAGCGGCATGGCTAATCAAGAAAAATAGTAATTCAACAGGAAATGTTTGTGGATTTAGTAATAAGCCAGAGCCTGAGTTAGTTGCAAAATTTAAAGCCCCGTTTTAGGAAGAAGGGTTTTAAGCCATCTCCCTTTGTTCCAACAGTCCTCTTTGAAAACCAATTCACAGCTACTTCAGTTCTAGGCACTCACTCCTCTCCCACCTCCACCCCCACAGTCCCTCCTCTTCTGCTGGGTCCCAGGACAGATCTTCTCAAAAGCTTGAACTCTCTTGTATTTTTCTTTTGTTTAGTCTTAAGAGTGGATTAGAATCTTCCTTGATTATAAATTTCTCTCTCTTCCTACACATGCATCTCAAGCACAGGGCTAGTAACCCCTGAGATGAAGGTGCTTGATGAATCTTAAAGGCTTTCTTTTCTCTGAATTCCTGCCTCTTGAGCAATTCAGAGTTGTCTTAACAGAAATGCAAAGCAAAATTCCAAAATGCACAATATACATTTCCAATTATTTGCAGCTACATGCAAATAAGGCAGCAAACTGTTTCCAAATGTGTGCACGTGTGTGTGCATGTGTGTCTTCTTCCTTAAAAGAAGAAAAACAAGCAGCACTTTGCACCCTATGGAACATTATGCCAGTGAGAGCTGGTGTAATAAAGGAACAGAAGCAATACTCCTAGAGGGTTACTGGTATAGTAAAAGAGCTCCTTATCCATTAGAAGGACACAGAAGACAGACAAAAGAACTAGCAGAGCTGAAAATCTAATGACTACAGCAGTGCTGATTATCTATTAGTACTAATTACTACTGGAGTTAGTGGAAAGAGGGATTGACTTGGGTTAGGAGAGGAGCTAATATACACAGGGCAGGACATACCAACCTTTTCCAAGTGTGGAAACACGACCTATATTCCCAATTAAATCTAGGGAGAGAATTGTGAACATAACTTCCCCAATTTTGGCCCCTCTTATAGGGGTAATCCACCTTCTTAATGGGCAAGGGTGTCAAAATGATATTTTAGATGAGCGAGCAAGAAAAAAAAATCTTAGTGACAAACAGGGAAAAAAATCCACTGGAAGCCAGTTGTCCCAGATTGACATGAGGACTCTGTAACCCCCAGACTTCATTCTTCAGGCAGCAAATCACGTCTAGGTATATCCAACAAAAGAGAGTGACTCCAGCTCTAAGTCTGAATCAAACAGTTGGTAGAAAATACACCAAGATATGAATAGATGAATGCCTCGCTGCTGGCTAGCAGACATCCTCTGTCCATCTTTGTAACCATCCAACAAAGTCAATTTTCTCTTTATGTATCCACAAGCTGATTATCAAGAGTGTCTTTAAAGCTAAAGTGCCTTTTAACTGTACAGTGACAAGTGTGCTCTTAACAAGACTAGATAGTAATCCACTCCCCTGGGCCACTGGGATCTTGGCTGTGTACCATCCCACAAATTCGAGGTAGTAGCCATTATTCCAGCACCTTAACAGATGGCCTGTAATTTCCAAGATTTAGCAGTGTCCATCTCCTTCACTTTTGCCAATACCATGAGGAACAGTAATCCCAAGATATACGGAAGTGGTGTAGATCCAAAAGTGGAAACATCAAAAGCTGCCTTCTGCTGTCTTCACCATACCACAATGTATTCCCATGGCTAGAGGTTGTTTGTAGAATCCAAGACGATGAATGCATAACTTTTAAAAAGCCTACTGGAAATTTTTGGAATCAATCCAATTCTATACATAAACTATGCACACCAGAAAAACCCTGAAAAAACTAGCCATGAAGCTTCTCCAGGACTCTGTAGGTTCTACATTCTGAAGGTACTCCATACTGGGTTTTGAGGCTTGCAGTAGCGAAATAGCTCCATTTGATAATAAGGATACATCCGAGTAAAGCCTTAACGTTATCCAAGAATGAGATTGTTCTAGAAGTTCTAGAAGAATAGCTCCATAATCGAGGATGACCATCGGAAGTCTTCCGTCTTAGGTCCAAGTATCCAACCAGCTGCAGGAAATATCCTCTACAGATCCACAAGATACCAGCCACTGGGGCGGGAATCACTTCCGTTTCCAAACCCAAAATAGGAAACGCAGATAAATCCCCAAATTTTAAATCCATCTGGGGGCCCTATACAGGAGTTTGTGTTTCTCACCACATCAAATACAAAATACCTGCCTAGTGAAACCTTGGAACTTACCCATCAAGTCTCCGCTCATAGCGTCCTTCCCGTGCATGAAGCGATGGTGGTGGGCCATACGTGGGCCCACCACCACCTCCTCTGAACCCAGAAACCTCTCTACTACGAGATGCTATGGAAACTGTATCATCCAATCCCCGAGCAGCGCTAGGAATGGTTCCCGGTTCATTATAATCCGTCCGAAGGTCTCTATCTCCCATTTTGTTGACAGAGTTGTGTGCCTTCTGGGCACTCTTGATGTCCACAAAATCCACAAAGGCTGCCACGCCACCTTCTGACCCCCTTTTGGGGAGAATTTTGACACTTTCAACACGTCCATATCTAGGGGAGAAAGAAAGAAAAATAATATGTATTAAAGGCTCACACAGACAGAACATGTTGTCAAACCACATTTTAGTTGGCTGAAATTTCCAGCACTGAGGCTGTGGTGCTAAGCATATTTATTTTGCAATCCATATGTGACTCCCCTCTATTTTATCTGTCCTTGTAAACAAAGGTTTCTGTTAGATTTGCTTATGATTTTATTGTGTATTTAGTGTCTGTCGATGTTAGGGATGATGTCGCAACCATTGGCTCACACAATAAAAGTTTGACTTGCATATTTATTTTGAATTTATTCCTGTTAAACTTTCATTGCAGTAACTGTGCTTCACATCATGGCTTTAGTCTGTTAGAAACAAAGTTTCAAACAAACTGCTTTTTTACTCAGCTGCTCCTATCCTTCCCATCGCACTTTGTAAGTAAGTAAGTAAGTAAGTAAGTAAGTAAGTAAGTTGGTAAACAAACAAACAAAGCTGTGATACAATATTCAGTTTTGAATACCCCTAAATATTTTTTTAAAAAATTATGCTTTATACTGAAGGAAAAAGTCTTTTACATAAAGGTATGCCACAGCTCCAATATGCTTCAGTTCAATCAGCCTTAAAAGTAACCAGATCAAAGGATTTATTGAATGTGTGTATTTCCAACTTGCTCACAGTTTAGTAATATTATTATTTGCAAGGCACTGCTATACAATTTTAAAAAATAGAACTAACAACCAAGTCCTGCCCATGGGCTTACTATCTAAACAATGCTGTAAATCGCAGCTTCAGCCAGGTTTGGAAGAATATTTGGGAATTCCTAGGAAAAACCAGATAAAACATTTCATATCCCTGGATATCAGCACCACAGTTTGCACACACCAGTCAACCAAGGAAGTTTCTGTGTTTTTTGCAACCCCAGTGAGCAGGGAATCTGTTTGACCACTAATTTACAAATGTGGGTTTGAAGCCAATACACAAGATAGTCCTATTGAAATCAACAGACATGTCTGCTTTGAGTATGACTAATTTGATACAGCCCCTGGAAATATTTTTAATGTTCCCAAACTGGATAGACAAGGTGGAAGTTCTGAAATAATCCAGTTTTAATAAATCCACCTGTAAAGACCCTTTAACTGAACTCCCAGCTCCTTTGAACAAAATAAGTTTTTCTGTAAGCATTACAGTTCCACAGGTGTTCTATAAATGCTCCTATTTAAAACAGAAAATAAACTAACCTGGAGAAAGATGACAAAACAGTGCTATCTCACTAGAGAAAGTGCAAGAACTACCAAGGTTGTCAGACAACCTTCATGTATCTTTAATTACCCTTTAATTATAGCCGAGGAAAAGAACCATCCAGCTTCTAATTTTGACACACCTGACTCCATTTTCAAGAGTCTAAATTAGAAGTTTTAGGCCCAACCAGCGAAAGAACAAGTCAAAATCCCAGAAACACAGTTACATGGACTAGCCACATGGCAAAAACAATGCGTCAGCAGCACAATTCCCTCAGTGTCATTCTCTCTCCAGGCTCATAGACACTAGCGAAATCCACAGATTCATCCATGTGTGAGAATTGGCACCACCAAAGAAGTTCCACAGGAAGGGAAACCTGCTGAATATTGCCAGGAAAGGCCCTACATCTCTGCCACAGGGAACAAGGGGGCCACTAATGCTCTTCAGTAGAAGCAGAAATCCCGCCACAGAATTTGAGGGTTATTACTTGCTTCAAGTTCTCCAATGCTAGCTGGTCTAAGACTCATGGGGTGTAGAAACCTCGTACAGTGCAAGGGGTAGTAGAGCACGTTCTGTTCAGATGACTCTTAAGTGTTTTCAAAAACAACTGATGGGGCGATGTAGGACTCCCAGCCTTGAAATCTCTGCTAGCTACACGAAGCTCACTGGCTGCATTGGAGAAATCAGCACAGCCAATCAAAGCGGGGGGGGGGGGGCACAGCTCCGTAGCAGAACACATACTTTGCATGTAGCAAGTCCCAGGCTCAATGCCTGGAGATTTCAGAAGCAGGTGACAGGAAAGGCCTCTGAATCCAAGAGCCCAAAGGGCCACAGCCAGTCAGAGAGCCTAATACTAGGCTAGATGGATAAATGGTCTGCGCTGGTTTAAGGAACTTTCCTATAATCAGAGGCACAGGCCAAATTTACAATATGTGTGGGAGGAAGGAAACCTATGCAGTCCAATTTCTCCATCTACGGTTTTAAAAACCAGGCACAGCTGGAGACACTATTGCCAGATTACTACCACAGAGATTGCCCTATTTTTTTCAGCCCTAACACAGATTGCACAATACTTGTTCACCCACACCTAAATCTCGGGGCTGTGTAACTATTTGGCACAGCATGTCTTCTCATGCAACAAGCCACTGGGATGCGTGTGGCAGCTGCTTTTCAAGGAGGAGAGAGTAAAAGTTACACATCCTCAGCAACATACACAACAACCCTCAAGACAAAGCAGCTGTGCGAGCAGGAAGGCTTTCAACGCTCTGTGCCCTAGCATCGCCTGCGCCTTTTTAATTGCACATACCTTTTAGTCACCCACCGTGAAGATTAATCTGCCTAGTGATCCAGCCCAGCCCCACCCATTGGCTACTCTCCAAACTGCTCCTGTGGTGGCAGTTCCCGCGGGGAGGGGAGCTGCATTGCTTCATGCTATCTGATCCAGAAGGGAGGGGAGGGAAAAGATCTGCAATGTTGCATCACGGGATCATTTACTGCAGCAGAACAATGCACGGCAAGGAGAAGAGAGGCTTTCTGAAGGGCTGCCGGAGGACAGGCAATGGAGGAAAGGGAGAGCATTTTCCACGGTGGCATTTGCAAGAGACACAACAAGGAAGGAGAAACAGCAGAGAAAAGCTTTTGTGAGGGTAACCTTCATTGGGAAAGAGATACAAAAAGGACAGGAGCCATCATGACCTTCACCATGCTGAAAAGAGCCCTTGTGAAAACGCTTCCTCCATCTCTCTTTACTTACTTCAGCCTTTCCAAGAAGCAAACAGATAAAAAACAGAGAAAGGGGGGAGAGGGGGGATTTGCTGCATGCTGGCTCTAAAGATCCCCATGAAAACAAAGCTCCTCTTGTTGCTCTTTTTTAGTAACCTTCCCCACCTTGCATAATTCATCTTAATCAATAAGTAACTCGCAGCATGTCAGACAAGCTGGTCTCATTGTATGGTTTGCTTTTCAGTGGCTTCTATGAAGCTCTTTCTCCAAGTAGAATCCTCTGGGGGCATGAAGCCCTTTTCTTAGTTCTCCAGAACAAGTGTCAGTTGATCTGTTCCTTTAAGGCACCTGAAGGCTCCAGAAGACAGGACAGCAAAACTGGGACTCAGGGCCCCTTGTCAATTACTCAACCACAAGGCCACGCTAAGCCAGTTTTTCTGGACTTAAACATGATGAGCACATTCACCTTAGACCAGGCTACGACAAAGAAGCCAACAGGGCAGCTGTGCTGCCCCCTCTCCTCTTTCTTCCTCCACAATGGATCCTGGGGCAGGTGGTTTTTTTCCAGGCTTAATTAAGTAGATTTCTTCATTGTCATCCTTAGGCTACGTGTCACCATGAGACAAGCCTCAGCTGAACTGGGGAAATGGGGAGACCTGAGGAAACTGTCTGCAATAATCCATCATCACACTCCATATCAACCTAAGTTAATGATGTGCATGTTAGCATTTTTGTTTGTTAACTATAATTAGTAAAACTGATTACAAAAGATTACGACACTGAGGACATTAAATCTGGGGAGGCAGAAATCTGCAAAGGCCACCAGAAAAAAATAGGACAGCTTAACAAAATATAAACGGAAAGAGCAAGAGCCAATGTGGGGCTGTTTTCCAAAAATAGGAATTTCATGGTAACAGGGATATGGTGACCGGAAGTTTAAAAGTCAATATTCCATCACTGAATCTGACTTAGTTAGTACTCATTCCAAAGACTAACACAATATCTAGATTTCACACATGCATTTTATACAGTCATTATTGGTCAATTTAGTCCTTTTTAAAGCATAGCTGTGAAAGAGAGCTTGTGGTTTGCAAAACTAGGTTCTCCCAAGCTACTGAAAGCAGAACTAAACTGCTGCTGCTTATTTGCTGGCAACAGATTCCAAGGGCTCAAGGCAGAAATTGGCTTAATTAACAACACTGATTAAGAGAAAACCATATTCACAACTACTGCAATGTGTGTTTAACCAAAAAAAAAAGTGTGCTAAATGTGGCGGTTGTGGGGGGAGATTCCAGAACCTGCCATTCACATTTTTACAAGTCACTCTTGTAAACAAACACCAGCTTTGCTCAAATTATCACGGAATTGGAGGAGGGTGCGTAGACACATGTACAGGTACTACAGGCTCTTGCTAAGCACTATAGGTGTGTTCAGATTGCTCATCTTTGTTCATGCAAACACAGCCCAACCAAGTGAGGTCAACAGCACTACTAACAATGTGAATGCATATATTCTATTCAATTAAAATCTCTATCTCCCCCCCACACACACACACACACTATCCCATGGGCACATAAGCTGGTTAGCAACACATGCATTTAAAAAAACAACAATGCCCAAACAAATTATAGGTATTGCAGACCTGGAACACCTACAGATACACTGATTTAATGGCATGCACAGAGCAGGGCAATAATCTTATGTTCCCTGTTACCATTTCCCATTAGTCTGCTTGTATATGTCTATAAAAATAGGTAAGGAAGTTGCAAGCTCTTTCCTCCATATTTACTGGAGTCCTAGTAATTATCTATGTTAATTTCAGGCAAGTACGGGCAGCTCCATACCATACATTTAAAGCACATGGCTTTCCCCAAGGAATACCAAGAACTGTAGTTTGTTAAGGGTACAAAGAACTGTAGGTCTGTATGGTGAAAACTACATGATTCTTTTGAGGAAGTCATGTGCTTGAAATGTATGTTGGATCTGTTTTAAATGTTTGGTGTGGATCTGCCCTAGCTCAAAAGAAAATTCTATATCACATAAAATTTACACAGTTAAGATGATAAATCCAGAGGAGTTAGGCATGCTGCAGATCTTCCAGGCAAAGAATAACAGTACCTACTTCTTCACTATAAGCTCCATCAAAACATCAAACACTTGTTTCATGTTACAGTTAGTTGCTAAGCAGTTGTTGTCACAGGCATGTAGCAAGCGGCTAGTTTTATCACACTGACCGCACTGCGATAAATGCTGAACATATAGCAAAAAAGCATTACTGTAAAGGAAATGGCGCTTGGCCATCCTCAGAACTGTTCTCCGGGACAGTGTGCATCCTTCTTTCAAAAACTATGCTTAAGTTCAATGCCCTCAACATCCAGGGCATGTTTGGTTAACCTAAAAGGGAGGTGTTGCCAAAAAAAAAAAAAAAAAAAAAAAAAAGGCCATTCCATATAGCTCTCCCCCTCTAGCCAGATTAAACACTTCACATTTTCCCTCACATCAAGGGATAACTAGCTGGAGGTGGCATGCCTTTTAAAAAACAAGAAAGCCCAGTTCCAAAGAAGTCTTCAGTGGCATTAAATTGAACTGGTTGCAGCTCTAAGCTGCCAGTGCATTTTGGCTTTCACCACAGACACATAAGGAGCACACAGCAGCTCTTCCTGGCATCCACAGATCTGGGTGGCCAGTGCCAGTTTTCAAGCTGCTGACAGAATTTCAGACTGTGCATCATTCCAGTCTGTCCTCAAAAGAATGGCAGATGACAGCTATTTTCAAATGCAGTATACAACCCACCCACCCTCAAGGATCATCAGTGCACCAGTTTGGGATTAAAACACACACACCCCACACCTCCGATGAAGCGAAAGAGCACAGGCATTTTTTTTTAAGGGGAGGGGAGACAGTGAAGGTGCAAGTATGCAAGACTGAGGTTTTTGATTAGTTTGCCAATGCATCAATTCAAAGTGGGGAAAATATTGGTTGGTTGGTTTATACAGCGCCTTTATCTTCCAATGATCTCATGGTTCTCTTCCTCTCTACTTCATTCTCACAGCAAACCTCTGAGGCAGGTCAGGCTAAGAGATGGTGAGTGGCCCACGGTCACTCAGTGAGCTTTATGGCTGGGTGGGGATTCAAATCCAGCTCTCCCAGGTCATAGGTGTGCAGTTCAAGCACCACAAGACTAAAGGCAAGGCATGAGCCTAGCAATCATTTTGACAAGAGACTTCCCACCATGGAGAACGAGAGTTCGTTTCTGAACATGTCATGGCACCAGTTGGGACTGCATAAGACTTGCACTGGTATAGGAAGAAGCACATGTGGGCACACAGAGTTCTACCTGAGTCTTCAAAGAAGTTGTAAGTTTTAGAAATACAGGCTGGGCCCCTGAACAATAAGGACTATGTTATGTCCTCCAATAGCTCTTGCAGCAGGCACAAATAGGTCAGAGTCCTGTGTTTTCCCATTGTAACATGAGGCTAAGGAGACTTACACAAACAGAAAAGAGGTGTTCTGAAAATCAAGAGGGAGGAGCAGGAACCATCAAATGCATCAGCCAAAAGACAGCCCAGCCATATCTACCTGAATGTAGCTCACAGTCAAGTTGATGTCACTCAAGTGTCCTAAAGGCCATCTTGGCACAGCCTCATCAGAGATGTCCTGTTCCCAAGTGAAGAGAATTCCCTAACATGGGGAAAGTTAGCCAAAAGGGAGATCACCCCACCTACTGGTTTTAGAGATTCTCTTTTGCTTTCCTTAAAAAATTGTGTTTCTTCAGACTGATGGCGAAACCAAAGACCGTTACCACTTGTGGGGCTGCACTTGCTCAAGGCTGCTGTCCACAGACCACAATGAAAGTCTCAGGGTACCACAACACATGTCAGAACAGCTTCTGTTGCTTTGGAAAATGTTTCACAAGTGAATCAACTTGCAACCTTATATGGTTGTATTGAACATTAGTCCTACTAAGAACAGACCCAAGGAAATTAATGGACATGACCAACTTACTAGGTTTAATTTTCAAATGTTTTGATACTCAGCACTTTTGCTTTTTTAAAAAAGTTTCCATTTCTACAAAATATAACATAGCTTGCCACCATTAAGGCAACATACTTCCTACATCTGTGGGTTGACAGAAGCAAGGCCCCCATGACCTCTGCACAGTGTTCAAAACTCCCATTGTTCTAGGCGCATTTTGTGACAGGGAATTTCATTAGGGCAAGCAGTTTCTGAGCTCTGGGTGCAGTAGTGTGCCTAAGATTTCAGATTAAAACTGCAGAATGGAAGGAAAGGAGGACCTTTTTCCTACCTTCCCACTTCCAGCTACTCTTTGAAGACTGGAGAAGAGCCCCTCTGAAGAATATTAGAGGGAAGGACTAAACCATGTGAAAAATGAACATAATATTTCATATCTCAGTTTCTAACACTGCCTCTGCATAGTTCTAACTCGGAGCTAGTACCATGGGAGCAATTATGCAGGAGTCAAATTGCAATGACTTCCCCATATAAGCCAAGAGATTGGTGGCAGCATGTCAAGACTAGTCCTGACCCAATACCAGACACTAAGTGCTGTCCTTGAATGGAAAACCAGATTTCCCACAAGCCAAGGCCCTTGGGGATCAGGCAGTGTCCTCCAGAATCAGTGTTGAGGCTCAATGGGGAAGGCGGGAGCCCCGCTCCCTGCATCTGCTGGCACCAAAAGGTCCAGTTCTGGGCCAGACTGACAACAGAGCATACTCTGTGGACCCAAAGTCCACAGAGCCTCATAAGTCAAGGGCATCCTTATGAGAAAGTAATCCCTGAAACTCCTTCACCACCAGTAACTGTGGTTAGGGTGTGGTCTAGGAGGTCTGAGTACACAAAGTCTGCCTCTTGAGCCTCCGAGTTGCAAGTAACTTCCCATACCACTGGTTCCTTGTTTACAAGCCTCATCTCCCCTCCTTGTTGTGCTGCACTTTGCCTGGACTCCCTGAGGTATTGACCTCGGACTGCTGGCTGGCATTGCCTCTGCATCATGCTTTGCACCTGAACTGATTCCAGGTGTCTGACCCCGGTTTGTTTGGACTGGACTGCACCTTCAACCTTGTTTTCCTTGGCGAGTGTTGCTGTAAGAGGCTTACAGCTCCTGGAACTGGGACCCAAGCTCACTGAAGAACAACACAGTAGGGTGGGGGGGTGGGGGAAGAGAATGACATAAATTCCTTGCATCAGATTATAAGCAACATATGATCATGTTAGTTTTCCATACCACTTTTTAAGAGCCAAGGCAATATATAGCAAAATATAAACCAACAACCATTAATAAAATAGGGTACCCAGCCTTTAATACACTAGGAGGGATGCCTTAATCTCAAGAACAACTCAATTTTACAAGTGTTGTTTTATTAATGTTTATTCTATGCATTTATTATTGCAACTCACCGTGGAGTCTTATGACAAAAGGGTGGAATATTAGTTTTTAAAATAAATTAAAGAAACCTTTCAAGAAGTGCTCTGGGAATGTGTGTGTATAAGTCAGTGGTATGGATGCAGCCCATGGGGCCTCCCTATCCAGCCCCCAGTGTCCCCTTTTCACCCCCACCACAATTAAGCTTGGAAAAAATCTGTCTAGTGGCTCAAACAGAATGTTTTTTCCAAGAGTACTTGTTGGGGTTTCTTCTGGGGGGAGGGATGGAGAACTGGGTAATCTTCATGGAGAATGCAGCTAAAGAAAGGTCAAGCCTCCCAGCTGTAATCTCCAGGAAGATCACATAACTGGGCTCCCATAAAGGCTCAAATGCTTTTCAAGCCTAACTGTTAAGCAGGGAGAGTGAATGTGGATGTTGCATGTCTGTGCTCAGTATCTCGACCTACTTTGGTCTTTGCCATGCCCACTATTGGCATTCCCCCCCCCCAAAAAAAAAAGGTTAACCAAGGAAGTATGCAACCTGAGGGGTTCCTCTCCATGCTAGGCAGGCGTATTATCTCTCATACACACTATCCAACAGGGATCTAAGTAAGACCGTCTACAAGTACTAGTCATGCTGGTTCCAGTTTCAGGATACAGTTTGATGCACCAAAACATGATGCAACACTAGCTTAACTAGAGGCCACAGTGGGACATACATGCACATATGCCATTAGTAATGACTAGCCTACACCACTGCCCTTCAGTATCTCGAGTAAACAGATACACAACCCTTTCTTTATCTATTCATTTGTAAGAATGAAGCCAACAGATCATTAATGCATGTAATTAGCAGTCAACTTAGTTCGTCAAGTTTAGTCACACTGAGTGAGAGTATGACCACCACTCCTCTCCCACGCCAAAAGCACAAAAATGTTTGCGGAATAAGAACATTTACTTCTATAGTTCAAAGACTTCAGGCTTTGCGACAAGGAACCCATGAGCCCATCTTGCAACACAAGTGACCTTTGTCTAAAGCTTTACTGCATACAACCAACCGCAACAGAGATATTATGAACTCAGCATCATATTTCTTGCCCCTGGAAGAATTTCAGCCTTCCTAGAAGTTTTACATCTGGCAGACAAGGAGATAGTTTACAGCTAGAGATTATAATGATTGCCTTCTCTCTCAGCTCATTTAATTACCTCCTTATCAGACATGTCCAGTTTCACAAAAGTCAGCTAAGATTCCTGGAGCTCACTTGGGTTAATTAGAAATTTGTAGAATACAAAAGGCTGAAATCCTAGCACAATTACTAGGAATCAAGTCCCATTTAATGCAGCGGGGCTTGCGTCTGCGTAATCAGTTTTGGGATCAGAATTCAAGGCTGACTTTGGGAAGGTTATGTGCTTCAGTGCGTACCTTTCTCAAATAGCCAAGCCACTTGCAAAACAGGGTGCAGATCACATTGCAGAATGTCAGACATGGTATCGCTTTTATGGTATCATGACTATTTAGAAGCAGGCTCTTCTAGAGCAAGAAACAAAGCAGCTATGTGGGAAGTTTAAGAAAAATACAGCCCATGAAGTTTCACCCGTTGACACAAACTTTCTAGAGGTTTGGCTGCTTTGTGGCTTTTTTGTGTTTTGAAATGTTATTTATAGAACACTGTCACAGAATGCAAAGAACTGCTCCCCAAAGGAAATTTCAAGGCTGCCCCCACTTTACGGGCATGAGGCTTGCTCAAGGCTATCCAAAATTCCACGGCTGAATCAGACGATGTGAGGCTGCCCCTCCTGTTCAAACACTCATTTCATGTCCAGTGGGCTGGCAGGAAGGAAGAATCCAAGGATTTCTCCGGGGAAACGCACCAGCAGCCTCAAGCTGTTTAACAAGCATGTAGTTCTGAGGAATCCTACACATCATGAAGTGGCAGAGAGCAGAACAGTTCTGTCAGCCATAGCATAGCAATGATCCCACAGCTACCTAGAACCTGGAGCACTCTGCTCCTCTTCCTCCAAAAGATAACAATGAGGGTGTGGGCAGAATTCAAAACACAATAGCATTAAGGCAGCAAACCAAACTTTGCCAATATCAATTGCAGTTATTCTCATGGGGATCTCTGTCCGTCTTCAGAAGGAAAGCCTACTTTCTCTGCTACATCCTTCCCAATGACTCATTCCCTCTCTGCACCAAATCCTCCTTTCTGTCAAGTCACTTGCAAAACAGGGTACGCAACACCACGCAGCTGCAAAATTTAAATGAAGGTGGTAGTTTACTTAGGGAGCCATGTACAAGATCCAGACCCAGCCTTCTCAATCCGTATGGCCTTGGAAGCATGTTTAGGCTTTCATTAGTCATGCAGAGGCAGATCAGTGAACAAAGAGACTAGACAGCTAGCATCCAGCTGTACATACTCCTGTCTGTGGGGGATGAAAATGCCAGAAGGCACGCAGCTTGTGCTGCTTATGTGCATTAGTGCAAAGGTAGACAACATGGTGCCCTCCAAATGTTGTGGACTCCAACTCCCATCAGCCCCCTCGCCCCCACCTCTGCCAGCACGTCATGGACAGCAACTGGAGGGCACCACATTGGTAGAAAGGAGGAGGAAACAGTATGCGACTTGAAGTCACCAAAAATAAAGAATGTACAGGAAAAGGCCTTAGGGAAAAACAGGTCTTAAAGGATACCAAACTGGTGTTTTTCTCCCACAATAAGACTCAGGGCCTAAAAAGGGTAAAATGAAATGGGAAACCTCAAATGTCACTTTTCATGCATCTTGTGAACATGAAGCAGCACAAGCTCTTGAGAAGCACTCATTATGTTTGTGACGCCCATCTTTAACAGACACCATTTTATTAATGGACTAAACACACACATTATCTTATGTACTTAAAACAGAAGTAGTTGAGAGCAAAGGTTCTTATTTTTCTCCTCAAGTTAATCATGGAGAAACGTGGACATTTGGCATTTGTGCAGAGGAAAAATGTTACTATATTTAGCCTCCTTCTCTTTGCAGGCTGCCATGCTTCTGTTTCAGCAGTGGGAAATTGCTTCAGTACTTCAATGACTGAAATGATTTGGATGCATTTACACTAGCGAAACACTTTCAGTTGCAACTAATCAACTCCTCAGGCCCTGAACAGAAACCATGAAAGGAAGGGGTACCTTAGCAGTTTCAGATGCCGTTTTAAATACGATGTATAATCTGTATGCACCACCTTAAAGAGACTTAAAAAAAAGAAAAAAAATCTGTATTTCCAGAATTACATATCACCTCCACCATACCTATCACATAGCCCCCTTACCAGCAGTCATGTACGTTCTTTGGGGCAATAGACCTGTTTTTTCCTTCTAAAACTCTGTAAAGTGCTGTGTACATAAAGGGCACTGTATGTATAAGAAGAATAAAATAGTATCTTTGACACAAACAAAACCTCAGGGCAGTTTTCAAAAAAAAAAAAAAAAAGGATCACAAGAACTGTCAAAATTACAGGCAAAACATTATTCGGATATTATTGTAACAGCCCCCAAATATACAAAAACACAAATTTACAAAAACTAATAAAAATGGTATGCATCCAAATTCATTTTACAGACTTCAGTTTACAACTTTATGACATTTTGCTTGGTCCTAATAAAGGCATTATGGAAAAGGAAGTTTACTGGAGACTTCCAAGCCTCTCTCCTCAATTCCCTTTATAAGGTTTTAGAGTTTAGGAGTCCCATTCGGAAACATTTTTTTTCCTCTTTAACGAGTCATTCCTAAATGTACTTTTTTTTGAGTACATTTTTTTTTTAGAACCCTGGAATGAACAACTTGAATGTGTTTTCTTCTGAAATGAGAATGTATCACCGGTACCAACTAGAATGACTACATTTCACAGTGGTGTGCTGCTAACCTTTTTTTTACCTTTTGCTGCTAACAGAGGCTAGTATTTGGCTATGCCTGCCATTTATGTCCGGCAATACATCAGGTAGTTTTTTTGCCTCTGCAGCTAAAGGATGATAATTACTGCTTGCTCAGACTCTGCATATTCTTTGTCCTATTTTCAGACTGGGGGGATGGGTGGGAACTTTGCACAGCCCAGCTAAATCCAAAAAGGCTCTTTTCCCTCTGAACTAAAAGAGGTCCTCTCCTGTAATTAAACCTTACTCATTCTATAGGCAACCACTATCAGCAGCCTGTCAAATATATATGCAAAACACAGCTATCCTCCAGCACACTGATCTGATCCTCAACTGGCAGGTCAGGACTCACTAGTGGGTCGTAGCCTGATCCAAGGTGGGTCATAAAAGGAGCACTACCATCATGCAAATTATGGTAAAAGGATAATAAATGGGTCCCCAGTTGCGTGTCTGGGTTAAAAGTGGGTCCTGGGCCTGAAAGGGTTGACAATACCTGCACAAGACAGCCAGGCAGTTATTGTGCAACTGGGCTCTGCCCTTCCCCCACACAAGCCAGGGACATACAAAGGAAGGGCTGCTCTATTGTCAGTGTACAGTACTCACAATGGCCTCCTCCTGCCAACCGAAACTCAATTCAACAGATATCTGATAGTGAAAGGATTCAGTAATCCAAGTAGCTAGAAGCAGATGGAAAACACTTTTGCATATTTGGCCATATCAATTCTGGAATGTGCACCTTAGTATTTACCAGCTCCCACCCACCCCCAATTCCAAATGCAACAGCCAAATAAATCTGATTCTGAAATCCAAGCACATACACACACTAAATTTCAAGACCTATATTTAAACTGATGGCACATTCAGAAAAATGAAAGAGCCACTTAATTCAGATCCTTCCATTTTTCTGAACCATCACTAAGCAACAGCACCATGGCAACTTTGTCCAGCATTAAAAATGCTCTGTGAAAACAGGGTGAAGACGACACTGAAAAGTCAGATTTAATTCTCACTGGAGGAATCCTTTGGCAATCTTGGTGCATAAACCCATCATGTCTTTTTTTTTAAATCACCACTCCAAAATCTAGTCTATCACTACCCTGCAACAAGCATTATTTTAAAAAAAACCCAGACAGGTCTAGTTGTACATATCATTTTAAGCTCTGATTATCTGTATTTCCAGTGTAAGGCATAATAAATAATAGGGCAACTGACCATTTCTTAATGGGAAATAAGGCAGCTGCTTCAGTTTTATGTAACAGCTACCAGGATCTGACTGGCTGGATTATGCCCCTCTTATATCTAGATTTTAATTCATTCAGATTAATTTCTTAATCCTTTGTCTGCCATTCTGTGTTTCATGCCACTTGGCACAAGGTTATTCTTACAGATTTGGCCCTTTACAAAACCTGGGAAGACCGTTTGCAAGGAGGGGATGTCCCTCGTGACCACAAATGCTGCAGCAGCAACTGCTCTTTTCTGCGAAATATTTTCCCTGTGCATGTTTTGGAGGAAGCTCCGCAGCTCAGGCAACTGTAACAAGGGAGCTGGAGAAATTCTCTCCTTACGCTGCTCTCCTAGCACTCCCCCACCTCCCTGTGTGCAGCCCGAGATCAGCTCTGTTCTTCCCTACATAAACTGGGCCGCCATTTTAGAAAGGCATTCACACCAGCCAAAGCACTGCACCAGTCACCACTTCAGAAAGGGAGTCCTTTCCCTGAACATTTCCTCCCTCCCAACCTATGGAAGATGAACAGGGGAGAAAGCAGGAAAATGTCTCTAGAAACAGGCAGCGCTGCTAATGAACAAGTCAAGCTACATGCTGCTGGGCACAGCAAATCCTGCAGCACACAGTTTGCCTGGATGTGTCTCTTCCTCTCTCAGCCACAGAAACCAACACTAAGAAACAAGCAACGCATAGGGAAACCAAACAGAAATAAAAGGAACCATTGTTCCCATGCATGTTGCATTTTGTATAGAGGAGCACTGTTAAAACCTTTCCCCTCCCTCACCCCCAACACAAAAACAAATGAAAAATTAATGACTGAAGAAAGAACAAATACCAGTTTATCGGACGTAACGCCACTGGTCTTCCTCCCCACACCCAAAACTGCAATACTGGGGAGGAGGGAGATAAATGATCTGCTTTAAAAGTTGCAAAATGAGTTAACTCTGACAAATTTGGAATATACCTAAAACACTGATGAACAAGCGAAGGCCAAGTAGCTAGAGAGCTTCCCTTTAATAAAGCAGGGCAGAGTTCTACTCTCCTTTCTCCCCCTGCTTCACCAGCCAAGCTTGTTCCCCATGAGGTAGCGACCAAGTCTATTTTTCCCATGGTGACTCATTAGGTTCACTCCATAATTTTCCTACTCTAAACATTAGCAAGAAAATTACAAGGAAATTTACAAGCCCTTTCAGAGTCTCAAACTGGAAACTATTTTAGCTGACCAAAACACTTGTCTAGAATTCTACCTATCAGTTTCCTTCCACAATGCCATTAACAGGCTTCCACTGTAACAGCAGAAGTGAGTTGCGAACATGGAGCTTACTCCTGCAATTATACATCACCTAGGATCCATCCACTACTAAGAAGGCTTACAAATCTCTATATCTCTCTCTCTCTCTCTCTCTCACACACACACACACACACACACGTTGGCGCTATTAAGTTAATAATTATTAAGCCAAATATGACCTGTTGCTAGATGAATAAGAGGCAAGGAAATATTATTTTTGTTTGACTGGGCCTAAGGCAGCAAGAAAAATATAAAAAGTAACAATACCAATCTGGTCTTCAGAATTAGCCATGGCAGAAAACTGTTCCATCGCAAGGGAAACCAAAGGAAGTTGGGTTCAAGCAGGATTTCAGCTTCTATTCCCTCAAAGTTGTGCTTGAATTGCCAGGTCCCAAACATTTCATTCATAAATTCTTTCAAGAGGCAGGCAAGCAAAATCAATCAATAAATAAACAGTTCAGACTGACACTTGTGCACCCCTGAAAACAGCAATAGTTTATCCATGTTGTGTTTATGATACACTGAAAAGCAAAAAAAAAAACCAACCCAAGAAACAAAAACCCTCAGTTCCATCAGTGGATAGTGCTGGCACAAAAATATGGAAAAGAGGAATTAGCAGGCCTCTTCAGGTAAAAGTTGTTTCCATTCCAGAATGCCCTTAGAAAAATCCAATCCACAATGCTGATGGCACTTGGCAGTATCCTTCTTCCTCAGACTCTGGAGTTTCTTTTCTGAAGTTCCTTCCTTTAGTGTGTCAAAGATTCCAAGTGCAGGAGGGGATCCTTAATCCCAGCCCCCCTGAACTTCCTTCTCTCTTGGATCCAAGGCATTCCAATTCTACCAGATCCGTAGGGGTAAGCAAAAGCAGCAGCTGCTATAATACTCAAGACAGGTTTTCCCAGGCACATCTGTGGCTTGGCCTGTGAAAGGGCTCTCTCATCAGGCACTCAATTCCAGGTCCAGTCTTAGGTTTTCCCTTCCACATGGACAACCATGAAACTCCCTTCCTAACACATCCTGATTTATATCCATGCCTCCACAGGCACCCCCTCCCAAACTAGGGGTATTTGATCTCTCTCCCCCCCACAACCCTCCCACCGTCTCTTCTGCTTTCACACAACTCCAAGAGGAAAAGGTTCTCCCCTCAATGCTGGAAGTGGCACTTTATGTGTTGTGGGGTGAGAGTAGTCACCTTCCTCGTTCTTCTCTTGACATCTTGAAGATTCCTCATAGTTGCCATGTCCCTGGGGATGGTACTCCTTCCCTCATTTTGCTAACCTCTCTCCCTCAATGATGTGAAATGGAAGATTCAGCTGGCCTACTCTTCCTCCCACCCCACCCCCACTTGTTTGCTTATGCTCTCCTGAAACCAACAACCCTTCATTATCTGGAGGAGTCACTGTTCCCTGCCTTCACCTCCCAATGCGCTCTCAGAAGCAACTGCCCTTGTTATAACTTAGGTCTTGCCTCAGTTTCCTATTCCCCCCCCCACTTCCTTAAGTCTGGAATTCCCTTCTTCCATTTTTATCTAGGGGCTGAGCTCATAGTCTAGACTCTTCCCCTCACTCAGCCTCTTGCCTTTCAAACGTTAAGGGTTTTTCCTTTCCCACCAGTGCGTCTCTCTTCCCCTATTTATACAGGGAATTCGAGGGTGGGGAGTGTGTTCATCTAATATATATATATTTTGACTCGTGGTGGTAAACCCATCCACCCCTCTCTCTCTCCCTACCTGCCTACCTAGGCAAACCCAGCTGGAGCGCTTATCTTCAGCTAGGCAGGATGTAACTAAATGTAATGTAAACCGCCCTGTGGCCTTCGGATGAAGGGCAGTATATAAATGTAACAAATAAGTAAAATACACTCTTCCTCTCCCCCGTTGGTTGAAATTATGTGGGGGAGCGGGAAGATCCCTACACGCACCTTTTCCTCTTACGTTGGACTGAAGCGAGGAACCTCTTTCCCCCTCCTTTTGCCTCCCCCACCCGCCCTCTATTTACCCCCTGCTCTCCCCCCACTTCTTCCCCCTGCCCTTTCGGGGATGTCCTTCGGACTCCACCACCAGCCCCTCCCTCCCTCCCTTCCTCCACTCACCGCTTGAAGTGCTCGATGATCTTCTCCTCGCGGACGTTCTCCGGCAAGTTGCCCACCCAGAGGTGCCTGGTCTCCCGGACCATGCTGCTGCCAGGCGATGGGGGCTCCTCCGCGGCGGGCGTTGCTCTCGCCGCCGCCGCCGCCGCCCTCCGCTCGGCTCGCCTCAGCACCGCGAGCGGGGGAAGAAGCAGAAGCAGCTGCAGCCTCCTCTTCTTCCCGCCGCCGCCGCCGCCGCTCTTCGCCGCCGCCGCACTCGGCCTGTGCCTGCCGCCGCCGCCGCTGCTTCTCTTTCGCCGCCGCCGCCGCCTCCTCCCTCCGCGGCGCCGGTGGGGGGCACCATCCCACCGGGCCCTCCCGACACCCGCCGCCGCCTCCTGCTGCTGCTGCTTCTCCTCGCGGCTGTCGCTGGTGGTGGGACCGCTGCCGCCGCCGCCGCTCCTCCTCCTCCCTCCGCGGCGCTTCTTCCCAATTTCTCCTCAGTAGCAGTAGTAGCAGCAGCAGCAGCAGCCCCCGCGGCGTCCCCCGCTCGCTCCGTTCACTCGCTTGCTTGCTGTCTCACCCCCCAAGCTCCGCGCGCGCGCATGCGCCCTCGGCCGCCGGCCGCCACCAACCCGGGTCCTCGCGCTTCAAGGCTCGCTCCTCATTGGGCGGCTGGGCGCGCGGCGAACCAGCGCGTGCGTGTGCGTGTGTAAGGAAGAGAAAAAGGGGCTTGTGTGAGAGAGAGAGAGAGGGAGAAAAGAGGAGGAAGCGCGCGCATGCGCTCTCGGGTATTGTGCGAGGAGCTGCGAGCTCTCGGAGGCCGGGAAAGGAGTAGGGAGGTGGGGTGGGGGAGGGGTGAGAGAATCCCGCTGTCCCCAATACGCCTTCTCCGCGGGAAGCGCGCAGGCGCACAACGCTCGCTTCCCCGCTTCGCTCGCGGTCTCAGGCTCTCAGGCTGTTGCGCATGCGCCCTCCAGGCTGGGGCGCCGGTGTTGTCTTCCCCTCCGAGAGCCTCAGTGAGTAGGAAGACCTCAAGGGAGGAGGAAGGTCGCCTTTCTCTCTTCGCTCCTCGCGCGCGCCATCAGTAAGGGTCACAGAATATCCCAGGCATGGCAGGGCTTCCCCGCTCCCTCGCACTGGTATAATGTCGCATCATGTGGAAATAACTCTTTCCACCATTCAAGTCGCTACCAGAGTTATTTGCTGGTTCCCAAAACTCGAATCCCAGCTCTTGGAAGCGGAAACTTAAGAGGAAAATGGCGCAGGAGGTCTGTCCCACCACCGCCGACAACCTCTAATTGGGCATTTCCTTCGTTTTGGTGCCACTTCCGTCGCAAAAGCTGAGCTGTGAAGACTTCGCCGGCCAATGCCAAGACTGCTGTGGATTCTCGGGAGCTATGAACTGTTACACATATATGAAAGCCATGGCGTTGCAATAGGTTTCCAGTTATTTTTTATACCATATAGCAAGAAGAAAATATTGTTGATCTGTGTTTCGGACTGTAGGCTCCTTGGGAACAGGGACTTGTCATGCCTGTTATTTGCATAAAGTATTGTGCATATAGATAGTGCCATGTAAGTAATAGGATGGATCCTGAAATTTCGTGGGATCTAAATTGGTGATGCCAACAGCAATTGGCCTAATCCAAGCCGGACTAACATTGGATCTAATTCTTTTTATATATTTGTATACTTTTCCATATCTGCTTATATTTGTTTTAGTTGTTTTAAATATAAATATAATTTATATTGGGTTTTTAAAAAAGATTATAATAATACAAGTACTTATAAACACTTGCCCTGCCACCCATACCCACATCATCTCCATACAAATAAAGTTTGCTCTTTTTCTGTGGGACAGTTTTTCTCATATGTAACACTATGGAGATTAACAGTTTAAGCCTAAGCATCTACTCTCGATAAACTCCCGAAGAAGCTTATCCCTTAAGGCTGCAATCATAAACACACTTTGCTTAAGAGTTAGGTCTTGCTGAAAGGATGCCGCCTCTGAGTAATTATACATAGGACTGCTGTGTTCATCAATTAATTAAAAACACTGCCCTCAATTCATGTGTGGCAATGAGGCCCAGCCTGCGCTCCTCTACATGAACCCCAGAACCCTTTGTGACACAGAGGGATTATTTGGTGGAAAAAGTTCACATGGGAGGTTTCCCATAAAGGCTGGGAAAGCACAACACAAGAACAATGGCTGCTGCGTAAAATGCCACATTTTAACAGAGATTGCTGTGAGCTGTCTGTTGCCCACTAGAGACTTCCCAACCTACAAAGAGTTTTCCCACATTCAAAAAACGATAAATGTAACCAACAGGACAAACACAGAGGAGATCCATCTCTCCTGGTGTTCAATTCCAGCAATTTGGGATGAGCAATACCTTGAGAATTAGGTTAGATTTACTGATCAGCTTGGTTATCCTAATTCAGAGATTCTTAGTTGTTGTTTTTAAAGCTCATTATGAGTGAACCACTGGGATAAGAATTCCTTTGTGCAGAAGGTCTATTCCCCTCCATCCATTATTTTTTTTTAAAGAGGGGAGATTCCTCTCTAGACCATGAAAGCTTATGGCATAATATATTTGCTAGTCCTTAAGGGGCCACAAGAGTCTCTGTTGTTTTTGCTGGAACAGATGGGAACATAACCACCCCTCTGGAAAACATATCCTTGCTCTCTGTTCATAGATAGGTAGATAGGTAGATAGGTAATTGGGTCGGTATAGTGAACAAATTAACTGCTGACATTTTTATAAAAGAGAGACCAAAAATCAGTAAAGATTAAACAATAACTGTACTATTTGCAGCAAATTAGGATTAAATTAATAGATGCACAGAAAGTTGCTATATTCTTACAAGTGGTAATGAAGTGCCTCTGAATATGTACCAAGTGTGTTTCCCTTACTCATAAGTAACCATGATTCCACCCATTTGGGGGATTAGAGGGATAGGCTTTGAGGTCAGAGGTGCAGCTTGACTGCAGATATAAACCCCAACACTTATTGGTTTGGAAATTAAGCCCCAACAGCTACTTAGGGTGTAGCAGGTTTTGAAGTTTTCCACAAAGGCAACCTTCCTCCACATGTTAGTGTTTCTTTTCAGCTGCTATTGCTGGGATGAGAAAAGTTAATTATCGGGGCTGATACCTCAGTGGTGGTCATTAATAGGCTTGGATTGCAGCATCACCATTGAGTTGCAAGCCAGATGGGAACCCAACCCGTTGTTCCCTGCTGAACAAAGGCAGAGGGGAGGGAGGGGGAGAGAGAGATGGCATTCCCAGCCACATCCTCCCCCTCCTCTTGCCTGGGGGTATAATTAGCAGAGGCACCCCAGGTGGCAGGAGGATGCCCCAGGGCACTGACATGAAACCTGCTCCACAGCTGCTTAATCACAGGGGCATATTAAATGTACCAGAAGGCAAGGAAACGTTCTGAGCATGGTTTTTCATGGGAGGCTTGCCAAACCTCTCCAACCAGCCCTCCCAGGTTCTCCCTTCCTTACCCTTCCCATCATCCATCCAGAGTCCTCTGGCCAACTGTTGTAGTAACTGCTGGTATTAGGGCAACTCACAAGGAAACATGGCATCCTGGATTCTGGCTAACAGGCCAAAGGTGGATTAAGGTAAAGGTACCCCTGCCCGTACGGGCCAGTCTTGACAGACTCTAGGGTTGTGCGCCCATCTCACTCAAGAGGCCGGGGGCCAGCGCTGTCCGGAGACACTTCCGGGTCACGTGGCCAGCGTGACATCGCTGCTCTGGCGAGCCAGAGCCACAAACGGAAACGCCGTTTACCTTCCCGCTAGTAAGCGGTACCTATTTATCTACTTGCACCCGGGAGTGCTTTCGAACTGCTAGGTTGGCAGGCGCTGGGACCGAACAACGGGAGCGCACCCCGCCGCGGGGATTCGAACCGCCGACCTTTCGATCGGCAAGCCCTAGGCGCTGAGGCTTTTACCAACAGCGCCACCCGCTTCCCAAAGGTGGATTGGATCCCATTAAATTAGGGAGCTAGGTACTGTCGGACGCTAGTCGGTTATAAAACAATTGTGGATTGTCTTCCAGCCCTTAACTCAGTAATTAAGAGAGAGAGAGAGTAGTTAAGCACAACAGGAGAAATAAGGACTCTGGTGAACCCAGTCACCTACCCATGGGCATAGCCAAGGGGAGGCAGGAAGGGGCAGCTGCCCCCCTAAATAAATAGAAATCAATACAGAGCCAACTGAGGTTCTGGCCCCACTAACAAAAGGCCTGCCCCTCCAACAAAAACCCTGGCTACGCCCATGCATCTACCTGCCACAACTCTGGATGTGATACTGTTCTCAGCTCCCTGCATCAGCCTATGCTGATAATTCTGCAGTTCAGAAAGTTTAAATAATAACAACACCTGGAACCAAATGACCTTTTCTGGAGCACAGACTAGGATCACAAACCCTCCAACATTCCTCAGATGAGAATAGGGACATTTCTCATTCCCCCTCAACTGACCCTCCTTGGCCTTCTGTTTTTTTTGTGGCCCTCCTCACCTGCAGAGTATTCCCTATCAGAAAAAAAGACAAGTGTCACCACCACTACACAGCACACATGCTCTCCACCATCCTAAGAAAACCCCTTAATCCTAATTTTATTTTATTCTTTGGTAGATTTACAAAAATAAATAAATTTTATAAAGGGGCCAGGTTAGATGCGGACACACAGAGCATTTTTTTAAATCAAGACTCCTTGCGCTCTGCTCCCTGTTTCTTCCCACCCAGGTGGCCCTGCCCTCTGCCTGCCCCTTAGAGCTGGTGTGTCACTCAGGTCTGGATGCCTGGCACCATCCTTGTCGGTCCCTAGGCACTTCTTAGTTTACCCAGGCATTTTGTAACTCAGTTGCCTGTCACAGTGGTGCTCTTTTAGTGGGATGGGTAGGGCTTGACCGTATTTGACATCTGAAGGCAGCACTGTTTAGGGAAGCTTTTAATGTTTGATGTTTTATCACTTTATTATTAATAATAATAATATTATGTTGGGAGCCACCCAGAGTGGCTGGGGAAACCTGGCCAGATGGGTGGGGTATTTTTTATTATTATTATTATTATTATTATTATTATTATTATTATTATTATTATTATTATTATTATATTTTACTGCATGAGCATTTTATGTATTTTGTATTGTTCCTCTTTACCTCCTTTTCCAGTTTTGCACTGGTTGTATTTGTTGTATTTTATCCTGGCAAGCTGCTTTGATATTTTTTTTTTATTTTGTATAATATGACTGATAAATGAAAATAAAAATAGGATTAAAACTCCTACACTCTACTGTAGCACTACAGAAGACAAAGAAAGGGTTAACAAGGAGCCATTCCCAGATAAAGCCATGTTGATGAGGCTGCCCAAGAGGAGGACATTTTAACTTCATTTTCCTTGAGACATTGTTTGACAACATCTGCAGGTGGGGAAAGTAACGCCACTCTTTATATATATATAAAGAGGATTGGTGAGGATTGGAGTTTGGCATGCTGGCCACAGTACTTGCATTCAAGCGGGATTTCTGAGGCTGGGGAATTTAGGACTGATATGCCCAGGACTGTTTCCCATTCCCATTTCAGATGTGGAATCATTTGGCTTTCACAAATGCTTATGTAATAACTCCCAGACTTGCTCTCTTTTTTCTCTATGGAGAAGCAGGCAGAAAATCACTGTGACAGCAGAGAAAACTTAATTGAATTTTGTGGACATGAACTTTCATAAGCAACAGTCTAGTCCACTGGATGCAGAAGGGGAAAAGGCAACACTCTTGACAACTTTGTACTGAATTTCCCACTGCTCAGGGAACAGAATAATCCCATAACCTCACCAAAGGCTTATGTTAAAGCTGTATCAGTTGTAAATAAGCCATAGCCCCTCATTTCTTTCCCCCATACAAAAACGTTTTTTAAAAATTAGTTCAAAGTCCATGCTTCTGAAGGCAAAATCTTAAATGAATCTAAAACGGATGAGGTTGGGCAGTGTAAATTAGGTGTCCTCTTTGTGTTAAAAAGCCCGTTTGGTGGTTTGAAATCCAGAGGGAGAAGAATGCACACTTTAAATAAACAAAGCACAACATATATTGCAATAAATCTGGCTCATAGGTCTGGGGCTTGCTTTGGAATTAAGGCAATGATCTCACCGTCTAGTGAATGCCAGCCCATCCAGAGCTGAAGTCTCTTTTCTCCCAAGCTGCCAAGGATGTTTTCAAAGTCTCACCTACCACCCACCAAGAGAAGGGGCTGGGATGCATTTGCCAATCTTGCTGAGGGGTTAAATTTGGGAGGAAAAGGCTTGATCTCTGAAAGCATTGGAGGGGTGCTGAGTCAACTGTGGTGCTTCCTATTCCTGTGCCCCAAGTAAATAGAGGGCTTCCCATTCAAAACACAGCATGGCCTGCTCTTAAGGCTTTATTATAATCTGCAGAAATCTGCAGTCATGAAGATGAATGCTGTTATTTATGCCAATGTGTAAATAAACAACACACATTATTTAGTTTTTTCCCCCTCCACAAAGGCACTCATGATATCCATATCAATGTGTCCCTTTTATCCTCAAGACAATTCTGCAGGGTGGCTTAGGATGAGAGTGGGACCAGCAAACCAGATCACCCAGCAAGTGCTTACTTGAACCCGAGTCTTCCTGGTTTGCAACCACTGCCCTAGTATGTCTGCCCATCAAGCGAACAATCTGACCATATGGCCAGGAAACAGGTAGGGAAGTCTCAGCCCCAGCTGCAGTGCCAGAGAATTACGTACCCCTTCCAGATAAATGACCATTGTTGCTTATCTGAAGACGTGTTTCACATATCAACTATAACTGAAAATGTAAACTGGAATTTAAATCACAGCTGCAATTCTAAGTATGCTTACTTGACAGTTAACTCCATCAACACCAATACGACTTACTTCAGAGAACATTATGCTTAGGATTAGGAAGGAAGCAACGGGAAATGCACTGAAAAAGAAATCTAACATGTGGGATCATGTGGGTCCCATTCCCAAACACACTTTGCTTGTGTCTCCTCACCCCATTGTTGTTGTTTTTCTAACAAGTCTGTTGCAAACTAATCCCCAATTCCCATAAGTGCAACATCAATAAAAGAAAAGCCTTATATCACCAACAGTCCGTCCTATAGTTAAAAATTAAAGTCTGCCCTGAGTTTTGTGCAGCTTGGCAAAGGTGTAAAGGAAGAGGGGGAGGTCCTCAAGAATATATACAGAACTTGGAAACAGGGTTTTCTCCGTCGCCCCGCTCCTCTCCCATGTCTCATTACTCTTGGGCTGCTGAAATGCTACTGAGCCTGTGGTTTGTTTTTTTTAGCAGCCTAACAACTACGCTTTCTTTTCCTCTGTTTCCTTCTCCCCGTCCTTCCTCTCCCCTGCACTGCAGCCAACCACGCCTACACCACAATGCGGCAAAAGGGCCGCCTCTGCAGTGGGTGAGCCTCCCGCCCCATACATTCCCTCCCCACTGTTCTGTTTCCCCTGCTCCCTCCCCTTG
The DNA here is from genome assembly GCF_964188315.1 of Podarcis muralis. Lineage (NCBI taxonomy): Eukaryota > Metazoa > Chordata > Lepidosauria > Squamata > Lacertidae > Podarcis > Podarcis muralis. The sequence goes on along the minus strand of NC_135661.1, from coordinate 7,587,238 downwards.
AGAGGCCACAAAGGGCAGGGCAGCCTTGCATGCAAAAGAGAGAAAAGGGTGTTGCTGGCGGTGGGGGTAGGACGGCCGCCTCCCCCCCCCCCGTGCTTTCCGGAGCAGCACTTCCCACTTTAGAAACTTCTGGAGCCAGGCAGCCAATCTAGGGAAAGGAGGAAGGCAGGAGCCCCCTGGTTGATGCTCCTAGAGGAGGCAAGCCAAGAGTACCAGGCAAATGCATAAGATACTGGCGCGCTCTCTCTGGGCTCAGCAGTGCCCACAACCACCACGATGCCTCGTCTTCCTCCTCCTCCACATTTCATGATTCTTGCAAAACAAAAGCAAAAACAAAGCACACCACGCCAGTTTGGAGGAATGCCTGGCACACTAGCAATGGTGGATTTCAGAGGAGCCTCTTGGAAAACAATAGCCTGCCATTAAAACAAACAAACAAAACCAAAAAGGCTGCACGTTGCAATCCTTTTGAGGGCTTGTCTGCTATGGAATATATATCTCATTCCTTTGCAACGCCAGGGAGTGATTTCTTCTTTTCTCTCTTTTTAAATTTTTTTAAAAAATAAAACCTGCCTCTTTCCTTAGGACAAGCCTGCATCTCAGTGGATTAAACCTGAAAAATAAAAGCCAAATCACTCCTGGATTATGATGATGATGATTTTTTTTTAATTAAAAGGGTTGTGTCTGTCTTCGGTATTTTTATTTTTTGGATGGTGGTTTTGCCTCCCCGGCTTTGCCTTTCTTTTAGGATACATTGTAGTTTAAATGCGAACGGAGCGATAACAAAGGTAATAATCCAGCAAGTGTAACGTATGTGAGCTGAAATAGACAGTATTTTAAGGAAGAGGGGTTTTTTTGTTCGTTTCAAGGGTGTGTGTTTGTGCGTGTCTGTCCATTTTTAAACGGTTTTCATTCGTAGGGAAGTACTGTAGTGGGTCTGCATTGAATAATAATTAAAAAAAACAATTAAGATTTCAAGTTTATCCAAGAGCTTTTTTTAATAGCAAAATGGTGTCAGGGAAAGGGGTTGCGGGGGGCGGGAAACAGCATGTTTGTTTTGAGTAAAAAAATGGGGCTGAATCTGATCACTTTCGCGGTGACTTAATAAATCCCGGGAAGATCTCGTCTTAGCTAAAAACAAAGGCATTGTTTGTGCAAAGACTCGGGTTTTGTTCAGAGATGTAAACTAGTAATGAAATGGGGGAGGTTAGAATGAACAAGACTTCTTATTTCAGCAGAAAAAAGGAGCCATTTTTTAAAAAAAATTTTTGGTAAGGGACAAATTCCAGCCGGGAAGATTTCGATGTTAATGTTGCAGCGAGGGTGTGTGCTTTTAAACCGAATCAAGAAGTTGCAAAGGGGTGTATTCGGACATGGTGTGGCAGAAACGCAGCCGAAAAGCCGGGTTGAAAACGAGGTGGTGAAATTGAATGTGTGGTAAAAGGGTTGTGGGGACGACGACCTGTTAACAACGTTGTGTAAAAGCACGGTGGCTATTTTCAATAAATAGAACAAAGTACAACGCTTCCCTTACAACCCATGCTGGATCGCAGTTGGTAATATTAAAATGGTAATCCATTAAAACACGTATATAAGTATACATTGGGGGGGGAGTAGATGTGCGAATTAAAATTTGGGTAGCATTGCTGCAATTTCAGGCGGAGGCAGCGGCCCTTTTATTCGAAATAACTGGAAACGGAAGAAGCGTTTTCCCTTCGCATGTTTTGAGCTTTTTTGTTTTGTTTTTTTTACAAACAAACCCGCAGTGCAGCTTTTCCAGCTTTCCTTCCTTACACCGCCCCCCCCCGCCTCCACCTTCTCTTCCTTCTTCGTCCTTCTGTGGGCGCCATTTTGTAGCCTCCCTGGGCGGCCATTTTGTGGGCAGAAAGAGGCCGAGAAAAGCCCGCCAAAGGCTTTCTGCGCGTATGCGGCTGCAGTACCCGCGAGAGGCCACCGAGTGGGAAATGGGGGCGCTGCCGCGCTCCTCCGCCACACGCGCCTTTGGGGAAAACGCGCGAGAACTCTTGAACGGAGGCCTTCCCCACTCCATGGGTGGTTTCCAGCTGAGTTCTCTGGGCAGCGCCATTAAGACCAATGGGTCTACTGTAAACCCTTAGGCGGATTAATTTCTATGAATCTACTCTTGAATTTGGAGTAGCATTGGTTACAAAGTGTTACTAATTGCTCTGTTATTAATTCCCCTCCCCCCCAAAATAGTTTTACTGGCACACATTGAAATATTTACAAACGTTAATACCCAATGCTAAACATCTTTCTTATAATATGCCAGAATAAAATAAATATTTTTAAAATCTAATCTAAAACAGGAGCAAATAAAGGAAAAAAACAGAAGAACAAGAAATGAAAAGACTTCAATTATCTCTCTGTTAGCTAAATATAGTAACTTTTCCCAATAATTCACTCAAATTAGCATCATGGAGGTAGCCAGAATTTATGGGTTGGGGGGGGCGGATCCAAGCTATCTGCAACATGATTGGTCAGTTAAGTATTTTAAAGTATTTATTTGATGGAAGGGGGAGCTGCCTCTTCCAGCCCACACCCATGGCTGACATCCAACTATTCAAATTTTCTTTAAGCCATTACTTTTTCAATCTTCAAATCCAGATATTACACTTTCTCTTTCACGCAAAAAGTCCGTAATAAGTTTCCAATACTTAATAAATGTCAATAATGATTTTTCTCCAATTAAACACGTTAATTTGTGCATATAACAGCTTGCCACTGGGATCATATATTGAAATAATCTTCCATAATCCTTTTCCAATTACCATATGTACCATTAACCCTAAAAGAAAAGTTATGGCTTCAATTTAATATTTAAAATCTGCTGCATGAACATACAGTGGATGCCGAACGATTCAGAACCCGAATGCCGAAAACCCGGAAGTGAATGCTTCCATTTTTGAATGCGCCTCGGAAGTCAAACAGCTTCCAAGGCGCGTTTCTCAATTTTTCTCAATGGAATTTGCGCCTCAGTTGTCAAACGTTCCAGAAGTCGAACGGTCTTCCAGAATGGATTACGTTTGACAACCAAAGTACCACTGTATTGGTATCCAATATTTTTTAGCCTTGTACACCAAGCATAATAAAATGTCCCTTCATGTTCTTGACACTTCCAGCAAACATTTGAAACACCTTTATACATTCCAAATAGTTTCTCAGGAGTTAAGTACCAATGATACATCATTTTATAAAAGTTATCTTTAATATCATAACACAGTGTAAATGTTAACCCTTTGGTCCACATATACTCCCTCTGTTCCATCTATATATTATAATCAAAACATTTCCCCCATTTATTCATTCTTAAACTTGTTCTTCTGTTTCAAATTTCAACAAAGGTTTGTACATTTTTGCAATAATATGTTCATAATCTGCACAGTTGAATTTCAAAGTCCGCCTTTCCTTGCTCTATACCAAAAGTATTTTTATCCAGTTTAAACCTACTGCTAATTGCATATAAGGAAACCACTGCAAACTATAACCTTTCACTATTAGTTGTTTCCTTGTTTTAGTTTTATAGTCTCCTTCATGCAGTTCTAATACAGTAATTCTTGGTATGTTGTCTATTTCTCTTTGCCTGTCATCTATTCTCTGTAGAAAGCTTCTTGTGATGAAATCCAGAAAGATGTGTTTTGGCATAACCCAGGTTTATATTTATTCCAGATTCTTAATATGGCACGTCTAATAGTGATTTTTAATGTCCACATTAACTTTAACTATGTCATACCACAAATGTCCATGCCATCCCAACCTTAGGTCATGTCCTTCTATTTCCAAGAGTCTCTTATTTATCAATGCCATCCACTCTTTCATCCACACTAAAGAACAGGCTGCAAAATACAATTTTAAAGTGGGTGTGCCCAATCCTCACCTTTCCTTTGCATCTTGTAATATTTTAAATTTAACACATGGGTTTTTTCCCTTGCCATAAAAACTTGGATAAGTCTTTTCACCATTATTTAAATAGTAAGTCATTAGCTATAATAGGCAGTGTTTGGAACAAAAACATCATTCTGGGCAATATATTCATCTTTATCACATAAATTCTCTTCAACAGTGGTAATTTTAATTTCTCCCATCTTAACAAATATTTTTAAATTTCTGTCCATGTCTTAACATGTCTTGAAATAACATACAATTCATTTGGATAGTGATATCCAAATATTTTAATTTTTCCAGTTTGAAATTCAGTTTTCTCCATCAAGGTCTTTTAATCTTCTGTTGTCATGTTCATTTTCTTATGATTAATTTTAAAACCTGCTAGCATGCCAAATTCATTTAGTTTATTTGTAAGAGTCTTCACTCCCTGTAATGGGTTTTCCAGAACCATAATCAGATAATCAGCAAAGGTCCATAATTTATATTTTTCTTACAAAATCGTTGTCCCAATAATTCTCTCATCTTGTCTAATGTCTCTAAGCAAAACTTCCATAACCAAAATGAAAAGTAAGAGGGACAATGGACATTCTTGCCTTGTCCCCTTCTGTATCTCAGGGTTTTCTCACTTCTCCATTAACAATTCTATGAGCTGTCTGTGATGTATAAAGCAATTTTACCCATTTAATACAATTATCTCAGAGTTCATTTCTTGCAAAACGCTAAACAAAAATATCCAATTCATGTTGTCAAAAGCCTTTTCTGCATCCAACGCAGCTTTGCTTCTCATTATTACAGTTCAAATACTCCAAGATGTCTAAAGCTTTTCTGACATTGTATCTTAATTGCCTTTGAATCCACTTAGATTGTAAATCTTTCTGAAAAAAATCACTGTAAATAACTTATAGTATTATTCAAGAATGGAATCGGACAATAATTTTTAGTACTGTAAGGTCAAATCTTGTCCCTCTTTAGCAATAAGCATAGTGCTGGCCTCTTTCCAGTTATCTGGTATCTTACCATTCTGTAAAATATTGTTCATTATAAGGGTTTTAAAAGTTAATCTTTAAAAAAATGATAGTACGCAGCTGATAAACCATCTGGCCCTGGTACATTTATTTTCTTATGATCTATAACCATAATAAAGATTTGTATTGTACAACTTAAGTAAAATTGATGAAATGGTTTATTCATAATTTGTGTTATCCATTATTACAGCATTTCCCTGCAACTTTAGCATCACTTTCCTTTGCCTCTCTTTTCGGTATTTCCCTGGTTTATTCAGGTTAGATTTAGGTTGGAGGAAGTTGGAGGGTATGGAGTTGGAGCCCAACAACATCTGGGGGGCCTTACTTGTCCTCCAGCTTTGCCCTCTTTCCCTTACAGTGGTGCCTCGCAAGACGAAAAGAATCCGTTTCGCGATTCTCTTCATCTTGCGGTTTTTTTGTCTTGCGAAGCAAGCCCATTAGCGGATTAGCGCTATTAGCGGCTTAGCGGGCTTAGCGGATCAGCTGATAAGCGGCTTAGCGGATCAGCTGATAAGCGGCTTAGCGGATCAGCTGATAAGCGGCTTAGCGGATCAGCTGATAAGCGGCTTAGCGGATCAGCTGATAAGCGGCTTAGCGATCAGCTGTTTAGCGGCTTAGCGGATCAGCTGTTTAGCGGCTTAGCGGATCAGCTGTTAAGCGGCTTAGCGGATCAGCTGTTAAGCGGCTTAGCGGATCAGCTGTTAAGCGGTTTAGCGGATCAGCTGATAAGCGGCTTAGCGGATCAGCTGATAAGCGGCTTAGCGGATCAGCTGATAAGCGGCTTAGCGGATCAGCTGATAAGCGGCTTAGCGGATCAGCTGATAAGCGGCTTAGCGGATCAGCTGATAAGCGGCTTAGCGGATCAGCTGATAAGCGGCTTAGCGGATCAGCTGATAAGCGGCTTAGCGGATCAGCTGATAAGCGGCTTAGCGGCTTGGGAAAAAGGGGGGGAGGGGGAAAAAACCTTCAGGAACTTGCAAGACATTTTCGTCTTGCGAAGCAAGCCCATAGGAAATTCGTTTTGCGAAGCACCTCCAAAACGGAAAACCCTTTTGTCTAGCGGGTTTTCCGTCTTGCAAGGCATTCGTCTTGCGGGGCACCACTGTAGTTCTAAGGATATTATAAAGTAGTTGCAATGGTAAAAATAATGAACCTTGCCATTTTGTTTCCCATCTGTGCTGGGGCTTTTCTGTGTGAGGTGCTGACTTCTGCTATGAGGCAAATTAAATGTGCTGTGTTTTGAGGGAAAGCGGCAAAAAACAAAAAGTGCAGGTACATTTTAAATAAATCCTAATAATTCGGATACCACTGCCTCTCTCTCTGTGTGTAGCAAAAATAAAACCTCAACAACCTCAACCTCAGTCCTTGCCAGACAGCCCATTATATATTATTATATTATAGATTTATATTCCACCTTTTTACAAAGTGACAGGGCAGTGAACAATCTGATACAGCTTTAAAAAAGCATTACTGTATAAAATATAATGATACCTGTATCATCAAGATACAAGTGGTCACTGAGTTTTCAAACTGTGTGTGGTAGATATGCATTTGGGTCGCATACTTCCTGCCTTGGAAACATACGCTTCACAAGGCTGTTCACCTGCCTTCAACAACCATTTCTCCACACACCTCAATATTTATTTGTTTAAATAGTTTATAGACCTGTCTTCATTGTGACAGAACCTGTGGCGTGTAACCAGGTTGCAAAACTCTCACTTCAAATGAGCATTAATGTGTGTTTCTCTCACATATTTTTTCTGTGAGGTAAATATATATAAATTATTACAGATTTTTCTGTGAGGTAAATATATATATATATATTATTCCACACACACACAACCAGAAAGGGAACTCGGGGTGAAGCAAGGTATTTTAAGTTGTGAGGGGGATGGAGTCTTTTCCAAGTTTCTCCCTGACATACTCTTTATTCAGGGAATTTATTTTCCCTCCTTTCCTGAGGGAACTTTCTTCCAGATGAGCCCCTGCCTCCGGTGCATACAAAGTTTGACTGAGGATTACTACGCTTCAGACCCCAGTTGAAAACTTTGGGTTTTCACTAATGAGGGTGTGGGAGAGGTACAAAGATCTAATAGAACAAAAAACACCTTGGTGGCTATCACCAATTGAAGCTTTGTTACTCAAACCGCTTGGCAAAACGGGGAAGTGGCCTACATATAGAGATCTACTGAGGGATCAAGAAGGGAAATGGAAATTAAAAGACCATTTTCAGAGTTGGCTATACTATAGACAACTACATGAGATGTATAAGGAAGATAATAAGAAAGGGTTTAGTTATACAACTTCCAGATTTCAAAAGGAAGTTATAGAAGAAGGGAAGCTGCTGAAGAAAACATATAGTATTCTGCTAGAATGGGAAACAAAATATGAGGAGGTCAAATCAGTCATGATTAAATGGGCACAACATATAGGACATAATATGCAATTTGAGGACTGGGGAAAATTGTGGAAAGTAAATCTGAAATTTACAGATTGTTCTCTTTTGAAAGAAAATTATATGAAAATGATGTACAGATGGTATATCATACCAGTACAAATAGCAAAAATGTACAAAACTGGGTCAAATATATGCTGGAAATGTAAAGAAAAAGAAGGTACTTTTTATCATATGTGGTGGGAATGTAGAGAAGTAAAAAAAATTTGGGAAATATATAACGAATTGAAAAAAAAAAGTTTAAAATGACATTTGCAAAAAACAACAACCAGAAGCATTTTTGTTAGGGATTGTAGGACAAGACCTGCCAAGAAAAATAAAAAAATAAAAATTTATATATGCTACAACAGCAGCAAGAGTCTTGTTAGCACAAGGATGGAAGAACGAGGAAATCCCAACGAAAGAACAGTGGCAAGACAAATTTTGACGAGCTATGCGGAATTGGCCAAGTTGACAAGGACAATTGTGACTTCAAGGAAGAATGAGAACTTTTTACAAACTACTTTAAAAGACAAAAAAAATGACTTGGACTCCTTGGCAGGTTTTGAATAAACATTCACAAATTTATTAGTTGAATAAATGATAGACAAGGCAAGAATATGTACAATTTTATAATATGCAGAGAACAATATGTGCAAAGAAACCAGAGAGAGGAGCTGAGGGAAGTCTTGGGGGGGGGGGATAATGTAATTGAATACTTGGATTGATAAATTGTTATGTTGAAATTGTTTAATAAAAATATTTTTTTAAAAAAAAACACTTTGGGTTTTATCCAGCTAAGTTATATTTCAGAGTAAACACACTGAACTGGATGGTCATGTCCATTAGGGCTACCACTGGGTGAGGCCCGGCAGTTCTTGTAGAGTTTAGCTCTTTAAAACCTGACAAAATTTGTGCATGTCTGGCCTTTGGCCACCTCAGTGAGGTAAAATGAACAGGACGCCACATAATATCCAGGGCTTATTTATTAAATGCAGAGGTTTCAGTGGCAGTTTCTATTTTCTGAGTGATGCTGGCGTAATTACACTCTGCATTTTTAAAAAACTGCCACTAAGTTCACCCCCACCCCATGGTCAGTTAAACATTTTTTATTTCAGGTATTTATTAGGAGTTTTTAACTGATTTTATCTATATTGTATCTGTTGAGCTTGATATACACCAATCAAAGAAAATTGTAATTAAGAGGATGTAAACTAAACATAAAACTATTTTCTCTCACCACTACTTTAAGCTGAATGTTTTGAAGGGGCCAAGCGGTGCTTTTTCTGGAAAAAAGGTGGAGGAACTCGCCACAAAGTTTGTTTGTTTACTGTGGGCCCAGTCACAGTGCTAAACCCCTGGGCAGTGGATAAATGTAAGATATAATTAATAAACTCAAGCAGACAATGATTTGGATTAGAAATGGCCACGACTTTGATTACATCTATAGGTGGATTTTTAGCACAGGAATTGGGTGTATATCCATTCCAGCCCTCCCACCCCACAAAAAGACAAAATAATTATTATTATTTAATTTTTAAAAGTTAAGGCGACTCAGTTCCCCTGAGCTCTTGCTCAAAAAAACACCCCCTGGGGCCAAGTCTGTCTGGAGTTCATTTAGATGCACAATTCTGCCTTCGCCGAAGAAAAACGCTAAAGGCAAGCAGCAACATTTTTTAACATGATGAAAAAGTGGCAGCCACTGTCTGCTGAACCCCAGCTATGCTCAGCCTCTTAAGTCTGCAGTCCTACACACACTAACCCCATTGAGCCTAGTGTAACTTACTCACAAGTAAACATACATAGGCACCTGCCACTCCTGATCTTACACAATGCTAAGGTGATGAATGCTCTTGTTTCACACGTACCAAACATGTCAAGGCACATGCAGAAGACAGATTTGAAGAGACCCAGACTGCACCTCTTGCCTTTTTTTTTTTTTTCAAATGCTTTTTATTATGTTTTCATCATCATACACATCCACAGAGACAGAGCCAAAGAGAAACATTTAACATTAAAAAGACATTACATAAAGAAAAAAAAGAAATAAAGAGAAAAAAGCAAGAAAAACAGAAAAAACACATACTACAGTTTACTGACACCGACTTCCTTCCCCCCTGATTTCGGATATCTACTTTTAATAGTTTCGTCTTACAGCTGGTGTTGGTTTTTAATTTATAACATGAGAAGATTTAGATCAGACCTACTGTAGTTGGTAAGTTACTAAAATTGCCTTTGATATATACCATAAATTTGTTCCAATCCTCTTTTTTTTGATTTCTTAATCTTTGCGTCAATCTTGCCAATTCTATAAAATCATATAATTTCAGTTGCCAGTCTTTCACTGTTGGTAAAGTTGGGTGACTGCACCTCATGCCTTAAGACACCCAAAGGATGGTTGCCAGGAATGGTTTTTTAATCTACTTCCCCCAATTTAAATCTGGGGCATTTACGCAAACACCTAAAAGGGCATGCCAGGAACAGCCCTATTTTAGGGATTTCCAATTGCTGGTGGCAAAGGACCCCTCTCCAATTGCGCTGGCAAAATACCTCGATCCAATTCCACACTAGGCTTACAATTGCATCTTCTTCCAAGTATTGCATCAAGGGAACATTTCAAAAGAAATGCAGGTCGGTCCGTAACCTTTCGTGAAGTGATTAGTTGTATTAACATTGTAACAGTGGTATGATATTGAGGAATAAAGGGCTAGAGTGTCAAAGCTGGGGTGGTGAGCACAGACCTGCATATCTATTTTCAGAAACATTATTTAATAACTCCTTGTGTAACTTGCAGCATCAAGCCCCACCAGCTTTTTCACAGCAACAACTGTGCGCACTGAAAACTTAGGGCGACACTGAGAAATAATTGCACGTTTCTCTTCATTCAAGGCCTGATTATTGTCCCACCTTTCTGTCATCCGTGTATGTATTTATTTTTGTCTCTCTTAGTCTGCATCTGTAATAATGGGATAGGATGACAGAAAAAAATGACCTACTTTACTAATTAGATATAAAGAACTCTTGAGATAATGCGCACGGTAAGCTTTCAGCCTTTAGAAATGGTGCCTCAGTGAATGTGTTTTTTTATGCCACGAAAAAGCAATAAGGAGACATTACTTGATCAGTCTGGGATATTAGAGCCATGGTTCTTCTGTTTTCATGTTATTGTGATCTCATGTTTTTAATATTTTGGAAATCCATTTATCTGTTCAGTATACATCTCTTAAGATATATCACATCATATCCGGAGATCAAGTAGGAGGTTTTCATCTATGTTTGGATACAAATGGATGACAAAACCTTTCAAAACTGCCGATTTTAACCAATGATTTCAAAACTGCCCTGATTTATTTTTTTGTTTCTTAGTATTACTGAGCAACGCTGGATACAAGGTTGCTGGTTTCTTGTACAGTACAGTAGTGCCCCGCAAGACGAACGCCTCGCAAGACGGAAAACCCACTAGACGAAAGGGTTTTCTGTTTTGGAGGCGCTTTGCAAAACAAATTTCCCTATGGGCTTCCTTCGCAAGACGAAAGCCCATAGGGAAATCTCCGGGACAGCGGGGAAGGCTGCTCCGAAGGCTGGCGACGGGAGGAGGTCTCTCTGCCCCACTGGCAGCCTTCGGAGCAGCCTTCCGAAGGCTGGCGGCGGGGCGGAGAGACCTTCTCCCCGCGCCAGCCTTCGGATGGCTGTCCTGAAGACTTGCGATGGGAGGAGGGTTTTCCTTCCCACCGCCAACATTCAGAATGCTGTTCTGAATGTTGGCGGTGGGGAGGAAAAACCCTCCTCCCACCGCAAGCCCCGGGAACAGAGGAGAAGTGCTGCGCACCTTCCCCTCTGTTTCCGTACCTGTCCTGAAGGCTTGCGGTGGAGAGAAAAGCCCTTCTCTGCACCGCCAGCCTGGCAAGCGGTCTCCATAGGAACGCATTGATTTTCAATGCGTTCCTATGGGAAACCGTGCTTCACAAGATGAAAAACTCGCAAGAAGAAAAAACTTGCGGAACGAATTAATTTCGTCTTGCGAGGCACCACTGTATTTGTATCCATTTAAATTGGGAATTGCAATCACTGGCAATGTAACAACAGTCCTTGAATGGGCTCCAAGAACTTTCCCTTTCCCCCTCATTCATTTGCTCCAGTCTGGGGTCCTCTCTCTCCCCCAGTATCCAATTTCCTTCCCCAGTGAGCACTTTTGCTGGTATATCTAGCCCTCAAGTGACATGGGCAGGGCACAGTGAGACCGTGGCCACAAGCAGCAGATGAGGTCAGCACATCTGTTTCGAACTGCAATTCCCAGCAAGTCAGCAAGGTCATTTTGGACTAAAACTCCCAACAGCCCCAGACAGCATGACTGGACAGATGTGTGTAGTCCAAAATACATTGAGGGCTCCAGGTTGGGAAAGGCTACAGCATACAGTTTGGATCCCTGTAGCGTTCTCACCTTGTGTGTATTTTTAATTGATTTAACCAGAAAATCACATAATGACATTATAGGATCCATTTACAGTGGTACCTCTGGTTATGTACTTAATTCATTCCAGAGGTCCGTCTTAACCTGAAGCTGTTCTTAACCTGAAGCACCACTTTAGCTAATGGGGCCTCCTGCTGCTGCCGTGCCACCACCGCGCGATTTCTGTTCTCAGCCTGAAGCAAAGTTCTTAACCCGAGGTACTATTTCTGGGCTAGCAGAGTCTGTAACCTGAAGTGTATGTAACCTGAAGTGTCTGTAACCCGAGGTACCACTGTATATATTTGCTTGTAACATCAAAACAGAAGAAAGCCATTGCATTTGAAGTCAGGTTTAATCAAGTTTGCGTATATGTGTGGTAATTTTGACGCCAGCTACGGCTTCCTGATATTGTTTCCAGAGGGGAATAACTCAAGTCAACATCAGCGCAGTCCAGCAGACAGACAGGAAAGATATCAAAAGCATACAAAAATCATAATAGTCATAACAATCCCACACCCCGTACATTGTTTCTGTGCATTTAAACAACTGATTGGTACAAATATATGATTAAGACTGCAAAACAATTTTTGATACCGTGACAGTTTCAGGCTAAAATGAAGGTGGAAAGACCCTTTTCCCCATACCTAATAAATAGCCTTTGCCAGAACCTGCTATTAAGGTAGTGTTGCCTTGTGCTGCCCCCTGGTGGATAAGATGTGTGTTAATGGGCTGGGCAAGGTGCCTTCAGTATACACACGTGAGCGTGCATATAGACACATACAGTCTTAATTTTTTATCAGGCAAAATGAAACATTTGCCCAGGTTGATACTGGTGCAAGCATTTGAGTCACAATTAGGTGTTTCTCAGAGATTGGTGCTCCAAGCAAAACCAAAAGTATCGCACAATAAGGTGTGATAGTCTTAATTTATACATTAACAACACAGCAAATCTACAGATGGCAAGGCCCGGTTTATAGTCCTTTGCTTGTGGTGTGTTCTGTATTTGCTCAAAAGCAGGCTTGCCTTCATGACCACATCACATGTTTCGAGCCTTGCCACTGAGATCTGGTCCTGGAGCTTAGCCTTTCGCCCCCAGATTAAGCCTGATGCATTTGTGAGGTCATGACACACCTCAATTTGTTCCAGGCCTCACCTCCTTCCTTATCACCTCTTCAAGCAAGGCGGATGACAGCTGGGAATGCGGACTTACATTGTTAAAAGACCCTGTAATAAAGCTTCCTAACAACTTACTGCTCAGTTCCCCCCAGAGATCTCCCAGATAGAGGTGGCCCTAAGACTTATATCCTCCATGCTCAATGACAAGAAGCTATACTCTCAGCCCTGCCATGGGATTTCAGACAGGGCTCTGAAGAACAGGGAGGGAAACATAAACTCAGGAAAAGAAAGGTGCTTGTAAGGTTATGCTGCTTTTATACCAATAGTCTTGCTCCCAATAGCCTTGAGGCTTTGCTGGACTGACGAAGCAAAAGGTAGGGAACAAATCCCAAGTGAAGAAGTTTGGAATTCATCAACCGCCTTGCAGCTCAGCTGCACACACCGTGTTCTGCTGGCTGAAAAGAGTTCCGCACATTATATATCTAGGAATTGGCCCTCTTTGGGAAAAGATGCTCATATATTACACCAGTGGAAAGCAATTGGCAGCCTGCAAGGGGGGGGGGGAATCTCACCCATGGATGATTGACAGTTGACCACCTTTCACATGTGCCCTCTAGTGGTAAAAAAAAAAACCCTTCTCCTGGCTTAGTCTCTCTCCCAGGAGAGGCATTGCACTGCTACAGGCTGTTACAGCCAAGGCCACTGGAAGGAAGAACAATGCGGTAGGGGGAGATTCCTATAACTCCACCCTAGACTTTTAGCCAGCCTTGTTGCCAACCATTGCATTACACACAACCCCAGGACTAATCCCCAACACTGAAAGGTTCCCCCCCACCCCAAGGCTCAGTTGAAAGTTAACAGGAGAGGCACAAAAGAGGACGTCCAAATGCTGAAGCACACCGCTGCCCGGTTCCTGTGCTTTGTGCTGCAGCGTCTGGAAATATGCTTGTCATTCATTTGCTCAGCAAGATGATTCTTCAGTGTGTTTGATGTGGCAGGACTTGCAGAGGAGGTGGCTTCCCAGAGGGTAGCAGCCCTCTTCTGTGGGTTCTGGGGACAGCAAGACCCAACATCTCTGCAGAATGAAAGGAACAAATAGAGTGTTTGTCTGTGGTTAGCGTCCCTTTATGGGAAGGGTTGCAGCTCTGTGGCAGAGCACCTGCTTTGCATGCAGAAGGTCCCAGGTTCAATCCCCGCTGGCAGCACCCCCAGTTTGGGCTGGGAGAGACCCCTGCCTAAAACCCCAGAGAGCCATTGCTGCCAGTCAGCATAGACAATACTGAGTTGGGCTGATCAATGGTCTGACTAAATATAAGGCAGATTTCTGTGTTCCTGTGTCACAACAGTTTAAAACTATTTGTGTGGACCTTCTCAATACAGATCCCGAACACTCACACCTTATTACCAGTGTTAGAAACTGAGACATGAAAGCTAGGAGCTAAATGGCACCTTAAACCTAGGTTTTGGGCACAACAATGGAATGTCTAGGTGCACTTTTTTAGAACAATACAAAGCTGAAAATGAATGAACTGCAGCTAAAATATTATGTTCATTTTTCAGGTGCTCTAGTCCTTCCCCTGCCTGCCCCCCTAATATTAATATTAAGAGGGTTTCTTCTCCAGTCTTCATCAGAAACTAGCTGGAAGTTGAGAGGCAGAAAAAGGTCCTCTTTTCCTTCCATTCTGCAGTTTCAGTCTGAAATCTTAGGTACAGTACTGCACCCAGAGCTCAGAAACTGCTTGCCCTAATGAAATTCCCTGTCGCAAAATGTGTATAGAACAATGGAAGTTTCGAACACTGCTTATTACCTATTTACAAACAATGCAAAGAGGTTCATACTAGTCCTTCAAACACAGCTCTAGTGCATTTGTTCATATGGCCCCTCTTTTGTTATAAAGAAACTATCGATAATATTTTGTCCTGTCCACATTCATTTGGCGAGCTGCAACTTGGGAGTCCTGGAGATGTCGGGACCTTTCACATTCAAAATAGACGCTCCACCACTGAGCTGAGCTGCAGTCCTTCCCCTGATTCTCCATCTCTCTCTGTTATTCCTCGTTTAACTTTTGATGTATGATTGAAAACCTTTGAATTGTATTTCACATTTTAAAGAATGGCACTCGCCATCAAACATGGCTCATGGTGATGATCTTGGCTAGTCTCCCTCCCACACATCTCACTGCATGACCTCAGCCATTGGACACCAAACCCTCTCCCAGGCTTACTTCACAGCGGTAGCAGTCCTCATGGAAGTTTTGCCCCATGCACTCTATCTTGTATGAGTCCCTTCCGTCACTTGGGATAATGGGCCTCTCACAGGCACTGCACACAGAAGCATACTTCCTGAAGGGGGAAAAGACAGGTTGTGACTGTGATTCCCTCTGCATGTCCATGGCACAAACTTTATCTTATCCCAAATACTTCTTAAACTCTGCATGCTTTGTGTGCATCATTCAGAGCACCCCAGACGTCAACTTTGTTGGTATGAGGAACAGATTAAATCCACCTTTCAAGAAGTGCTTAGTTCTTATCGCCATACCTGTAGAAGTCATCTAGGCAATGCACAGCATCGTCGTCGCCAACAGCAAAGACCTCGTCGCCAATGGCCCGGTGGCATACGACACAGGTGAAGCACTCCGGGTGGAATCCATGGCCCATGGCCCGCACAATTTGGTTCACAATTAAGGCCTGGCACTTTCTACACTTCTCCAGGGTGTTCTGGGAGGGCAGGATGTATCCGGAATGAAGCAGAGAGGTGTTAGATGCAGATTTTCAGTGTCCTGATTGAAAGGGGTCAATAGCATGCATTCTGATGCTTTCCTCAAAACACTCAGTGTGTAAGACACCACGGGTTGTATCCAACCAAGACCTACTCAGAGTAGACACACTGCACTGCAGGGGGTTGAACTAGATCAGGCATAGGCAAACTCAGCCCTCCAGATGTTTTGAGACTACAATTCCCATCATCCCTGACCACTGGTCCTGTTAATTGGGGTGATGGGAGTTGTAGTCCCAAAATATCTGGAGGGCCGAGTTCGCCTATGCCTGGACTAGATAACTCTTGGAGTACCTTTCAACTCGACAATTCTATGAAATTAAGGAATCTAAGTAAGTCATGGATGGATTTACTCAATAGATTTACTACCCTCCCCGTAAAAACCATAAGTCCGGTAAGCCATAAGTCTGGAATCTAGAAATAAACACTAATGGCACCAGGCCTCCTTTCCTGGGGAGACTATTCCACAATCAGGGAGCCACCACTGAAAAGGCCCATTCTCATGTTGCCCCCCCTCCACACCTCTTTTGGAGAGGGCACACAAATAAGGTCCTTGGGTGTCCTGTGGACCTTGAGCCACAAAGCCGGGGAGAGGAGAAGAGGCAGAGATATTTACCTGGTAGCAGGTGACACACAGGGGCCGTCCCTCTTTCTGGTAGTAGCGCTGCCCCACCAGGGCACTGTGACATGTCCGGCACGTGAAACAGTCAGCATGGTACTGTTTGTTCATCGCCTCAAGCGTGGGAGTCCCAGGAGAGATGTTTTTGTGACAAAAAGCACAGATATCTGGAAGAAAGAATCACATGGGCTTCCATCCGACAAAGTTTTACTCATAGCAGACCCACTGAAATTAATGGGCTAAGCAAGTAATAGACATTAACTTCAATGGGTCTACTCTGAATAGGACCAGCACTGGATGCAATCCTATATGTTTTGAGTCAGTGGGTCCCTTTCTCCCAAGGTCAGTCCATGGAACCTTTGTAAAGAGTACCACCTTGGAAATACAGGTGACTCTCAGCTTACATGGGTGTTGTCAGTGTTTGTAAAAAGCAAAAAAAAAAGGAGGAAAGGGTTCTGACCTCCCTTTGTCTCCTCAGCCTGGTCCTCGGACCCTTGTCGGCATAAAAGAGTCCACGAGAATATCCTTGCAGAGTTTTATTCTTAAAAGTCTTTGTGCAAAACACGACTGAATAACTATACACACCAGCACTAACCAACCAACCAACCCAAACACCAGCCTCAGCCAAAAAGTCATTTTTCCTGGACTCCTGCTCCATTTCCACCCCCTTTTTAATTTTTTTGCTAAGTACGTAAAGCTACACACACACTAATTAAATGTGCATAAGTTGTGAGTTACCTGTAATAATTCTATGGAGCCCCCAAAAGAACCGATTTCTACACATACATATTCCTTCTTGGTGTGAGTTAATTCTCACCTTTTGCAACACTATTCTCCACCTTCCTCTCTGTCTGATGCTCACCAGCCCAGCCAAGGGTTGAAGTCATAATTTTAGGTTGCCTCGGTTCTGCTGCAAAGGTTGAAGTCGTCTAGAAAACAGGAAGAAGTAGACAAAGGCAGGCTGAGCACCTTCACAATATATTTCTGGGTGGCAGAGGTTAGCTTCAAAGGTATGAACAAATGAACCACAACTGATGCTTTAAGGGGCTCTTGTGCCTTTAGTGAAAAGTTTACTTTTTGCAAGTTCAGACCACTTTATTGCTTCCTGTTGATCATGGTAGAAGATTAATAGCCTCTTTTAACAACCTCAGTGTCAGTTTCTGTCCCTGGGGGCAAGCAGGGGGAGCTTTACTAGTTACCCCTCTCTTTCTTTTTAAAAGATTAAAGAACCTTTGCTAAATGGGACTTATTTGTGAACAAACATTGCAGAAGGATGTTTGCCACAAGTAGAGATATTGCTGGATAACATAGACTTATATTAAATATTTGTGTAGATGTTCTAATTCAGCCTCCAGCTAATTGTAGGAAAACAATGCCTTAGCAAGGTTTAAGGGCTCAAATAAGGAAGCAACTATCGCCTGGGTCCTCGATAATAACAAAGACAACAAACTGATATGAAGCCATGTGGAACGAGCCCAAGAGAGAAGAAACTACCCACCTATTGCATTAAAAAGTGACTGTCCAGATAGATCCTTCAGCAGAAATAAGGTTACCTGCAAGGATGTGGGGGAAACTGATGTTTGTGTCTGGAGATCAGGACCAAGTGTCTCCACTGAGAAAGGTTTAGAACATGGTGGTGGTGGAGGAAAGATGCTATCCAGGCTAGGGTCCACTGCATTACAGGACAGGATGGGAGGAGTTGGCAAGGCAGAACAACCTGGAACAGACACAGAACGACAGCTGTCTTAAGGACTCAAAACTTGGTTTAATCATCTTTGTACATTTTAAAAACAAGAGGTTAAGCAGCTCAAACTTGTTTGGAAGATATGCTAGGAGATACCAAGAAACCCCAACCCCTACTGCTTAACCCTAGATAGCGTGGGAGGCTAAGGGGTTATTCTTAAACATACTCTAAACAAGCTGAGGGATCATTATTACTCTTCCAGATTCTGATGCCCAGAACTGAAAGCAGGAAGGGCCCACAGGTCAGTGGTCGAGCCCCTGTCTTGCATGCAGAAGGCCCCAAGCTGAATCCCCAATGGCATCACCCAGTAGGGCTGAAAAAGACTCCTTGCCTAAAATGCAAGACAGCTGCTGCCAGTCAGAGTAGACCATTCTGAGCTAGAGGGAACAAAGGTCTGACTCTGTCAAATGCAGCTTCCTCTCTCCCTACTACACTCTATGAAGGTACAGTGAAGGCCTACTGCTAGCACTTTGCAAACACCTATTGGAACACAGAAAGTTGCCTTATTCCAAGTCAGACCATCGAGTCCATCTAGCTCAGTATGGCATGCTGCCGCCAGGGATTGAACCTCTGCCACAGAGCTACAGCCCTTAGTTGAATGCTTATATTTTTAATTGATTCACACTTCTGGCCCTAGATATGGGCTCCTCAGCTGAGCCTTGGCTAAAGGGGAGCCCTTCCAGGACAAGGGTCTTGGCCAGCTGTCCTCCTGTCCTCTCTGTGCTTCCCCTGCACCTGGGACAGACTACGGCATCACTTCACTGTGATTTCAGTTCCTCTCACCTCCATTGGAAACGCCCACTGTCCCTCTATAGCAGCCTCTGCTCCCTTTAACAGCACCAGAAGATGTTTGGATCAGGGAGGGAGCAGCAGACTTCAATGCCTCCTTGGAGAGGCTGTTGCTGGGTGGAAGTTGAGTCCTCTGTGACTTTGCTTCACTTTTCACCATGTGGTCCCTCCTGGGTGGAGTGAGGGTGATGAAGATGGATGAGGCAATCCGTTTCTCCACCTTGTTGGACAGCATTTTCTCCTGGGACAAGGAACAGAGGGCGAGACGTTTGGGGTTGTGGTCCTGCAAGGCCCCGTTCCCAGAATCTTTCCATCCCTCCAGCAGTTTGGTTATTTGGGGGGCTCGGATGAGCAAGTGAGAGAGAATGACATGGTGGGGAATGGGTGGGGAAATTTGGGTCTGGGAAAGCCTACTTCCACCCCATCTCTGCTGCAGGCTCTGTGAAGCCACCAGCCTCACTTTTTACATCTGCAAAACATCAACAGCTGCATTATGGCGAAAGGAATCAACATTTTGGGCCAAAATTGCTCAACCAATGCTCCAATATAAGTTTGTTCCATGTCCTGTATGAATTCTGCATGCTACAGCAATTTTGCAATCACAGAATTGTAAAGCTGGAAGGGACCCAATAAAAGGAATCAAAGTTAATTTGCATACTTGTGTTCTGTTGCATGTGGCAAAGGAAGGCAAAGGGCAACATTTCCCTTCTTCTTTCCTTTTCCATCCTCCCAGCTCCACCAGGCATTGCCCACAGAGTGGCCCATTTCATGAACACAGCTTAAAGAGGACAGGGGGCATTGCCTTTTTGGAACATGCAAGTTGAGAGTCTCAAGATGCTGGGTCCAACGATGGCAGATGCACAAACGAAACAAACCTACCATGCATGAAAAGCGCTTCACAAAATTCAAAGCAGAAAAAAGTGGGAAGCAATCAACAACACCACAGAGCAGTCACTGCAAAACAAGAAGCCATTTCTCCCTTTGGCACTCCCGTGCACCAACCTTCCTTCCTCCTTTGCTTCAAAAAAAATCTTCATTCCTGGGAGCAGGGAAGGAAAGGAAAAGCTGTTTCTCTGCAGCAGAACAAGACCTGACAGACCAGGGAGCAGCGTTTCAACAGGAGGCCTGACGTGGAGCCAGCCAAGGGATTGCCACAGCCCAGTCCTGAGGCAGCTGCTCTGAGCCACAGCTCTGCCTCATCACCATCCCACAAGGAATGGGGCGGAAGCGATAAGGAAGTGGGCAAAGGGCAGCCCTGCTTCAGGCAGGTGCTGGTTCTGAGGCTCGTCCCCAACGCCCAGGCTGTGTCTGCTGCACTGGAGCTGAACGCCATGGATCTTTTTTTTACTTCTGCCCCTCTATAACTTACTAAAAGCATTCCTACGCTTCCCCCCTACTGGGGTGGCATGTGAAAGTGTGTGGTTATGCATAGTTCTGCTCTCCTGTGCAGAATCGGGGGGAGGCAGCTGCCAGTTTAATTAAATAACAGGGAGCCTGACCTTCTAATTAAACAAGAGGCCACGCCATGCCTTGGGGTCTTCAGGCTTCTCTGGGCGACCACGGAAGATTAACCTGGACACCTCTTTTATCTCCCTGTCCCCTGCCACCCATAATTTCTGGCATTCCTCTGGCTTTTGTCCAAACTCCTGCACCTCAAGACTTGCAGCTCTGTCTGGCTCAAGGGAGGCTGGGGGAGGCTACTCTGGAGCAGGGAGGGGCTATGAAGAGGGAGGGGGTATTTGTCAATTTTGGTTTATCACAATTCCTCATTTTTCCAATACAGTGGTACCTCTGGTTAAGTACTTAATTCGTTCCGGAGGTCTGTTCTTATCATGAAACTGTTCTTAACCTGAAGCACCACTTTAGCTAATGGGGCCTCCCGCTGCACATCGGAGCATGGAAGCATGCAGGTGTGCTGGGCAGACCTTTGAGCTAACTTCCGTTTGGCCTTTGCATCCTGAGCCCTCATCCCAATTTCTGGTCCTAAGGGCTCAGGTTCTCCCTTCTGCTCCCATTAACCACCTACAGTTGGTGCCAAGGGTGCTAATCATGTACACCAGGTAGAGCTCACTGGGCTGGGGGGAAGGTGATATAGAAATGTACAGTGGTACCTCGGGTTAAGAACTTAATTCGTTCCAGAGGTCCGTTCTTAACCTGAAACTGTTCTTAACCTGAAGCACCACTTTAGCTAATGGGGCCTCCTGCTGCTGCTGCTGCGCCACCGGTGCACGATTTCTATTCTCATCCTGAAGCAAAGTTCTTAACCTGAAGCACTATTTCTGGGTTAGCAGAGTCTGTAACCTGAAGCGTATGTAACCTGAAGCGTATGTAACCTGAGGTACCACTGTATTAAATTCAGTTTTCCACATTTCCACACCAGTTTGCAATATTTCTTAAGAAGTCTTCATGGGAATTCATAAGCATATTAGTGTGAATTTCTTCTGTAATAGATGTGTTTGTATGCCACACTGCCTAATAAATGTATTTGCAAAACAAGGTTATAATGCAACTCTGAATATTATTTTTATGCTGGTTGGATGCATATATTCTTAGCTAGAGAGATGCATTGCAAATTCTGGAGAGGTGCAAATTATGAGGGATTGCTGTGTTTTGGTTTACAAATTGTTTCAGAAAGTGTGAATTAGGTAAGTTCACTTTTAAATGTGAACTGAATTGAATTTGCTGCCCCTGTCTAGCTATGATGGCCAAAAAAAGAGACCCCTTCCTCTCCAGCCACTAATTCTATTGTAACACTTTGGCTTGCAAAGGAACTAATGCTATATTGGCTGTGAAGAGCAGAATAAACACAATAAATGTACAAATGTACAAAGCAACATCATTATTATTATTGCAAGAGGAAGCAGAAAATTAAGATTCTGAAGGTGCTAGAGAGGTGATGCTCTGCCTTGCACCCTTGTCTACAGCCAGCCTTTGGGGGGGGGTGGCCCATTTTCAGGGTGAAGCCTCCAACACATTGGTAGAAAGCCAGCCACTTCCTCATCTGCCAATGGAAGAAGGCCTTTCTGCTTTGCCAGACCTCACAGCATGCACCCCATGTCTACTTGGGAGTAAGTCCCCTTTGTATTCTGTGGGGCTTCCTCCCAGGAAAGAGTCCCTTGGATTGCAGCCTTTCCCTCTAGGACAATATTGGAGACACAAACTTCTAAGCTGCACATGCATGCTATTTTCGTTTTCAAAGTGCATAGGTTTTTCACCTAAAGACAACCAACACCTTCCCTTAAACAAGGGCACCTAAGTTATCACCTTACCAGGCTCACAGTCCTGCCAAGCAAAAGCTAGAGTTTCCCTTTACCAGGATCATCACGCAAGCAGAGGGTCCTGACAAGGCCACCCCCGCCCCCCAAAAAAGAGGAAACGAGGCACAAGAGTTTGCAATACTAACGTTTTGTAGGGAGAACTGAAGTGGGGATCAGTGGCGTAGCGTGGGGGGTGCAGGAGGGGCCGGTCGCACCGGGCGCAACATCTGGGGGTTAGGGGGCGCAAATCCACGGGTTAGGGGGCGCAAATCACTTGCCCCGGGTGCTGACAACCAACGCTACGCCACTGGTGGGGATAGTCATGCTAGGAATCAAGACAGCTGTATGCTTTCTTTGGGTGGGGGTTTGTTTCGGTGGGGGCCACTCCCTGCACCGAGGCTGTATCTGTGGAGGAGGAAGAGGCGCCCCCAGTGGCGGGCCTACATTTGTGGGAGGGGTCCCTGAAGCTTGAACTGTTACGAGGGCCCCTTTGCAACCAGCAGCAAGGTTTGGGTAACCACTGTTATCTTCTTCCGCGACAGATCACCACACCTTTGCAACATCTGTGCAAACTTTGGGATCCTTGAAATACATACAGCCAAAAGAAATCAATCAAACTTGGCCTACTAGACCCAGATCTTATAAGCAATGTAGACTAAACGGGGGCCCTGAAGCTTCATTAGTTTCATCATAGTAGATCCACCCCCGGGCGCGCGCCCCCCATCTCCGCCCTGGCTCCCCAAAAGTCCTCCGGGACATTGAATGGGGCAGCTCCCGGCTGGGTGGCGAGGCAGGCACGGCTGTGCCCACGGGCGCCTCCTGCAGGGGGAGGCCCCCAAGAGCGGGAGACCCGCCGCGCCCTCCAGCACCCTTCTCTTCTGGCGGGCCGGGGAGGCTGCGGAGGGCCACCGAGAAGGGCGCCGGACGCCCTTGGACGCCACCCTACCTGGATCCGAGGCAAGGCTGGTCCGGCCACTTGGTACCTGCCCGGCGGAGCGGAGAGGGGCAGGGAGGGAGGCGTGTGGCAGCGGAGGGAGAGAAGGGAGGCGGGCCGGGCTGGCGGCCCCCGGCTGATCTCGCTCCGGTCCCCGGGAGGGAAGGGTCTGCTGCGTCCTGCTCGCCGTCCTGGACGGGCGCCGTCTGCCCGCTTCCCGCCCCTCCTCGAACAAAAGGTGGCCCCGCCCGCGCGCGCCCCGCCCCTCCCTCCGTCCCGCTACCTACCTGGGTCCGGGGGCTTCCCTCCTGCAAGCCCACCCCTTTCTCCGGCAAGCTCCCACATGCCGGCCCGGCCCGAGGTGGAGGAGCAGCCCGCGCCAGGCCACCCAAAAACGGGGCGCCAGAGGTCGGCTGCCTCTGCTACTGACTGGGGGGCAAGATGCAGCCACATCGGGACTAGTAGTAGCCACGGAGAGCTACTTAGCCCCCAGCCGCCTCGGCATTTGCGCCTTTGGAAGTCCTCTCCCCTAAGGCCAGCAGAAGAGACTTGCGCCTCCCTTGGACCAAAAGCGAGCCCAGCTAAGCCAACATCTTAGGAGCCAACATGTAGGGGCCAAGGTCCCTTCGCGCACCCCCCCCAAAATATTTAGGCATTGCCATTCAAATAGTGTGTGTGCACTGAGTCATGTGATCAATTATGCAGGGTGGGGCTTACCTGGGCCCCCCAATATTTTATTCCAAGTTGGCACCACTGCCCCCAAGGACTTCTCCTGGACCATACTCACTGATACCCTCTGCCACACATGGGTATCCAGGCCCTGCCGTTGAAGCCAAGAAAAATAGGTTTAAATTCTCTTTAGCCCAGTGACCGCAAAGCTTTTTGGACCTGGGGGCACATTTGAAATCCTAAGAAACACTCACAAGCACCGCCATTTCACAGCACGAAAACCAGCAATCCTCAGACTACACAAAACTTCCTACACCAGGCATAGGCAAACTCGGCCCTCCAGATGTTTTGGGACTACAACGCCCATCATCCCTAGCTAACAGGACCAGTGGTCAGGGATGATGGAATTGTAGTCTCAAAACATCTGGAGGGCCGAGTTTGCCTATGCCTGTCCTACACCCTACTCCCAAAAGAAGGCAGGTGAAACACAGACAAAAAAAGTAGGCACCTCACCCCAAGAACCCTAATTTATTCTAAATTAAAATTAGGACGAACAGGGTACAGGATCAGTGGGTGCCAAGGGGGGAGGCTGAGAATGCTGTGGTGCCCGCTGGCAGCAGATCCCAGAAGAATCCTGCTGGAAAAGTTGATAAAGAGTCCCATCTAGGCCAGCACCTCACTGTGGCCAGCCAGTTGCCCCAGAGGGAAGCCTGTGAGTGAGACCTGGGCACAACAGCGGCCCTCTCCCCACTAGCAGCACGCTATCCAAGGACAAAAGGAAACAGTGCTTCAGGTGCTGTGGAACTCACCGCCACAGGCTATTGCAACGAAAGCCAGCTGGCATAAGAAGCAAGCGTTGCAAAGGACTGGGTAAGGTTGTGGGCCTAGTGTCAGTCTCTCTGTCTCTGGCGTTCCCCTCTCATGTCTTGGCCCTGAATCACCTTTGCTGCTCCATGGAGACCACTTCCCTCCATGGGAGACAATGTTTTCTCCAGCCTGGCCTTGCAAGGGGCAAGGGTACAGATGTGTTTCCCAACTCCCAAGCAGAGCTCAGACGCTGCGTGCTCTGAGTCACTGGCCAGCCTTGGAATGAACCTTTGCAAATATGCTCCACCGCAAACTACAGGCTAGAACAAAGGCCTTCGACTCCTTGTGATATTTCACACAAGAATGTAGTGATACGGAAGGGGGGGCATGTCTTCTTCACCTTCTTCTTCGCTACAATAAAGGTAAAGGTAAAGGTAAAGGTACCCCTGCCCGTACGGGCCAGTCTTGCCAGACTCTAGGGTTGTGCGCCCATCTCACTTAAGAGGCCGGGGGCCAGCGCTGTCCGGAGACACTTCCGGGTCACGTGGCCAGCGTGACAAAGCTGCATCTGGCGAGCCAGCGCAGCACACGGAAACGCTGTTTACCTTCCCGCCAGTAAAGCGGTCCCTATTTATCTACTTGCACCCGAAGGTGCTTTCGAACTGCTAAGTTGGCAGGCGCTGGGACTGAGCAACGGGAGCGCACCCCGCCGCGGGGATTCGAACCGCCGACCTTTCGATCGGCAAGTTCTAGGCACTGAGGCTTTTACCCACAGCGCCACCCGCGTCCCATCTTCGCTACAATATATCCATTTATTTCCAATTGTCAATGTCAAAAGGGACTAAAATCTATAAAATTCATAGAAAATCAACGTGCCAATTTGCTCAATTTCTCTAGGACTCCATGACACCTCCCCTGTCCTCCATGATCCCTCAAGCAAGGTGTCAAGACCCTAATCCTGTCAAATCACTCTGCCAAGCCTTTCCTCCGGGCAATGCCAGGTGGCAGGCTATGCATACATGGACCATTGTCTTCTCATCACCGGTACTCAGGATGTGCTTATCACCCAGGGGGGCTGCCTGCTTCCAGTCCTGGAGTGGACATTCAGCCACCATGCGTGGCAACCTTTTGGAGGTCTCCATTTGGCACGTTTCGGAGACAAATTCTGTGAGATTTTGGCTGCAAGGCTAAGCAGGACCACCGCCCTCTCCTCCTCTGTGCCTCCTTCAGTCATTTTCTGGAGTGGGGCTGAATGTTTTTATTTCCTGGTCTGCAGTGGTTTCTTTCTTTTGTCCAGCACTCTTGTGGGGAAGCAGCTGAGCTGTGTCAGCATTTGACAGCTCATTTGAGTTGCAGTGGTGAAGCCTTGAGTCAGCTTGAGCTGGCGTGGGGAGGAGGGAGGAGGTGGGAGAGCCATTGAGGATTCCCATATAAGCCTTGCTTTTCGCCAACCAGACAGGCAGACAGGAAGTGCAAGTGTGGGAGGCCTCCCCCCTCCACACATAATCGTGTATCCCCATGATTACGAGGGCTGGAGGCAAAGGGAAGGGAAGGGTGTGGAGCACAGCACTAAGAATATAAAGGAAGGGCATGCAAGATTAGGCTCGAGGCAGAGAAGGAAGGAAGGATTGATCAAACCCCGGTTTGCAAAGAGGCTTCTGGGTAGGTAGAGGGTGTTTGCACACACGAGGATTAAATCACTTTGTGGTTTAATCCGTCTGCAACAACACAGCCATGGATCTGGCTCTGCCCAGCCAGCTTTTCCCACACTCCTGATAACGTACAATTCCCCCCATAGCTTCCTGAACAGCAAGGCATTTGTAGTACAAAGTGCAGCTACAAGTTAGTTAAGCACACTAAAGACCCCCACCCCCAAATTTCAATGGGTAAGAGTTAAGGACATGGGTAGGCAAACTAAGGCCCCGGGGGCTGGATCGCCTTCTAAATCCAGCCCGCAGATGGTCATGTTTTTACATGAGTAGAATGTGTCCTTTTATTTACTGTAAAATGCATCTCTGGGTTATTTGTGGGGCATAGGAATTCGTTCATTTTTTTTTTCTTCAAAATATAGTCCGGCCCCCCACAAGGTCTGAGAGACAGTGGACTGGCCCCCTGCTGAAAAAGTTTGCTGACCCCTGGTTAAGGAGGTCCCTGGGTGGCTAGTCAATAAGAGTTAGACAAATGCACTGGGGATAAGGGCTGTCTGTAGCCACTAGCCACCATGACTATGTTCTACTTTATTATTAATAAAATTACTTTTGTGTTACCACCGTGTTATAAGTGAAAATCCGGACACAAAAGTTGTTGAGCTGAAATTCACCAAAATCTACACTTCCGACATGGGCTGCCATTTTCCCAGACAATTCAGCTTTTAAAAAACCCCACAATAATACAGATAATCGCCCAGGTGGCTGATGAGCCCATGATTAAACAGGTAACAGGCCCTGCAGGTGCAAAAATGTATTCCAGAAGCGAGGTGGCCTTGGCTGAATCTCTGCTGGTAGGCAGACTGGTGACACTCCATGCCAACTTCTGGTTGGATAACCATTCTTGCAAGTTAGCCCCTTCATAAGTAACAAAGAGTCTTGTCGGCTACCAAATGTATTATGGAATAAGCAGATACAGAAAGTGTGAGCCTCAGCAAGCATAGTACCTGGGTCTATTCAGTAGCGTCCGAGTGTGGAGAAGGAGACAATAAACTGAGGAGAGGGAAATTAAATTCCAAAAAAACCCCCAAAACCACTCAACAACAAAGCAACTCCAACCACAGGCAACATTTCGCACATTGGACTCTG
The DNA here is from genome assembly GCF_964188315.1 of Podarcis muralis. Lineage (NCBI taxonomy): Eukaryota > Metazoa > Chordata > Lepidosauria > Squamata > Lacertidae > Podarcis > Podarcis muralis. The sequence goes on along the minus strand of NC_135661.1, from coordinate 7,559,920 downwards.
ATCTACAAAAATCTTATTTCCATAATATAATCCCATAGTTTTTCAGTTGCTCCAAGACTCATTTTTGATGCATGAATGCTATATCATTGTTAATGGTTTATTATTATCATCACCAAAGCGTGCTCTGGTCCAGGGGATCACGAAGAGTCGGACACAACTAAACGACTAAACAACAACAACAATGATCATCATCTTAATTTCTTACCTGCCGCTCACCGTCAGGATCCAGGTCAGGCTACAGGAGTTTAAAAACAGTTTAAAGCAAATTACAGTCATGCGGATAGGGCGGATCCTGAACACACACATCTGTTGATCTATTGAGCTGAGGTGTCAAAGGCCAGGGAAAGCGGTGCGTCTTCAGCAAACAATTGAAACGAACACACATAGGAAGATGCAGGAGGAATGACGGATGAGGAAAAGGGCTGGAGGGGGAACAACTTTATTTAGGAAGGTGGGGCGTGCAGAGAGCATGAAAGAGACTCCAGAGTGTCACATAAATATTTGTTGTTGTTTAGTCGTCTCCGACTCTTCGTGACCCCGTGGACCAGAGCACGCCAGGCACTTCTGTCTTCCGCTGCCTCCTGCAGTTTGGTCAAACTCAAAATATAAGTCGCTTTATTCCAGTTTTTGTCAGAAGCCTTTGCTCCCTAGGCACACCAGCTCCTTCCTCAGCACAGTACTTTAGTGTTTATTTAAGACAAGGGGGGGCATTTTCAGCACCCCCTGCAACACACATACATGAAGAACATCATCCCTTGGTGCAATCTGCCCACTTACCAGCCCCTGTGTGGTCAGTGTGTGGTATTTTGGTGGCATTCCCATAGCAGCCTGACTTTAAAAGGGGTTGGCTGTTTGTTCAAGAGAGGAGATAGCTTAAATTGGGGGGTAGGAGGGTTGCAATTAATGGGGTGGGGAAATGCAATTGGGCAAGGCAACAACTAGCACAGAAATAAATAAGTCACCATTTAGTAAAGTGACAGGCATGAAATATCTATCCCATATCCAATGCTGGGCCCAGAGAGTCCAGAGCAGCCCAGCACAGTGGATCAGATGAAATCAAGCACTGGGATGAAATCCAGCCCCTAGGATTTCCCCCCCTTGGACCTGCAGTCACTGGCTCCTATCAGCCTCCTCCAGAGCCCGCTCTGTGTTTCAGGATGTTGCCCTTGCAGAGTGGGATTTTGAAGGGTCTTTGTAGTGTCTCGAGGGCTTTCGGGAGGCAGAAGCTGAGGGCGAGAACCTTTGAGAATAATCCTGAAGCGCCACCACAAACAAAAGAAAAAACAGAAATATTAGGTTCTAGAAAGCAAATCAATGACATCGTTTAGCCATCTTCAAATAGCTCAAGGGCTGTCACAAGGAAGATTTCTTGTTTTCTCCTGCTCTGGAGGTGAGGACCCAAACCAATGGCTTCAAGTTACAAGAAAGGAAATTCTGAGTAAACATGGGAATAGTTTTCTGGCAGTTAAAGCTGTTGGACAGTGGGACAGACTCCCTCGGAAGATGGAAGGCTCTCCTTCATTGGCGGTTTTAAGCAGAGGTTGGGCGGCCATCTGCCATGGATGCTTTAGTTGAGATCCCTGCATTGCACGGGGTTGGACTAGATGACTCTCAGGGTCCCTTCCAACTCTGCAATTCTATGATTCTATGATCAGGAGGAGATTTGTGACAGGCAAAGGGGAGCATTTCTTTCATGAAATAGCTGTTAAACTTGTGGAGCTCATGATCACAGGATGTGGCCTTTTGAAGCAGATTAGACACATTCATTGAGTATATATAATCCCGTCTCTCCTAACGCTCTGGTGGCCATGAGACGCTTTGGACTGTGGCTCCCATCTCTGCCTGGGTCTGAAACATCTGGAGGGGCACTAGGTTGGGGAAGGATGGGACAGGCTATTTGCCAGGAGAGCGGGAAATGTGTCCTCCAGATATTGGAGAGAAACCCCAGGGATTGGCTTTCACCATCTTCCTCAAACTGAGAGCTTTCCAGACCTCCGTGTGACAAAATGGTGGACCTCTGGTATGATTCAGTGTGACTGTTTCCAAATATGGTTTTTTAAATAGGTTTTAAAATATTGTCTCCTCCCAAGGTGGTGGCAGCCTCCACTGAGGTCCCTCAGACTTCCCACCCCAACAAAGCCCACCGTTCCTCTCCCCTCCCACTGCCATCTTGGAATACCTTCCTGATGCCAACACTCTCTTGCTCCTCCTCACCTGCTTCCTGCAGATATCCAGTATAATTCCCGCCCGCATCAGGCACCAGATCTCCCCAACCAGTGAAACGAGGACGTTCACAATGTCCATCCACCGGCCAACGGTCATCAGCAGGATCAGGAGGCCCCCCATCCTGACAAAGACCGTCTGGTAGGCCATCTGCTCTGTGGGGTTCTGCCGCTGCTCTTCTGCCATTGGACAAAGGAAAGATAAAATGGTTAGATTTATGCTGCTCAACTTATATACAATGCCAGTACTATTCAGAGGAGACATGTGAATTTAAGAAAGACTCACATTGGATACACTCTGCAAATGAGAGGGCAGGGATGGGGAACAACTGTGGCCCTCCAAGTGTCAAGGACTGGCTGGATGAGGAAGAGCAGTGGGAGCCCAAGAGCCCCCCAGGGAAGACGCAGAAGATGACGACTTAGATCCTGGGTCCTGGTGGTGGGACACGGAAGAGCAGTCTGGGGAAGGGACGAGCTGGGAGGTGCTAGAAGCAGGGAGTCTGAGCGATCCAGGGGAGCCAGGAGAAGGAGGCACCTTCCAGGACAGGGTTTGAGGCCAAGAGTCACAGTGTGAGCACAGACTCAGACAGAGAGGAGTCAGAGGTTGCCTTTCCTACCCAGCAGCAGGGCAGTCTCGGTCCTGCTGGCTCGCCTCCCGCTCTGACCCCCCAATCGATGAGAATCCTGCACGTTGCTGAGCATTGGGCCAGACAGGCCCAGAGGATGAGCACTCCCTCTTGACGTAGCCTTCATCTGCTTGGGAGGGATCCAGAGTGAGAGGCTAGTGGGGGAAGTGAAGGGCTAGTGGTCAGTTTCAGCAACTTCTCAGCTGGATTAAGACGAACCAGAGGACTCTGTTGTGTTGTTGTTGTTGTTTAGTCATTTAGTCATGCCCGACTCTTCGTGACCCCCTGGACCAGAACACGCCAGGCACTCCTGTCTTCCACTGCCTCCCGCAGTTTGGTCAAACTCATGCTGGTAGCTTCGAGAACACTGTCCCACCATCTCGTCCTCTGTCGTCCCCTTCTCCTTGTGCCCTCCATCTTTCCCAACATCAGGGTCTTTTCCATGGAGTCTTCTCTTCTCATGAGGTGGCCAAAGTCTTGGAGCCTCAGCTTCAGGATCTGTCCTTCCAGTGAGCACTCAGGGCTGATTTCCTTCAGGATGGAGAGGTTTGATCTTCTTGCAGTCCATGGGACTCTCAAGAGTCTCCTCCAGCACCAGAATTCAAAAGCATCAATTCTTTGGCGATCAGCCTTCTTTATGGTCCAGCTCTCACTTCCATACATCACTACTGGGAAAACCATAGCTTTAACTAGACGGACCTTTGTTGGCAAGGTGATGTCTCTGCTTTTTAAGATGCTGTCTAGGTTTGTCATTGCTGCTGTGTTAATAAAAGCTAATTGCATTCCATGCCTCCTGTGTGTCCCTGCCCTGTGGTCGACCTGGGCTCGCTTGGCAGCTCCTGGACACCAAGTGATGCTGGTCTCCCAACTCCAGCAAGGCCAGTAGTCCAGGATGATAATGGGAGCTGGAGGAGTCCACAGGCTCCCCCATTCCTGCATTAAAAGGATGCAGAGTAGTGATGGAGGCATCTGGGGCAGTGAAGGCAAGTGATGGTCTAGTTAAGGGACAGAGAACCTGTGCTGCCATCCAGACCTTGCTGGACTCCAGGTCCTAGCAGTCAGCATGGGCAAGAGTCAGGGCCGGAGCTGGGAGCTGGAGTCACAACAACATCTGGAAGGCCACAGGCCCACCATCCCTGCTGTAGGGATAGCTCAGTGAGAACAGCATGAGTCTCTTCATCTCAGGGTTTCTGGTTCGAACTCCACATGGAGCAAAAGTTTCCTGAATTGCAGGGCCTTGGGACTAGAGGACCCAACTCTACAATTCCACGATTGTATCATCAGCAGAACCAGTCCAATTCTCTCTTCTAAAAAAGACAAGAAACTGAACTGTCATGTCAACCTAGGAAGAGGCCTTGTACCAAGTTGATACTATTTTGCCAGCCTTCAATCTCATGTCCTTTTGAGTAGGGCTGAACCCGAGGTGTGCTCTGCTGTGTGCTCTTTATTTGGGGCCTCCCCAGTTAAGAGGCCCCAAATGAGCAAAGGAAGCTGCCTTAGACCAGATCATCAGATGCTTTCTCCACCTTTCTCTTGTAATTGGCAGAAGGTCCTCAAGGTCTCCAGCAGGGTGTGTGTGTGTGTGTGTGTGTGTGTGTGTGTGTGTGTTTGTGTGTGTTTTGTACACATCTTTGTATTTCTTCTTTCTTTGGTGATCCCTTGTAGCCGAGTAAGATTGTCTTCCGTAAACACAGTTTTAACAGTGAGTCCATAAGTTACTGTGGAGGCCAATTCTGGATCCACACGTCCTTCCACAGTGGGGACATAGGTTTCTGGGCGAGAGTTGATCACGGTGTGGATTTGCCAAGTGTGCCTTCCTCTTAGCACGTTTCTCCCTTTCGTCCTGAGTTCAAGTGTCTTCAAAGCCCATGACACCTTTGGTAAAAGCTGTTCTCCAACTGGAGCGCTCGCGGACCAGTGTTTCCCAGTTGTCGGTGTTTATACTACATTTTTTAAGATTTGCCTTGAGAGGGTCTTTAAACCTCTTTTGTTGACCACCAGCATTATACTTTCCATTTTTAAATTGGGAATAGCATAGTTGCTTTGGAAGATGATAATCAGGCATCCGCACAACATGACCAGTCCAACAAAGTTGATGTTGAAGAATCATTGCTTCAACACTGGTGATCTTTGCTTCTTCCAATACACTGGCATTAGTTTGCCGTTCTTCCCAAGTGATATGTAAAATTTTTCGGAGACACTGTTGATGGAACGGATCTACAAGGGATCTTTGTATTTAAGATCCCCCTAGCTCAGTGTTTCCCAACCTTGGGCCTCCAGCTGTTTTTGGACTACAACTCCCATCATCCCTAGCTAGTAAGACCAGTGGTCAGGGATGATGGGAATTGTAGTCCAAAAACAGCTGGAGGCCCAAGGTTGGGAAACACTGCCCTAGCTAGAAATGCCAGGAGTTGCACCTGGGGACTTTCCCCCTTACCAGACATTATTCTGATGGCCTGTGATGCCATGGAACCTTTGCAAACATTCCAACCGCTCCAGGAAGGGAAGGTGCCAGAAGCGAACCATTCTGCAGGAGGAGGATGCTTGCTTGCTGCTGGGGATGGAAGCCAAAGGCCAACGGCCGCCCACACCTAGCAACCTCCCAAAGATCTTGCCCACTGAGCCAGAGGCCTGCGAGGGGAGGAGGAGCTCACCTTGCATGTAGATGACAAGCAGTGTGTAGCAGATGGTGAGCGGGGTCCAGAAGCGGATGGCCTCCGAGGTGGTGAGGAAGTCCCGGTTGATCAGGGCCACCGCCGCCAGGTCGGCCACCACGAAGGTGAGCTTGAGGGCGTTGCAGAGGAGGCGAGGGATGCCGTGCCAGGTGGTCAGGAGGAAGAGGCAGGCCCCACAGTAGCGCTCCTTGCAGTGGAGCTCGTACATGGTGAAGATGTGGCGCGCCAGGCGCCAGACATAGTAAGTTAAGAGTCCTGCCAGGCCGACGCTGAGGAGCAGGTTCCAGGTGCGGTGGGGCGCCCCCTCCTGGAGGTAGCTGAGACTGCAGGAGATGCCGCAGCCCAGGGAGTACTGGCAGAGGAGGTAGAGCTGGCTGCTGTGCGCCCCCTGCAGGATCCCAGTGGAAATTGAGAGATGGTAGCATTAATTTTTTTTATTGAAATAATTTCAATTATAAAGAAATAGAGTGATACAAAGGGGGGGAGGGAGAAAGTAAGGGGGAAACAAATGTGTGTGTAAGAAAGAGAGAGAGAAAGAAACAATACACAAAACTGAAATGTAATATACAGTTGTTCCTTAGATCCCAAACGCCCTGGAACTCAGACGTTTTGGCTCCCGAATGCCGCAGACCTGGAAGTGATTGTTCCAGTTTGCGGACGTTATTTTGGAAGCTGAATGTCCGATGGGGCTTCCGCGGCTTCTGATTGGCTGCAGGAGCTTCCTGCAACCAATCAGAAATTGCGATTTGGTTTTCGAACGTTTTGGAAGTCGAACAGTCTTCCAGAACAGATTCCGTTTGACTTCCAAGGTACGAATGTACTCCCATACATTCATATATTAATTGATATGGACGGTGGCAGTGTATTGGGGGGTGTTTATTTTGATTATATATATTTTGATTTTAGATTTAGATTTTGTTCTGTCAACCACCCTGAGACTTCCATGTATAGGGCAGCATATAAATTCAAGAAATAAATAATAGTAGTTAGTGTGTCGGACTAGGACCGGGGAGATCAGAGTTCAAATCCCCACTCGGCCATGGAGCTCACTGGGGGACGTTGGGGACCAGTCACTGCCTCAGCCTAACCTACCTCACAGGGATGTTGTGGGGACAAAATGGGGAGGAGAACCACCACATACAGCACTTTGAACTCCTCGGAAGAAAAGCTGGGGTGCAAAAGCAGTGAATAAATAAATAAAAATCCCTCAATCCAAATGGCAGGATAAATCTCGACTGTGGCGGGAATTCACTTCCTTCTATTGCAGGGCTCCTGGTTACTTTGACTCCACTCAGGTGCTTGTTTGGGGGTTCCCCGCCTCCCCTCCACAGCAGGCATGTGGTCCCACCTCAGCCCACACATGAAGAAAAGGGAAAGAAAGAGTCGCTCACCTTGTCAAGGGAGAGGACGGTGGAGATGGCCCGAAGGGAGAACTCCAGCACCACCAAGGCAGCCACACGATAGCCGACCACCGTGAAGGTCCCCGTCAGCACCAGGAGATGCAGCTGGTCCAGCAGGGGCCACTGTTTGCGGATGACCTCCTTCTCCTTCTGCCGGTCGGGGTCGCTGGGGCAGAAATGAAGGTCTCAAGAAGGGAAAGGCAGGCGCAGGAGCAATTTATCCACTCAAACTCGGGAATCTACAGGGACTAGCTGGAGTAAACACACCTTCCCTTTGCCGAGTCCCATCTGAGTACTTCCAGGAGAGCCTAGAAGCCTAGTTGCCAACAAAGGTCCGTATAGTTAAAGCCATGGTCTTCCCAGTAGTGATGTATGGAAGCGAGAGCTGGACCATAAAGAAGGCTGATCACTGAAGAATTGATGCTTTTGAATTATGGTGCTGGAGAAGACTCTTGAGAGTCCCATGGACTGCAAGAAGATCAAACGCAACCATTCTTAAGGAAATCAGCCCTGAGTGCTCACTGGAAGGACAGATCCTGAAGCTGAGGCTCCAATACTTTGGCCACCTCACGAGAAGAGAAGACTCCCTGGAGAAGACACTGATGCTGGGAAAGATGGAGGGCACAAGGAGAAGGGGACGACAGAGGACGAGATGGTTGGACAGTGTTCTCGAAGCTACCAGCATGAGTTTGACCAAACTGCGGGAGGCAGTGGAAGACAGGAGTGCCTGGCGTGCTCTGGTCCATGGAGTCACAAAGAGTCGGACACGACTAAACGACTAAACAACAACAACAAAAGAAGCCTAGTGGGCTTCTCCCACCACCAAGTCTCCAAGGTTGGCGGGAACCTGATATCCTCTGCATTTACTCCAGGAGAACCATCTTCTGCCTCTCCCAGGGGCAGAGAGCTTTTGGGGCTCACGCATGTCTGGAAATACCCTTTGGCCTTGCAACAATCCAACCTCACAGGCTTTGGGTAAATTGCGCATGGGACTCTATACATACTCAGAGGGGGTGCTTCTCTTCTGTACTGCTTCTGGGGCCTGAAAAGGGTCTTCTTGGGGCTTGGCTCCAAAAAGACCCTTGGAAACGCAGAAAGGCTTTTTCGCTGGCAAACACAACCTCCCTGGCTGCCTTTCCCTGTCTCAATCTTGGGGCATGTTCAGGTCCTCTGTGATCATTTCACATTTCCCAAGTTGAGTTTGGTCACCAAGATCAAATGAAACCTGCTCCTAATTAAGCTCCCGGTTCATCCTTGACCGAAACTGTCCCCAAATCCATAGGGATGTGTTTGTGATGCCCCTGTCCTCATACAAAGAATCACGGCTAAAGGACAACGTCATCGTCTGAAAAATTGCTGATACATTGCTGAATACTGTTTTCCATTGCCTGTGCTCATTTGCTTTGTTTTCCAAAGCTGAAAAGATTAAGGAAATGCCTGGCAATCTTTTTCTCACCAATACAAAAGGCATCTCGCCAGCCAGCGTACAAAGAAGTCAGCTGGGCACTGCCCAGGTGGGGCCACGCTTGCGCCTTGCCCTGGAGATAAGATGCTGCCACTCCAATATTTAACTCCCAGGGATCCCTGGGACTCCAAAGCATGGCATTGGTGGAAGCTCACATGAACCAGATCTTAAAAGGGGGTTCCTCAAAGGCAAGACCAGAAACAATCAACTTCGCAGGAGCAGAAAATCTGGGCTTGTCCCTATTGAATTAATAGGAGTGTCTGAGATTCTTTCTGCAGACAGACAGCCATAAAAGCATCTGGATTCAGGAGGCAAACGTGACACTAGGCAGATCGGCTTGCTGGTCTTTATGGCTCCTTCCCTCCACCTCCACCACCACCACCCAGTGAGCACCTTATCAGAGCCCTGCAGGGGTTAATAGCCACCCCAGGGCTGCCTGCAAGGACAGATTGAGGAAGCGACTCTGTTTAGAAATCTCCGCTCTGCCTAACAAGCACTCACTTCAAACAGTTGATGTAGATGTAAATCTTCATCAGGCTGCCCAGGATGGAGACGGCACAGGCGCCCACCAGCCCTGCAAGGAAACAAAGGTCAGAAAGGGGGTAGGGCTCAGTGGGTGGGGTAGGCACCCCCTGGGAGGAGGAGAAGCTCACCTTGCAAGACGGAGTCCACCAGATCGGAGCCCCAGGCCAGGCTGGGGAAGGCGGGCAGCCAGGAGACCAGGTAGGAGTAGAGGCTGGAAAGCATGGTGGTGCCGTGGGGCAGGGGGAGGGTGGGTGGCTCAGCCCTGGCCTTCCTCTTCCCGTCCGCAGTCTCAAAGGTCTGCTGTTGGAGGGCTGGCGAGAGCCCAGGGACCTTGTGCTTGTGTTGCTGCTGCTCTGGTAAATCATTGCTGCCTCTTTCCCCCTCCTGGGGAGGAGGCCACTTAGCCAGAGCCCTTGCACAACCATTTCTGCTTGGGGAGAAGCAGGGAAATCATTTCCTGGGCCAGTAGTAGCAGCAGCTGCAGCTCCCCAGAATGAAAGCAAAGGGAAACACTTAAGGCAAGGAGGTTTTTGAGCTCCAGCCCAACTGTAAAATGTTCTTCTTTTTTTCTTCAATTTTTTAAATTACTTTTCACAAAATTATAAACATACATACATACATACATACATACAAACATAAATAAATCATAACCTTATTAAAATTACACTTATTAACATTGTTAAGTGACTTCCTCGCTTCCCCTTGGTTGAATTTCCATGCATCCTTTTAACAGCTTTCCAAATCATAATTCTTATAAACTTCACTTAGTCTGTTAACGTTATGTACTGAAGTTCTCACCCTGGGCCAGCAGGGGGATACTGTAGATAGTTATGCAAATCAAGGATTGAAAAGTGACGTTCAGTGATTGGATAGTTTTGTATGCAAATGAAGGATCGAAAAGTGACATTCAGTGATTGGATAGTTTTGTATGCAAATGAAGGATCGAAAAGTGACATTCAGTGAATGGATAGTTTTAGAACGTTGCAACAGTTACAATTGTTCTGTATCTCTATATAAGCAGGCTGACTGAGCTCCTCAGCTTAGTTCTGTTCCAGCTTACAAAATAAAGAGCTGCTTTGGAGAAATCGCTGTGTTGTCTGCTATGTCAACCCACAACCTAACAGTTAACATCCTTATATCTTTTCAGTTCAAGATTAAACATGTGCAACATCACACCAGCTGCAAAATGTTCTCGCAGGTGTTGTCCTCTCTGCCTGTTGCTGCCTCCCTTGAGCCTCTTCTGAGAAGCCCCTTCTTTACAAAAACAGGTGCCAAAAAGGAGATCATGTAGGGAAGTGGTGCTGAGCATATGCAGAGTGCTTTCCCCTCGCATCACTGGTGAGTAACTTTAAATGAAGGAGGAGGACTCTCATGTGGGCCTGAGCCGCAGAATCCATTTTTCTTCTCAACAGACAACTTTTAGGCCACAGCACTTCAGAGCTGCATTTGTTTGACTTGTGATACATGAGTTTTTATGCATACTCCGACAGACGGCACGGCACACATTACAAATGCATGGAAATAAATGCATCTGGACAAACACGAGCCCTTGCTTGGACACACCGCGTACCAGAAACAAACCCCAGGTGCCAAAGTTCACTCGGTCTAGCCCAGCTCCCTTTGCACAATGGTGAAGCAAAATGTAACAAAGACCCGTCAATCAAAGCAGCAGGATGCCTTGTAAATCAGCAGGGTTCCAACCACAGTACCAGCGGTAATAATAATAATAATAATAATAATAATAATAATAATAATAATAATCCACCCATCTGGCTGGGTTTCCCCAGCCACTCTGGGTGGCTTCCAACAAAATATTAAGATACAATAGTCTGTTAAACATTAAAAGCTTCCCTAAACAGGGCTGCCTTCAGATGTCTTCTAAAAGTCTGGTAGTTGTTTTTCTCTTATTAAGCTTCTTGTTAAGGCTGTCAGATAAAGAGAAACCACTCCCCTTTGTGTAACAAATATTTATTTTTGTACTCAGCAGGGGTGCCAAGCTGAATAAAATATTGAGGGTTGTCAGGTAAGCCCTACTCCACATAACTGATCACATGATATGGCACATGTATAACATTTGAATGGCAATGCCCATCAACTTGAGGGGGGCCCTCAAATATTTTATGGGGTGTGTGTGAAGGGACCTCAGCCACTAAGAGTTGACTCCTATAGTACTCAGTATATGTAAAGATCATAACCAAGGAAGTTGTGGAAACTTTGCATCTTGAATTTTTATACTGTCTTGAAAGTCCCATCTCAGGTGAGCTGTGGAGGGGTGAGGCTCCTTTTTTCTGATCCTGAGGTGGCTCCTGCTGAGAGGGTCTTCCCCAACTGCACGGTCGGTCCTGAGTTTGAGTTTATCTCCACTGAAATCAAGGGACACTGCCAGGACAGTGGTACCTCGGGTTAAGTATTTAATTCATTCCAGAGGTCCATTCTTAACCTGAAATTGTTCTTAGCCTGAAGCACCACTTTAGCTAATGGGGCCTCTCACTGCCGCTGCGCCGCTGGAGCACGATTTCTGTTCTCATCCTGAAGCAAAGTTCTTAACCCGAGGTACTATTTCTGGGTTAGTGGAGTCTGTAACCTGAAGCGTATGTAACCCGAAGTACTACTGTACGTACCGCCATGCAAACCCTCCTTGACAAGCTTTCTGTCAAAATGTTTTGCAAGGACCAAGTACAAAAGCAGCAGGGTCACTTCTGGTGCGAGAGGACCCACATGGAAGCATGCAGGTGTGCTGGGCAGACCTTTGAGCTAACTTCCGTTTGGCCTTTGCATCCTGAGCCCTCATCCCAATTTCTGGTCCTAAGGGCTCAGGTTCTCCCTTCTGCTCCCATTAACCACCTACAGTTGGTGCCAAGGGTGCTAATCATGTACACCAGGTAGAGCTCACTGGGCAGGGGGGAAGGTGATATAGAAATGTACAGTGGTGCCTTGGGTTAAGTACTTAATTCGTTCCAGAGGTCCGTTCTTAACCTGAAACTGTTCTTAACCTGAAGCACCACTTTAGCTAATGGGGCCTTCTGCTGCTGCTGCTGCGCCACCGGTGCACGATTTCTATTCTCATCCTGAAGCAAAGTTCTTAACCTGAAGCACTATTTCTGGGTTAGCGGAGTCTGTAAGCTGAAGCGTATGTAACCTGAGGTACCACTGTAATAAATAATAATTGAGGTTTGGGGATATCTTGTTAATCGCTTAGGACTGCAGTGATGAAGCCAGGGCCCTCTGCAGGTGACAAAGCAGCTCCTTCTGCCATGTTAAAAAAATGGAAGCGTCTGCTAGATCCATTGAGCCCGGCAACCTATTCTCAGATGGAATAAGCTCTGACCCTCCTGCCTGAATGGAAACGGCACCTAGAGTGCTTCTTTAAAAGCAATTAGAGGTGCTTTGCCTGCAACACTCATTATTATGTGCCAGGCATCATAACCCTTGGCGCAAGCCTCGGCTAAAAAGCTTTCGGAAGAGCTTCTGCTCATAAGCCGGACCACGAAACGAAAATCGCATAGAGCAATTAGAGCCAATCAATACCAAGTGATAAAAGATACCATTGTGTAATAGTCGGCGATGGCACCGGGGGGGGGGGGGGGAGAGCTGTGTGTGTGTCTGCTAAGAAGGCAGTGTGTTTGTGCCAGGGGAGTCCGAATGTGGTGCTGCATCTGAGATTTTTGCTTCCTTCCTCATCATGTTTTCTCTTAAGAATATTGCGGAAACTTATGGGCTGCAGTAAGTTGGCCCATGGGGGGCTGTGGGGGAAGAGAGAGGAATGGGAATGAGAGTCGCTTTGACAGCTGCTCTAGAGTGGAGTGCAAGACCCAGTCGAGTTGAGGGAAATCCAGCTCCATCCTTGGTACATTTTAACCTACCCTGCCTTCTGTTTTTGCTACGTAGTCTTCCTTCCTTTTTAATATTTGCAGATTGTCACAGTCCTATATTATGCAATGATAGTTTTAATTACATAACAAAAGAAAAGAAAAAATTGTTTTGGGCTTTCCCTCTGCTGCTGAAAAAGGGATGCAGGTGGCGCTGTGGTCTAAACCACTGAGCCTCTTGGGTTTGCCAATCAGAAGGTCAGAGGTTCGGGTCATGTGGCCAGCATGACTAAACCACTTCTGGCACAATGGGACACCGTGACAGAAACCAGAGCAGCGCATGGAACCACTGTTTACTTTCCTGCCACAGCAGTAACTATTTATCTACTTGCATTTGTGCTTTCGAACTGCTAGGTTGGCAGAAGATGGGACAGAGCAATGGGAGCTCACCCCATTGCGGGGATTCGAACCGCCAACCTTCTGATCGGCAAGCCCAAGAGGGGTTTAGACCACAGCACCACCCCCGTCCCGCTCGATAATTTTGGCTCGATGTGCTTTAACAGCTCTCCTCTAGGCAGACATATGCAATTGTGAGCATAATGTATTTTTGTGGGATGGATGAGTTTTTCTTGGTGGGAGATGATATATTAATTGAAATTTATCCCTCCAGGCTCCCAGATGTGTGGATTTCAAAATCTAAAAAGCAAAGGAATTAAGAATGGAAAGCCTTGTTTTGAGCAAGTCCAGCTAACAAAGCAAGCTGGCTTCCCCCCACGCTTAACAAAGAATCAGGCAACAACTTGTAAAGTATGTTTTAAAATAAGATTATCTGGGAGAGGGGAAGTGACACTCTACCAATTGTATTCCTATGGTCTGAATACAGTGGTACCTCGGGTTACATACGCTTCAGGTTACATACTCCGCTAACCCAGAAATAATACCTCGGGTTAAGAACTTTGCTTCAGGATGAGAACAGAAATCGTGCGGCAGCAGCGGGAGGCCCCATTAGCTAAAGTGATGCTTCAGGTTAAGAACAGTTTCAGGTTAAGAACGGACCTCCAGAACGAATTAAGTACTTAACCCAAGGTACCACTGTATCTGCCTATCAGCAATATAACTCTGTGGACTTAGCCCCTTCTCAAGCTAACTAGCAATAATATGCACTTGTTGGGTTTGGCTGCTAATCTCCCAAAATTTTAATAGTTTATTTAATTGTGTTTAGTGAAATGTGCAACTGAGCAGTTAATGTGAAGAGTCACTGGCCATTTTCCTGTGAGGAAAAGTTGCAGCATTTGGAGCTTTTTAGTTTAGAAAAAAGATGAGTAAGAGGCAACATGTTAGAAACTTGACCAAGTGTTTTTGATTTGATTCAGTCTTGGTCATGATTTTCTAAATTTGGGACCTTTTGTTAATTTTGTTCCACATGGTGCCAAGCTATTTTTTAAAAATGAGTCAGCTGTTTAAACATAAAATAGCCACCATGCGTATAGAGAAATTTATTTTACAACCTTCTGCTAGATGGCAGGAGAGAGGTTTGTGGACTTTGTGCAAAGCAGATTAAACTGGCTAGCAGGGCAGCATTGTTGGCTGATGACTATCCTCTGCTGCTTCCCTTTTGCTATTTGTGCACCTCGGCCTTCCTCAAGCCGATGTTTTGAACTACAGTGCCCATCAGCCCCCAGCCAGCACAGCTGCATGGTGCTGGGGCTGATGGGAGCTGTAGTCCAAATAGCTCAGAGGGCACCAGATTGACAAAGGCTAGCCTTGCTGATGACAACAGTCGTGCTGAGCTCCCTCCCGCCCTTCTGTGTGCCTTGCTACCTGTTCCCATCCTACAGAGGTGCATCAGCGCCTCCAGGTGGGACCAGCCCTTCCCTGTGAGCTTTCAGCCAAGGGCACCTATAGAGAGTCAACAGCGTATACCTGGTGAGGTGGCACCTTCTGGTGGATTTCTGGTGTGACGTTGACAAAGGTGCCTGTTCATGTGCAAAGCTGAAAGTCCACAGGAGGGTGCGGCTGTTCATCTCGAAGCTGCTGTTCAGAAGTGCCCAGCCTGTGAAGAGGGAGTGCCTCTCCCCTCCCCATTTCCCTGGTTGGCACAACTCCCTCTTCCCTTCCCCAAACACACTGCTTCTCTGGCAACAAGATGCCCAGGGGAGGCCCACAAGCGGGATATGAAGACAGCAGCAGAAGAAACTCTCCCACCTTTGCTTGAGGAAAAAACTGAACTTGGTGCACCAGTGGGCTGGAGTGGTTTTGAGGGTGCCAGGCTATTGAAGGGGAGACCCAAGATCCAATCCCCTACTCAGCTGTGACCGCCAGTTGCTCCCTCTCAGCCTAACAGGGTTGTTGTGGGGGTAAAATGTGGAGAACGGTCTTTTTTGCTACTTTTGTTGTTGTTTAGTCATGTCCGACTCTTCGTGACCCCCTGGACCAGAGCATGCCAGGCACTCCTGTCTTCCACTGCCTCCTGCAGTTTGGTCAAACTCATGCTGGTAGCTTTGAGAACACTGTCCAACCATCTCATCCTCTGTCTTCCCCTTCTCCTTGTGCCCTCCATCTTTCCCAACATCAGGGTCATTTCCAAGGAGTCTTCTCTTCTCATGAGGTGGCCAAAGTACTGGAGCCTCAGTTTCAGGATCTGTCCTTCCAGTGAGCACTCAGGGCTGATTTCCTTCAGGATGGATACGTTTGATCTTCTTGCAGTCCGTGGGACTCTCAAGAGTCTCCTCCATCACCAGAATTCAAAAGCATCAATTCTTCGGCGATCAGCCTTCTTTATGGTCCAGCTCTCACTTCCATATATCACGACTGGGAAAACCATAGTTTAACTATACACTTTTTGCCACAACCCTGAGCTTATTTGGAGGAAAGGTGGACTAGAGATAAGAAGTGAGAACAACACAGAATGGGGAGGAGGGACCCATTGAAGCCTCTTACCTGTGGGGCTGCACAGGTGAGTTCTGTGTAGGCAAGAGAGTACATTGCAATTCCATCTCTCTCTCTCTCTCTCTCTGACAGTGTTTGCACAAAGGGATTTATATAGCACTCCCCAATATTACCACACCACACACACCATCGTCTGAGTGACCCTCACAACAACCTTGTGGGGCAGGCCAGTCCCCTCGTTCCACCCCTGAATTTCTAAAGGCACTTTAGCAACTCATGGTTCACTTGACTTTCTAGATTTGTGCTGGTTGGGGGACGGGGACTCCCTGCCAACTCCCCTGGAAAGAAAGCGGTGGACAAGGCGGCCTAATGTGGCTTAGAACCCACCCCCAGACCTATTTGCTGAACTGAACATTGCCTACTCATCCATGGAAACCCCCCCCTCCAAATGACACCTCCTGAGAGAGGGCTATAAATACAACAAAGTAGAAACAATCTTTATTGGGCTTGAGCTCTGCCCAGCCACTGGGCTCCAGTTACAGCAGCTGTTGGAGGAAACAAGATCACCTTGCTGAGCAAACCTGCCACCCCCCTTTCCCCAGTCCCGGCGGGAGGGGGGTCTCTGCTCTTGGCAAGGTGCAAGGAGGGGAGACGGGAACTTGGCAGGGTCCAAATGTCAGAGGCTAAGGCGTTGCCTGCGTCGCAGATGTCTCCGGAAGATTTTGACCTCGACCCAAAACACAGCTCTGCTGTTCCTGAAAGTGGCCACAGCTCCTCTACTGCTTGCACTCCTCGAACTCCCATCTGATGGGTTCAGAGGTTCAAAACAGACCTATTGTCAGTTCTCCAGGGTTTCAGGCTGGGAGACTGAAGCTGGGACTGCCTGCAAATGGCAAGGAGGCCGCAGAGCTACAGCGCCGTCCCCAACTCCTGAGGACTAAATGGGCTTTGTGTGGGTGCCTCTGCCTCTAGGACAGAACCCTCCGTCTCTTCAAAAAGCGGGAGCCTCTTCTGCTAAGGGCGACACACTTTTGCCTCTCATTCTCCGCACATGTCTTTTGTCTTTCCGCTCACCTTCCCTCTCGCTTCATTCGCTTTCTGCTCTTCCCCTGGCCCAGGCAGGGGGACGTGCTGCGGTCTACCTTAGACCCAAGCTTTGGAGCCTTCTGCACCAACCAAAGCAACACTGGCCCATCGGGCCTCATAACTGGGAGAGCCTCACCGGGCCAGGCCTTCTCATGCCATTTACCCTTTTATTTTGCTCTGTTAATGCCTGGTGCCCATTCTCTACCCCTTTGGTTGCAGGGAGTGTGTGTCCCAAGGCAGGGAATGGACAGGATACTGTTTAGAGGCCACCAAATGCCCAAATCTGCACAGGTGGAGCTGCAGCTAGTCCGGGGATGCCCCTCCCTGAGCAGCCTCACCCCTCCCAAAAAAGGTCACGTTGATGTGAAGCTGCTGTTTGGCTCAGAGGCAACCGTCCTTCTCGTGCACCAAGAGCGTCTTTGCAATTCTTGCTTTTCAGAAAGTTGGTTCTTGGAGGCCACTTCTCTGGTGTCACATGACGAGTGAGAAAATGAGATGGGGAAGGGCTGGGTGCTCCCAACCGTCTCCTGGAAGAAGGGGCTGTATGACCGCCCCCCACCCAAGACCCCTGGTCCGGGGGAAAGAGGACACGCAGCTCCAAAAGCCCCACTCTTCATTCCAGAGCTGCCTGGGAAAAGACCAGCCTCCCACCCCAAGTTCTGGTCCCATCAGTGAGGCGGGGAGAGGGAGGAAGAGAGCGGGCGCCCCTCTCTCTGGAAATGCCGTCTTTTCTTGCAGGGTTTTCAAGCCCCCTGGAGCTGGTAGGTGAATTTCCTCAGTTCGTCCCAGAAGAGGAGGCTGAGAATGGTGTGTGGTCCCAGGCGGAGGTAGGCAGGCCCCAGGCCCTTGTAGAGGGCCAGGACACCCTCCTTGCCGGTGACCTGCACCACGCAGTCGAAGAAGCCGCGGTAGTGCTTGCCCTGCGGGTGGCAGAGGGGAGAGAGCCTGGTTAAAAGCTGGACACACGGCCTGTGGAACAAGGGTGCTGCAACTCCTCTCACCATCCCTAACCACTGACTGTGCTGACCGGTGGGAGCTGGGAATTCAGCAACACCTTGGGGGGCTGGAGCTGCCCCCCATCCCTGAACTAGCCCCAGGCTGCTTCTGTTTAGGCTCAGAGACATGAAACTCCTCACCTCCCTCCACAAACCTCTTGGGGTTCCTAAGGCTGCCAGTGACCACCCCTGGCATGAGAGACTTACCATGCCCAGCTCGTCCACTGGCTGGTTGTAGAGTCTGGTGCTCACCACATCGAAGGGCGTCATAGCCACAGCAACAGCCACGCTGCTGATCATGCCACCAGCAAGCGCCACCATCCAGCTGTCTTCCTTGAACCACTGTGGGCAGAAGAGGGCAACAGTAAGGGGGGGAGAGTCGGCCCCACCCCACCCGCTCTCAACAGCATCAGGATCAAGCAACAGGAAAAGCCACAAAGGCTGAACATTGTATTTATTTAAGGTATATACCACCTTCCTCCCCAAAGCAGCCCACGGCGGCCATCACACAAGCGATGAGACAGTTAAACCATGTAAAGATAAAGCAGGATAAAGCTCAGGAATTAAAAGGAATGTGTTCAGCAGGTGCCAAAAGGCAACAGAGACAGCGCCTGTCACACATTTAATGGGAGAGAATTCCAAGGGGTTGGTGCCACCACCCAAAAGGCCCCGTTCCTACCCTGTGTGGAACAGATTTCCTGATGAGCTGACCACCTTCTGCAGAGTGCAGGGATCAAGTGGGGTATATAAGGGGTGAGAGGATCTGCTAGAGAAATCAAACAAGCTGGCAGGGCTCATCTTGGAAAAGGGTTTAGGACGGGGTGGGTCTGAGGCGCTGCTGATAAGCTAGACCTTTGTTCCAGAGGCAATGACAAAACCAGAGCCATGCAACTGCCACGACCCATCTCCCCCACCCTCCGGCCCCCTCCTCACCTTTTGCTTCCTGACCCACTCTTTGGCGGAGGCGAAAGTGGCCAGCTGGACGGCCGAGCCCACCATGACGCGAGGCACGGCCCCGTTCACCCCTCGCCACAGTCCCAGGAGGCCCTGCTTCTTGTAGATGGTCTCAAAGGCGCTGGAGACACTCTGCGGGGGGAGAAAAGCTGCAGGGGTTAGTCAGCAGGGGGCAGCAGAGAGCAGGGGCAGCTGCCTGCATTGCCCCACTGTGGCCGGACACTCATCTGTGGCTTTGCCCCCCTCTTCTCGGTCTGGTAAGGGGGGGCAGGAAGGAAAGCCACACCCTTCTCAGGCTTCAAGCAGATCCCCCCCCCCAATAAACATGGGAACTATAGTTTACCCCTTACAGAGCTACAGTTTCCAGGATTTGGAGGTGATGTGCATTAAATCATAGAAATGTAGAAATGGAAGTGGTCCCGAGGCTCATTTAGTCCAGCCCCCTTAAAATACTGTCCCCTATCCAATTCACTGTCCCTTATCCCCTATCCAATTTGAAACCATACCGGACCCTGCTTAGCTTTGCAAATGTGCTAGCAGTTTTATTGCTTTCACCACTAGGATGACTAGTTTTGTAGCTCCGTTCTCACTCTTTCAAAGAGAAACACCATCATGCCAGTGAGAGACCATCTGCTTGTGTTGCCTTAATCTGAAGGCAAAAGGGCCAAGCCTACGAGGTCAAATTGCAGTTCCTCCTCTCTTAGTGATGAAGAGCTGCACTCCAGACTCCTGAGGGGCTCAGGAAGGGTTTTGACGGAGTCCAAATTACCAGGGACACCAAAGAGCACATGATGCACCCATCCTGACCCATTTTGCTTTGGACAAAACAACAACAACAACCCTGCCCCACCCACCAAGGCTGTTGTTGCATGAAGCAGACGGGAGAAATAATAATAATAATAATAATAATAATAATAATAATAATAATAATAATAATAATAATTTATTATTTATACCCTGCCCATCTGGCTGAATTTCCCCAGCCACTCTGGGTGGCTCCCAATTGAGTGTTAAGAACAATACAGCATTAAATATTAAAACCTTCCCTAAACAGGGCTGCCTTCAGGTGTCTTCTAAAAGTTTGGTAGTTATTTTTCTCTTTGACATCTGGTGGGAGGGAGTTCCACAGGGCGGGCGCCACTACCGAGAAGGCCCTCTGTCTGGTTCCCTGTAACGTCACTTCTTGCAATGAGGGAACCGCCAGAAGGCCCTCAGAGCTGGACCTCAGTGTCAGGGCTGAACGATGGGGGTGGAGATGCTCCTTCAGGTATACAGGACCGAGGCCGTTTAGGGCTTTAAAGGTCAGCACCAACACTTTGAATTGTGGAGGAGGAGGAGTTTGGATTTGATATCCCGCTTTATCACTCCCCTTCAGGAGTCTCAAAGTGGCTAACATTCTCCTTTCCCTTCCCTGAGAGCCAGTGTGGTGTAGTGGTTAAGAGCGGTAGTCTGCTAATCTGGGGAACCGGGTTCGCGTCTCCGCTCCTCCACTTGCAGCTGCTGGGTGACCTTGGGCCAGTCATACTTCCTTGAAGTCTCTCAGCCTCACTCACCTCACAGAGTGTTTGTTGTGGGGGAGGAAGGGAAAGGAGAATGTTAGCCGCTTTGAGACTCCTTAAAGGGAGTGAAAGGCGGGATATCAAATCCAAACTCTTCTTCTTCTTCTTCTTCTCCCCCACAACAAATACTCTGTGAGGTGAGTGGGGCTGAGAGACTTCAGAGAAGTGTGACTAGCCCAAGGTCACCCAGCAGCTGCATGTGGAGGAGCGGAGACGCGAACCCGGTTCACCAGATTACAAGACTACCGCTCTTAACCACTCGGAAATGTACTGGGAGCCAATGCAGAAAGAGATCTTGCAGGGGGAGAGCCTCTGAAATGAAATTAAGACTGTTCTCTTGGTTCCATGAGCCTGAAATTGAGGCCCACATAGGTCCGAAGCCATCCTTGGCTGGTAATCCCCCCACCCAGACCTGGTCCACCCATGAGGCCGGGTGAAGCAGCTTCCTTGGGTGGCAGAAAACCCTGAAGTGGTGCCCCTGTGGGCCCCTGCACGCCCAGGGCAGGCGGCATGGTCCTCTTTCACCCCAAGCGGTGAAATGGCATGCTCTGGCTCTGCCCCCTCACCCCAGAAGTGGTCCTCCTCTCTAACGGGGGATCTGGATTTCACATAAGCCACAGCAAGACTGAGGAACGCCAGAGGACACAAGAGCCAAGTGGTCCAGGTTCATTTCCCTTGACTTCGGCTCCATGGCCACGGACGACCTCATGGGCACACGGTGGAAGGATGCCCTTGGCCAGGGAAAGCAGGTGC
Source organism: Podarcis muralis (assembly GCF_964188315.1). NCBI lineage: Eukaryota > Metazoa > Chordata > Lepidosauria > Squamata > Lacertidae > Podarcis > Podarcis muralis. Next base: position 7,538,962 of record NC_135661.1, on the reverse strand, counting down.
ACCACACAGACTAATGAATCTGCAGACCTTACAAATGTCCCTATTTTCCAGGGACAGTCTCAGATTTACAGAAGCCGTCCTGGTTTCTGATTGGGGAATGTCCCAATTTTCCTTACGATGTGCCTATTTGCATCAGAGAACTGTTGGAGGCTATGGAGTTATGTCACCCCCGAGCTAAGGAGATAAGTAACCAGACAACCTTTAGAAGACATCTGAAGGCAGCCCTGTATAGGGAGTTTGTTTTAATGATGTTTTATTATGTTTTTATATATTTTGGAAGCCCCCCAGAGTTTGGGGCAACCCAGTTGTTGTTGTTGTTGTTGTTGTTGTTGTTGTTGTTGTTGTTGTTGTTGTTGTTGTGGAATAAAGGGTAAAGGGACCCCTGACCATTAGGTCCAGTCGTGACCAACTCTGGGGTTGCGGCGCTCATCTCGCTTTATTGGCCAAGGGAGCCGGCGTACAGCTTCCGGGTCATGTGGCCAGCATGACCAAGCCGCTTGTGGCGAACCAGAGCAGCACACGGAAACGCCGTTTACCTTCCCGCCGGAGCGGTACCTCTTTATCTACTTGCACTTTTGTGCTTTCGAATTGCTAGGTTGGCAGGAGCAGGGACCGAGCTCACCCCGTCGCAGGGATTCAAACCGCCGACCTTCTGATTGGCAAGTCCTAGGCTCTAGAAGCTGTTATTTTCATTGGAGAAATATTGGAGGGTATGAATCTCATACCTCTGATTTACAGTGTTATTGAACGCTGTGGGTTTACTCTGAATAAAACACCTGAACACCAGTTGAACCAGGTGAGGGATGGAGTGTGGTGGATGCTATCCAGGCCAGAACTCTGAATCTCCTGATCTGAGGGTGGGCGGGCTCTGGGAGAGAGGGTCTTGCCCTGTGCCAGGGAGGGCAAAGGGAGCCACATCAGCAGGAACCCCCTGGCCGCTGGGCCTGGGACCAGCACACACCAGTGGCACAGCTGGAGGTCCCTTCCCCTTTGCTTCCGCCTCCCTGCTGGGAGAGAAGCCAGCCGAAGGGAGCTCAGGCCAAGGGGGAGGGTGCAGAGAGGACGTCCGTGTTTTGCAAAACAAACATGCTGAGGTGGTTGGAAAGCAATCCGTGCGGAGCGGCACAAACAGCTGACGTCACCTGAGCTCAGGAACAAGCCAACGTCACCCTCTGCCCTCTCTCCTCCTTCCCCAACTCCTCCCATTCGGCAACTCTGGATGCTGCAAAACACTCACTTGGTTCTCAGGCTGGCAAAGTGAGAGGGCTGAGATTCTCCTTCAAAGCAAGAGACACCCCCCCCCCCCCGTTCCGTTCTGCCCCGGGAATGGCATGGGGGAAATTCAGCAGCAGAGGCCAGGCATAATCCAAATTTAAACCTAACGGGGCAGAGAAAAGAAGCAGAGTCTGCCTCTAACGTGCCATAAGCCATGGGTAGGCAACCTAAGGCCCGGGGGCCAGATCCAGCCCAGTCGCCTTCTAAATCCGGCCTGTGGGCGGTCTGGGAATCAGCGTGTTTTTACATGAGTAGAATGTGTCCTTTTATTTAAAATGCATCTCTGGGTTATTTGTGGGGCATATGAATTTGTTCCTTCCCCCCCCAAAAAAAAATATAGTCTGGCCCCCCACAAGGTCTGAAGGATAGTAGACCGGCTGAAAAAGTTTGCTGACCCCTGCATTAAGCTGTCTAAGATGGCACACTAAATATTGGCATGGTGGGCATATCAGAACCCTCTGGAAGAAATAAGAAGAGCCCCTGTTGGCTGGAACAGGGCTGAGCAAAGCCAGACAATATTGCTGGACTTCTGGCCACCCCTTATACTGAGGCAGTCCATGGGTCCATCTAGGTCTGTCTCATTTATACACTGACTGGCAGCAGTGGCTCTCCAGAGCTTCAAGACAGGGGTCACCCCCAGCCCTACTTGGAGACGTTGCCGGGTCTAGAACCTGTGACATTGTGCATGCAAAGCAGAAGATCTGTCACTGAGCTCGGCCATGTTGGCAGCTGGGAGTTGGAGTCCAACACCATCACCTATGGGGCACTGCGTTGCCCATCCCTGCTCTAGAGGCACCTCTGGCCTCTTTGTCAATGAATCAACCCTCCTCTGCAGCGACTACTAGGACTGGGGACAGTGGGCAAGAAGGAGAGCTGCTCCAAGCCATTTTGCAGCCTCAGGAAGAAGTGGCACACACACACATAGGCATAACACGTCACTGCTGCTGCTGCTGCTGACCACTCCACAAGCGCCGCCTGAGGCAGCTGCCTCACCCTGCCTAATGGAAGGGCCGGCCCTGGCAGTTACGGTGGCTGCTGATTGGTTGGCTGTCATTTATACAGAAAGTGCCCAGGCAATGCTGCCAGAGCATGGTAGCCCTCAGCCCAAAGGCCTTGGGTGTGCTCATCCAGTGCTTTCTGTGTCCACCAATCCTTGCTCCTCTTCTCTGCAGCAACAAACCCCTTCCCCTTTAAATGGTCCCAGCTGGGGAGGTTCCGCTAGAGCGTCTGCTCTGCATGCAGAAAGTCTCAGCGCTCATTCCCAGTATTAAAAAGACCCATTGGCAGCTGATGGCTAGCTGGCCTGGCCTGATAGAAGACGGTTTTCTGTGTTCCTCCTGCATACACAACAGACTAGACATCACACACACACCCAGAGGGCAGCCCCTGCAAATTCACCCCCCAAAGCCTCATCGCCGCCACCCTCCTGACCCCCAGCTCACCTGGTGGTTGTGCTGGTGCCCCACGGCGATGGCGGCCAAAGTCTGGGCCTGGAGTTGCGTCTTGACCTGGAGTCGCAAGCAGAGGAGCAGAAAGGTCAGCGAGAGCAGAGGCGGGTGGCAGGAGTGTCTCCCCCCCCCCACACAGATTGTTTGAACCACTGGCTCCTTTGCAGAAAGAGGAGGACTCTGCCCGACCTTGCAGGCAACCATAACGCCTCCACCTTCTCTGCTCTGTCAACACCCTGGAGAGGTACCTTGGGGACAGTTACATAACTCTACCTGGCTGGTGATCAGACTTCTGAGCACCCCGGGAAGGCGCAGCTCCTCTTTCCAACGGCCAGCCCCGAGGCCAAGTTACAGAGGGCTTACGGTCCGCCTCACCCTCAGGGAAGTGGATCCTCATTTCAGGCAGGCTGGAGCTCAGTGGGTGTGCACTCCCTGAACCATGCAGTGTGGATATTGTAGACTTTGCTAGAGTTTAGCGGAGCCCTGCCAGGTGTGCCGACTTGCATAAAATATTGGGGAGGGAGCCCAGGTAGGTCCCATCCCACATAATCACAAGATGCAGTACACACCCCGTTTGAATGGCAACGCCAATCACATTTTTCTGGGTGGTGGTGGTGGTGGGAAGCAGCCCCTTCAAATATTTTATTGGGGCGGCTCCTAAGCCTGCCAGGTCTTGGCCTTGTCTTCAGAAGTCCTGAGCTCCCCTGAAGGGTGTGTTAGGCTGTAACACAGATAGCAAAATAGCCACCCTTCCTCTATGCCCCCAGCTCTCTAAGCATGTCTTAACCACCAGGTCTTCAAAAAAATAGGTAACCCGCCCCCCCCATCTTTTCCTCATTGGTGCTCACTCTGTGCCATTTCTTTTAAAGTGCACAACTTTCCCTTTGTTCTGTGCCGGACCTCAGCATCCTCTGAGCTACTTGGGATTCTTGTCCAGACCACAGGTTGGTGGGTGGAGAAAGGCTCTCGCCTGGGCTCCTCCGACATCAGGATGGGGCCGATGGGAATTGCAGCCCAAAACACACTAGAGACAAGCTTGATCCAGGGCGGCCAGCGCAAGACTGATAGGCCGTGCATTTCACATGCACTTTAAAAAAAAAACCTCTAGCAAAGAGGGGTTCTGTATCCCAGGCACAAATGAGCAAGATTGCCCCAAGTTTGTGCACTTGATCTCTCTTTTGGGCAAGGAGGAGGAGGCTGTAAGAAGGTCAGCCATCCCCTGGGAATCTTGCTCCTATGTTGCCCAAACACATTTCGCAGCCTGCCTTCGCTGGGACAAGACTCTTGGCAGCTTTACGAAACAGGAAGAGCTTCTCAGAATGCTGCAGAGCAACTCTTGCAACCCCACACAGGGCTGGTCTAAAGCTCTAGGAAGGACAGTTGGACAGACAGACATATCCAAGCAACCAGCAGCCATTTTCCAGGGTGGTTGGTAGCTGTATGTGGAAGAAACTGCTCAGCCCTCCAGGGTTTTTCCCCGTTTCTGTCCTGCCATTCCTCCAAGGAGCTCACAGCAGCGGTATATGTGGTTCCCTCCTCATTTTATTCTCACATCTACCCTGTGAGGTGGGTGAGGCTGAGACTGGCTCAAGACTATACTTTCAGGGATCATCCCAGTGAGCTTCATGGCTGTTTGGGGATTTGAACTCAGCTCTCCCCTGGTCCTAGCCCAGACCTAACCACTTCAGCACTCTGAATCTCAATGGGCAAGGGGTGGGGGACGCCACAGACCACCAGCGGGTATTTGAGAGACACAGCAAGAGAGGCGCAACAGGAATGCCTCGGATGTGGCAGACCTGGGCTGAAAAATCCCATTTCTGACACAGGCTCAGTTCATGGCCAGAGGCCAACTGCCTCAGCTTCCTGCTCTGTAAAATGGGAACAAGTCATGTGAAAGGGAGCCGCCTGATGCACAGGCAAAACAGGACAAGGGTTCACAACAGAATTACTGCAGATTTGTGGGGCTTGGCCAGCTTTCTGCCTGCCTCAGTTCTAGCTCTGCAAGATGGGGATAATGAGAACTGGCCTGTGTGCAAGGTTCAGATGACAAAATAACATATTTCTACTTGCTACAAAGCAGGGTCACAGAGACACAAGGCTGCCCACTGCCCTGAAGCCAGCTCGGCTTGCCAGGCAGAGCATCGCCAGGAGACTCACCAGATAGGCTGGGCTGCCCACGAAGGCCCCGAGTGCCCCGGCCACGGCCCCCGCCACGATGGTCCCGCCTGGCTGCTGCGTCAAGCCAATGTCTTCGGCGTGGGAGTAGAAGAAGAAGCGCACACCATTCATCAGTCCTTGGTAGAGCAGCCCGGCTGTCAGGCCTTTCTGGAGCCCCCGGAGCCCGTCAGCCCGGCTGACAGCCACCATGGCGTGAAGGACCCCCCGGTAATGGCGAGGGTAGGTGCCCCGCGAGCGGAGCTCCCCTTGCAGCTGCAGGCGGGTCTTCACCACCTCCAGAGGGTTGGTGAAGACGCAGGCCATGCAGCAGGCCGTGGCCCCCAGGACGAAATCCACTGGAGGAGAGATGGAGAGGATGGCTGCCGCGTGGCTGCGGGGGGGCTCCATGGTGTGGCCCCCGCTGGCCCAGCTGTTGACAGGGACGACCTGGCAGGACATGCAGGGGGGTCTCCTCTGAAACTGAGCTAGCAGAGCTCTGTCTCCAGAGAAGTTTGGTGGGACTGCAGGTGGGCCCCGGCAGGAGCCTGCTTGGCCAGTGCCAATGCTGCCACCAACTCCCCTTTTCCTGGAGAGATCAGCCCCTCTCCTCCAGCAACCAGCTCCTCTCTTCCTGCCCTGCTTCCCAGCTTGCTTTGTGCCATGCAGGACTGTTTGTGCCACTTGAGTGACACCTTTCGGCTTATATCGCTGGCCAGCCCCCTCCCTCAGCTGACTCTCCGCCTCTGGGAGGGGTGGTTGGGTGGTGCCTTCCTCTCTACAGTATTTGCTTGGTGCCAGGGAAGGGGTTGGGCAAGGGAGGGAAGCAGGCAGAATGTAGGGGAAAGTTCACACACACACACACACACACACACACACACACACACACACACCAGTTCTGCCTGCCTCCCTCTTTTGTTTACTGGAGATCATTTTGCTCCTGAGCTTGCAGGAACACACTGCTCTGCAAGTGTGGGGGGGAGAGAGATGCAGCTCTTTCCAGACGAGAACAAAAAACCCCCCAACCCCCAGCCTTGAATTCCTGAAAAAGTGTGATTAGTGGGATGCATTCCTTGCGGGGAGAGCAGTCCAGTCAGCTAGGCAGGCAACACACACACATGTGGGTGTTTTTTTCATCATGTACACATACCCAGAGTCATCCAAGAGGAATCCGTATCATCCAATTTTTATCAAAATTCTAAGGTTTCAAATATAGAATTGATGCTCATAAATGTACACGTGTTTGAAATAGCACAGAAGAGCAATCCTGAAGCCATTTTGACTCTCCCAATTTCTCTGCAAGGAGGAAGGAAATGGGAAAAGCTTTCCTATTGTCTTTGGACTGTAGGGGCTTACACCTTCCTGCAAATACAGCCTGGTTAAGCTGAGCAAACTATCAAAATGTGTAAGAAATTCAGGAACTGAAGTATTTGCCATCTTCAAGGAATGGCCAGGCTACCCAGAAAACGCAATCAAGTAAGTCATTATCAGGAATCCTGGCAGACAGAGGAGAAGCAACACTCTCAAATTTCTGCTGGAGACCGCCTCCTTCTGTGATGTATGTATGTATGATGTTTTGGGGGGTGGTCTTCGGCAATTTCAAAAGTCTTTATAGGGTCTTGCACACCATTGTTCTGGGTCTCTCCTACCTCCTTGCAAGGGGGTGGGGACTCTGTTGCAACAGAAAAATAAAGACCCCCCTTGGTTTCTATGGATCTTGCCTCCATCCATTCATCTCTGACCGATCATGGACTTAGGGGACTCAGTCACTTGGGGAGTTGGGCAGCAAAAAACAACCCCCCCCCATTTTTTCTATAACACAATGAAGCTGAATTTGGGAAGATTCATAGAGTTGGCAGGGACCCTGAGGATCATCTAGTCCAATCCCCTGCTGTCCCTTAAGGGGATCGAACCTGCAACCATGGCATTTTCAGCACCACGCTCTAACCAACTGACCTATCAAGTCTGGAAAGGCAGATGAACAGGCCCAGTTAAGACCAACGTGGATAAGAAAGCATGGAAGCTTGGCCCACCACTCCCGGGTGCAGCAGTGCGAGCCATCACCATTGCGCCACCGCCGCCGCGTGTGGTTTCCTCCGCTGCTGCTGCAGCCACGAGTGGAGGATCCCTCTGCTGTCTGTATGGTGCATGTGCAGCCGCGCATGCACTGTATGTAGTAGTGCTGCGCATGCACCACTAGGCGGTTTGCTCCGCCCCGCTGCAGCCACGAGCAGAGGATCCCACCACCGTCTGTACATAGCGGCACCGCGCACGTGCCGTACATAGCAGCGCACGTGCATGTGCTGTACATAAAGCACGCACATGCAGCGTACGCAGCGTACATGAGCTGCCGGGCAGTTTACCCGCCCCTGTGGCCAGTATGCCCCACCTCTCGACACCCCGCACCAGGTGCCGGAGAGCCTTCCTTCGCCCCTGCCTGGAAGCAGGTGGATCAGGCCAATGTGGGGTGGGGGGGTACCAGGCCTAGCCTTCTGTCCTCTCAGTGCTCAACCTGGTGCCCCACCGGGAAGCCTCAAAGGAAGACTGAGGGCAACCACCACACTCTTGCGACTCTCGGCCACTGGGATTGAGAGGCGTTTATGGCCTCCAGCTGCAGAGGATGGCTAAGGATGGCAGTGTAGTGGCACTGGGTGTGAATCTCGGCAAACGACGCACCAAGAATCCTGCCCCGGGCACACAGTGCCTCTGCTGCTGTGCATGCGTGGCCCTTCCACAGAGGCAGAGCAGGGGCACGTCTTGAGCACGTGTCCGAGGAGGACCGGCAGCAATCCCCGTGCCCGAAAAAGAGCAGCTGGCTGAGTCTGGAGGCGTCTTCTTGTCAACAGCTCGAAATAGCACGTCTCAGGAGAGTGTGGCATTGCTGATGCTTGCGTAAGATGCACTGAGAGGACAAAAACATGGAAGGGTGCCGAGGAGGAGGCGGGTTGGGAACTAGGGCACAGGAGGGGGCAAAGGGACCCCTGGCTGCCCTTTGCCCTGGTCGTGGAGCCTCCTGCACCCATCTGGGGGCACCAGCTTCTCCTGCTTTGTGCAAAAGGCACATGAGGTCTGTTTCCATTTTGGGGTCTCTACAAGTTGGCACTTCCTGCCAGGACTGCAAAGGTTAGAAAAGCCTCCCCCCCCCCCCAATGGCACTGGACTGGATTGCCTTATCCTCAGCCTCCTCCCTGGCATAGGAATCTGCCTTACACTCATTCAGACCACTGGGTCCATCAAGCTCTGTATTGTCTACACTGACTGGCAGCAACTATCCAAAGTCTCTCCCCCAGGCAGAGTCCTTTCCCAGGCTGAGGCCTGTTTACCAAATGACACCCGAGGCTCCGCTCCTCACCTTAAAGCACAAACAGGTAACCAACAGAGGAAGGAGACGAGAGAACAGGAGCAAAGATTAAACTGAGATAACAATTTGTCAAATCCCTTTGGAGAAGAAACAGCCAGAGAAGAGCAAGCTGGTCCTCCTGCCGCCCTGGCAAAGAAAACCACCCTACAACTCTCATCGGGACACGGGTGGTGCTGTGGGTTAAACCGCAGAGCCTAGGGCTTGCCGATCAGAAGGTTGGCGGTTCGAATCCCCGCGACAGGGTGAGCTCCCATTGCTCGGTCCCTGCTCCTGTCAACCTAGCAGTTCGAAAGCACGTCAAAGTGCAAGTAGATAAATAGGTACCGCTCCGGCGGGAAGGTAAACGGCGTTTCCGTGCGCTGCTCTGGTTTGCCAGAAGCGGCTTAGTCATGCTGGCCACATGACCTGGAAGCTGTACGCCGGCTCCCTCGGCCAATAAAGCGAGATGAGCGCCGCAACCCCAGAGTCGGCCACGACCGGACCTAATGGTCAGGGGTCCCTTTACCTTTACAATTCCCATCATCCCTAGCTAGCAAGACCATTGGTCAGGGATTATGGGAATTGTAGTCTGAAAACAGCTGGAGACCCAAGTCTGGGAACCACTGAGCTACAGGGAGCTTTCGGGTCACCCCCTGATGTCCCAGGCAAGCAGGCAGACTCAGCATTAACCAAGGAGTGTTTATTACAGGGTAGGAGGGGAGATGTATGTGCAGATACATTCTGCCACACAGGCCACCTCTTGGGGGGAGGGGAGACCCCCTGCATGAACGCATATAATACATTAGCAAGTCTCTTCTCTGTTAAAGAAAATTTAAAATACCAACAGCTTAAAAAAAACACAACACCACCCTCCTCAGGCAAATAAAACCCGAACCCTGCTTATCATGGCTGGGATAACCAATGCGGCCCCTGCTTCCTATAGTTTTGCTCTTGGCATAAACAGATCAGCACCACCCACCCAGCTCCCTTCCAGCACCCCCCCCCCAGCAGCATTACCACTGCCCTCAAGCCAGCCAGGAGGGAGGCAGGCACAGAGGGACTCCCCTCCTGCAAAACAACAGGAATGTGAAGAGGCAGGATCTGCACAGACCAGCAGCTGCCAGGGCAGACCGCCCCCCCCCCCAAAGGAAGCTTCTCTGGTTGCAGGGGGCAAGGAGGAGAAGAGGATCTCACTGCACCAGGTCAAAGCCCACTCCTGACAACAGGTCCTTTCCTGGGAAACTCCACTCCACCCAGGGAAACCTGGGGACAGAGCGCCACCTGCTGGCCAAGCAGAGGAAGCTGCCAGCGCCGCCACTCCCACCCTGGCTGCTCTTTCTCAGCTTCCTTGAAGAGATGACAAAGGCCTAGATCCGCTGCGCCAGCTTTGCCCGGTAGCCTGCCGAGACCAGGGCAGAGGGGCTGGAGACAGGCAGAGATCCCTTCACAGAACGAGAACATCTGGGGGGCGAAGGAGAGATGGGAGAGCAGCAGGCAGAGATTTGTCTGTACCTCAGGGTGGGGCGAAAGTGGAATAAGACCGGCGAGTTTCCGCTTCGTTTTGACAAGAGAAATGCATGCAGGGTGTCCGCCACGTCCCAACCTTGCCTCATCCTAACAGCTCCAGACCTCCCGGCCCGGGTCGTGCCCCTCTACCCCACCCCCGTTAATAAGAGATTAGTATTCTTCGAAGATGAGGCCTTGCCACCAGGCCCCTGGGAGGGCTGCCAGCGAAGCGCCAGCAATCCAGTCCTGTCCATCGCTGCCGGCAGCCCTCGTACCGTAACCTCCAGCTGAGATGTAGCAGGAGAAGGCGAGATGCAGCAAGGGGGGCCCGGTGGAAGTTGCTCGAGGATCGCAGTGCTTCATCGGCCTATTATTACATGTGCACACTCACTCACTCAGTCACCCACACGGCCCCCTTTCGTCTCCAGCTGGATTCTGCTGGCAGCCAGGCGGCCGCAGGGAGGCCCAGCTCCACTTCAAGCAGCCTCTGGCTCGTGAAGATGGCCAATGCCCACACTGCCGCAGAGTCGTGTTTTTCCCTGCCGGCCGGGAGGCTAACACCAGGGGTCCCGGGAAGCCCTCCCGCGGCAAAGGCTGTCACTCCGCTGCCAGGCGCTGTGGATCAAGCTCACGGCGTCCTCGCACTTCTTCCGGATGGAGGCGTCCTCGATCGGCTTGTGCAGGAGGTCCACCTGTCAGGAGAAAACAGAGGTGGGAGAGGAAGGTTTGTGGTTTGCTAAGACCAAAAACAGGCAGTTGGGTGAGGCTGAAGGGTGAACCCTGCCTGGTTAAAGCCCCAGCAGCCAAACCACAGAGCCTGCGGCCACCTGGTCCACAGGATGCGACAGTAGCTGTTTCTTCATCACAGATAAGGGACTCAAATGGTATTGATGTATTGTATTTCTATCCCACTTTTTTCTCAGAGATCAAGCTGGCATACATAGTTTCCCCCGCTCCTGAATTAACCCCCAAGGTAGGTTAGGCTGAGATGCAGCAACCAGCCCCCAAAGTTGTCTAGTGAGCCTCCTGGCCGAGTGGGGGATTCGAACCCTGGCCTCCTGGCTCTCAGTCCAGCCATGCTGCTCCAAATAGCACCTGTATTGAACTAACATACACTTTCAACCATATACAAAAACGACAAAGTTGTTTCCTCGTGTGCACCATCTTCCAAGCTGGAATCTGGGGACAAACTCCACACACACACACACACACACACACACACACACCACCACCACCACCAAGGGATTAGAAGATATCAGTCTCCTGAAGGAACTTGACAAAAGGCTCTTCGTTGAAACAGATGTTTCAGTGATTACCTGTATCATAGAACTGTGGACTTGGAAGAAACCCTGAGGGTCCTCAACTCCAACCCCCCGCAATGCAGTGTTGCTGTTTTGTATAGTTGAAAGATTCTATTAGCACAAGCAGCTGCGCCCCCCCTCGCTCGGCTCACCAAACCCCCTGCTACTCCCCACCCACATTAACACCCTCAAACTTCCTCTTCCCACCCAATGCAGCTACCTAGCTCACTTTTCACCTTCCCAACCCCACTTCTTCATGCAAATCTAGGATTGCAATGCAGCTGTGCAAATCCTCCAGTGGGGGTGGTTGTGGTTGCGTGATCACAGAATTGTAGAGTTGGAAGGGACCCCCCCCCCCCCTGCAATGCAGGGATCTCAGCTAAAGCATCCATGGCAGGTGGCCGCCCAACCTCTGCTTAAAACCACCAATGAAGGAGAGCCTTCCATCTTCCGAGGGAGTCCGTTCCACTGTCTAACAGCTTTAACTGCCAGAAAACTATTCCCGTGTTTACTCAGAATTTCCTTTCTTGTAACTTGAAGCCATTGGTTTGGGTCCTCACCTCCAGAGCAGGAGAAAACAAGCTTGTTCCCTATTCCTTGTGACAGCCCTTGAGCTATTTGAAGATATCATTGATCTGCTTTCTAGAACCTAATATTTCTGTTTTTTCTTTTGTTTGTGGTGGCGCTTCAGGATTATTCTCAAAGGTTCTCGCCCTCAGCTTCTGCCTCCCGAAAGCCCTCGAGACACTACAAAGACCCTTCAAAATCCCACTCTGCAACGGCAACATCCTGAAACACAGAGCGCGCTCTGGAGGAGGCTGATAGGAGCCAGTGACTGCAGGTCCAAGGGGGGGAAATCCTAGGGGCTGGATTTCATCCCAATGCTTGATTTCATCTGATCCACTGTGCTGGGCTGCTCTGGACTCTCTGGGCCCAGCATTGGATATGGGATAGATATTTCATGCCTGTCACTTTACTAAATGGTGACTTATTTATTTCTCTGCTAGTCATAGAATGTTTCTATGCTAGTCATTTTTACTTCTTTTTATCTTTTTATCTTTCTATTTTATTCCTTTATTATTTCCTTCAATACTCTTCTCTCTTTGCTCTCTTTTCTTTTCCCTTTTCTCTGCTTTCTTTGTGTTGTTGTTCTGCTCTGGTCTTTTGCAATTTTTGTGGTCCTCGACTCAGGATTAAGGAGGGGTTAACATGGATGGATGGATGGATGAAGGGAAAGGAAGATCTCCCAGGGTGGGAGCATGGAAAAAGAAAGGTAAGCTCCCAAGTGAGAGTTGGAATGGCCCCTCCCTTTGTGAAAGAGGACTTCTTCTTTCTCTGTTTTTGTTTAGATTAGTTTGTTTTTTTATTGCAGTACATTATGTCTGAATAAACCATATTATATAAAAGAGGAAGGAGTGATGAATGTGCCCAGAGTCTCATCGTCCCTTGCTATATGTTGAATCAGAATGTGATGACAGCCTTATGTCATCAGTACAGGTATTATTGGGATCTCTTTATTTGCAACTAGGAGAAGGAAAACTCTGCCTTGTAGGATATCTTCAAGAGAAGACAAGGTTAAGGAATAAACCCTAATAAACCCTACTCAAATCTGGAGAGAAGATTCTCTAAGATGGTTGGATGGTGCCTTGTATACCTCCTTCCAGCAACTCTTGCAGCCGCTGGTGCCAAATGTATTGCTCTGCTTTCCTTTGCTCCACATCAGCGAGGCCGAGAGGGGGGCCTGTCGTCTGGGCATCCCAGAACATCCATGCACACTGTCTAGGCTTGCGCCCCAGGGAGGTCACTTCGATGCTGCCAATGCAGCAGTTTGACTTCACCCCTGGAGGTGCACTCCATTGTCTCTTGAAACAGAAGGACGTCAACAAAAGGCCCTTTTTACCTTTCACAGCAGCAGCAGCAGCAGCAGCAGCAGCAGCAGCAGCAGCAGCACAGCCACCCCTATGGTTTGATGGCAATGCCACTGTAGGAGCCAAGACACAGCGTGGGCCTCAGTGTGCAGGAAAGGGAGGAGATAGGCAAAACCTGGCCGCCTTTCAGAGGAGTGAGGCCTGCCAACAGCCATGCCAGCTTACCTGGTATGTGCTTTTCCACACCGTGTCCAATGCCAGGAGGAACCTCTCCAGTTCTGCTATGCAGCTAAAATAGAGCACCCAGGAGGGCAGGTACTGCTTGCGGTCCTGGGCAAACTCCTAGGGAGGGAGAGAGGGTAAGACACACATCAGTTGAGGGGAAGGGCACCTGCTTGGCATGCAGAAGGACCTGGGTTCAATCTCCAATGTGAGCATCTCCAAGCAGGGCTGGGAATAGGCTCCTCCTGTCTGAAAACCCTGAAGAGCTGGATAGCTTAGTTGGCTAGAGTGCAGTGCTGGTAATTGCAAGGCTGCCCGTAATGGACAGCTGCGTGTTCCTGCATCGCAAGGGGCTGGATTAGATGATCCTCAGGGTCCCTTCCAATTCTAGGCCTTTGGATATGCTGATCAGTAATTGACAATAATTGGCAAGACAGACTACGGGCCGGACTTTGTATAAGGCAGCTACCTCTTTTCTTATTTAAATCGGCCCTTTATTCAGAACTATGCTGGCTTGGTGGTGGTACACAAAATGAAATATGGCAGGATCCCCAAGGACGCTACGCAGAGCTGCCTTCAGGACCATTGGCAGACCGACTCTGCGTTAGGAAGGTGTCTGCAAACGAGTCACAAAGGTTGGCTTCATCAGCGGCCTGAGAAGGAATGACCGCTGGGAGGAGCACACAGAGAAGACATGTCATGGTGCACCCACAGCAGCAAAATTTGCCCCACCTGCAATAAAACAGGTCTCCCCACATTGGTCTATCCAGCCACAGCAGGCACTGTAACACTCCAATGGTTTGACTTCACTCCCGAAGGTGTCTTCCGAGACAGATGGCTGCCAATCAGTATTCAGAACTTACTTTACTTACTCTTTAGGAGAAGGGTCAAAGCTCAGATTTGGATGCAGAAGGTCGCACATTCGGTCCTTGGCAGCACCTCCAGGTAGGCCTGGAAATGTCCCATGCCCAAGACCCTGGACAGCTACTGCTGCCAGTCAGTGTTGACAATACTGAGCTAGGTGGACTGATGGTATGATCTGGTATAAGGTGTCTGTAGCCATTGCTAGCTGGACACACCCATGTGGCACATGCCCCCAGGTCACCCAAATACTCACCAAGATACAGTATTCCCGGCCAGCCTCTGTAGAGACAGAGACCACATCCGCCAACTCAGCCGTGGCCAGCGAGCGAAAGAAGCTGGTCTGGCAGTCCTCGTGGCAGGTGAAGAGTTTCTGATCTGTCAGCACCAGGCAGCAAGGGACACAGGGGGCAGGAACCACACCCTGGGGGACAACCTGGAAGAAGGCAGAGATTTCCAAACTTTTCATGTCGGTGACACACTTTTTAGACATGCATCCGTTCGCAAAATAGTAAATCAGTTTTATTAGCAAATTAAACTAACCCCTTTCCAGCCTGGCAAGAGTTTGCACAACACACCTACACACTCCAGTTGACACACTAACAGTGTTTGGAAAGCTCTGGCATATGGCGTGTGTTGGTTCTCCAGTTCTACTCAGGAGTAGACCCACTGAAGTTAATGAACATGGCTAACTTGCAGCTATTCATTTCAGCAGGTCTCCTCCTTTACTAGGGTGGCGCTGTGGGTTAAACCATAGAGCCTAGGACTTGCTGATCAGAAGGTTGGCGGTTCAAATCCCTGTGACGGGGTGAGTTCCTGTTGCTCGGTCCCTGCTCCTGCCAATCTAGCAGTTCGAAAGCACGTCAAAGTGCAAGTAGATAAATAGGTACCGCTCTGGTGGGAAGGTAAACAGCATTTCTGGGCACTGCTCTGGTTCGCCAGAAGCGGCTTAGTCATGCTGGCCACATGACCCGGAAGCTGTACGCCGGCTCCCTCGGCCAATAAAGCAAGATGAGCGCCGCAACCCCAGAGTCGGTCACGACTGGACCTAATGGTCAGGGGTCCCTTTACCTTTACCCCCTTTACTGATGAGGTCCAAAAGTGGTTTTGTGGGGTCACAGAAACCCAGGCTGCCTAGGACCCCTCCTAAGCGGCAACCCCTGTGAGTCGTACTGGTCTGATCTGGAAGCAGAGCTCTTTCTCACCCCTTTAGAGACCGCCTGGCACAGGTACTGCATCCAATCAGCCATCTCCTCCTCGCTCTCAGCGCTCAGCTCTAGGGAGGGCCTGTCGGTCAGGATCACCTGGAAGGAGTGGGGGCGGTCCGTCCCGTTTGACCTCCGGCACCCTCCACACTGCTCCCCACTGCAAGGAGGGCCAGAGAGGGTTGCGAGTGAGTGGGGTGGGTATGGGTGGGGAAGAGGGAAGATCTGGAAGACTCCTGCCTCGTGGGGCACACTCACCCCATGGTCACGGAGAGAAGAAGGGTGACGTCTGCACGGTCCGGGTACTGGTACAAGATGCCGTTGCTGTGGAGGGAAAATGCAAGAGCCAATTTTGTCACGCTATCCTGTCCTGTGTTCAGGACTCAGACTGGGTAGCTCAACAACTCTGGCAAAGGGTGGCCACTCACGGCAGCTGCTGCATCAGCTGTGCAGCTTGATGCTGATGAGAGTCGCAGGGCACAATGTCTGACGGGGGCGGGGGGGGGGGTCATTAGGAAGGCAAAGGAGGGCTGCACATTGGAGGCACAAACAGCAAGAGAAGCAAGCCCATGGCGCTTGCTCTGACCCTTTTGTGCTCCCGTCCTCGCTCACTCTTGAATCGTGTCTCTCTCTCACCTGAGCACCACGTAGCAGGTCTTCCAGTTCTCCTTGCCCAGGTAGTTGGTGCCTGCCTTGTAGCTCAGGACACCTTCCTTTGTGATGGGATGCTCGGCTAGCATGTAGTCCGAGGGGGCTGGCCCCAGAGTCTCGTCCATGGGGTCTTCCCAGTGGATCAGGCCGTAGAAGCGGACCACCACATCCGAGATCTGAAGGAGACCCCGCCCCAACCCACAAGTGGGGTTAATAGCTTCATAGCACTGGGGGTGGGGAGCAGGAAGGAGCTTGTGATGAAGTCCCTCCAGGGCAGGTGCCTGAAAGGCCCTTTGGTGGGGGGGGGGGGCAGAGGGTCTGAAATGCCAGGGGGACCCCTGAACCAATCCTATTTGTGGGGAAGGAGGACAGCAGCAGCTAAGTATCCAGGTGGGGAAACTGGCAGAGAACAAGACAGTCTCCCTCTTCTTCCCTCACAGATGAGGCAGGGAACCTTTTTGGCACATTCACCCCCCCCCCCCGCCAACATCATTATGATGTTGTGTGACCCCTGTCCACCAGGGTGTTCCCAGTAGGAAACAGGCTGGCAAAGCAGCAGATAGCAGGACTGAACTCTCTGTTCACCAGCTGATGAGTGGAGGATTGGCTCCTGTTCTCTGTAGGGGGGACACTCCTCATGGGGAACTCCCTGGTGAAGCAGAACCCAGCAGGACTGACCTGCCAACCAGCTGGTGTCACCTGGTGATGTCAGCTGACTGACAGGTGGGTGTGGCTTGGGGAGAACGGCCCCCCACCCGCAGCCTTATTGCATATGGAATTCTCTCAGACGCAGTGCAAAAGGGGAGCTGCTCTCATTCTGATCCCGGGGACCATCTGATCATTGTGCAACATGCAGACACTAGTCATGTCCTCCCCTTGCTGAAAACAGGTCTTGCACTTAAACTGCCTGCAGTTGGCTGGAAAATGGCCCAGAGTGCCCTCCTCACCTCCCGCTTGGATTCCTGAGCCACAAACTTGGCCAGCGCCAGCTTCTCCATGGTGGCGTCCGTCAGGATGCTGGGATAGGGCGGCTCTCGGCATCCTTTGATCATGGCTGACTTGAGGCACACCAGGAAAAACCTGGGGGAGGGAGGGGGGAATACAGAGGGCAAAAGCGGGAGTCAGGGGGTGAGGATTCCTGCCCAGAAATGGGGGATCAGGCCAGAAAACCAGAGCTGATCCAATAATAATAATAATAATAATAATAATAATTTATATGCCGCCCATCTGAGTGGGTTTGCCCCAGCCACTCTGGGCAGCTTCCAACAATTAAAACATTAAGCACAGGAAAACAATGAACATTAAAAACTCCCCTATACAGGGCTGCCTTCAGATGTCTTCTACAAGTCAGATAGTAGTTTATTTCCTTGACATCTGAAAGGAGCGCATTCTACAGGGCGGTTGCCACTATCAAGAAGGCCCTCTGCCTAGTTCCCTGTAACTTTACTTCTTGTAGTGAGGAAACTGCCAGGAGGTCCTCAGTGTCAGGGCTGAACAATGGAGGTGGAGACGCTCCTTCAGGTACATAGGGCCGAGGCCGTTTAGGGCTTTCAAGGTCAGCACCACCACTTTCAATTGTGCTCAGAAACGTACTGGGAATGTACTGAAATCCTCCCCATCCCCCCTTAGTAGCATTTAAAAGGTAAAGGGATCCCTGACTGTTAGGTCCTGTCGCGGACGACTCTGGGGTTGCGACGCTCACCTCGCTTTACTGGCCGAAGGAGCCAGCATACAGCTTCCAGGTCATGTGGCCAGCATGACTAAGCCGCTTCTGGCGAACCAGAGCAGCGCACGGAAATGCCGTTTACCTTCCCGCCAGAGCAGTACCTATTTATCTACTTGCACTTTGATGTGCTTTTGAACTGCTAGGTTGGCAGGAGCAGGGACCAAGCAATGGGAGCTCACCCCGTCACGGGGATTCGAACCACCGACCTTCCGATGGGCAAGCCCAAGAGGCTCTGTGGTTTAACCACTACAGCCTTACTGCAGTCAGCAGGCTCTTCTGAGGCCATCCCAGAAGCAAACTGGTAAGGGAGGAGCCCTTAAAATGTGAGGCCAGTCCCTTTCTGCGCCCCCAGCTGGCACACTGCTCTGCCTTGTGCAGGGCAAGAGCACCCAAGGCCACAAAGCAGGCAGCTGCCTCATAAAGGTGCCAGGGGAGAAAGGACTCTGGACAGGCTGTATACAAATGTCAAACAGGCCTATAAGGCCGAACCACTGGCACATCTAGGCCAATCTGATCATGTGTCCCTGCTCCTGACTCCTGAATATATTCCATTGAGGAAACGGACTCCAGCTATAAAGAGGGATATTACAATATGGCCAGCTGAAGCATCCCAACAACTACAAGACTGTTTTCATGACACCGATTGGGAGGTATTCGCCCAACAGGATGTAGAGACTCATACTGAGCAAGTGTTGGACTATATTAGGTTCTGCACTGAAAATGTAACACGGAGGCGCCGGATAAAGATCTACCCAAACAGGAAGCCCTGGATGACACGGGAGGTCCAGGGGTTGCTAAAGGCAAGAAACACTGCTTTCAGAAGTGGAAATAAGTCGTTGTACAGCTTAGCTAGAGCGGATTTAAAGAGAGGTATCCGTGTAGCAAAGGAGGCGTATAGACAGCGGCTGGAGAATCATCTACAAAGTAACAACACCAGGCAGGTGTGGCAAGGTGTACAAGAATTAACAGGGTATAAATCCAAGGATTCCCTGGCAGACGAGGGAGGGGCATCCCTCGCAGAGGATTTGAATGCCTTTTTTGCCCGTTTTGAAGTAACATCTGCAGCAACACCTGCTGAGGCTTTACCACCACCACCACCACTCCCTGTGAAGGCCTTGCCACCATCACCATCATCAGTACAAAGGAATGTAGTAGTCTCTGTGGAAAAAGAAGAGATGAGGAAGGTGTTGAAGGGAATCAACCCAAGGAAGGCCACAGGGCCAGATGGGGTAGCTGGAAGGGTATTGAGAGACTGTGCAGATCAACTAGCAGGAGTTTTCACTGGGATCTTAAATCGATCCCTAGCCCAGGCTATTGTTCCATCCTGCCTAAAGTCCTCTACTATCGTTCCAATAGCAAAAAAATCTAACCCGGAAGATCTGAATGACTTTCGTCCGGTAGCACTCACACCTATAATCATGAAGTGCTTTGAAAAGCTGGTACGAAATTATGTCATTGCCTGCCTACCAGAGGGACTGGACACATTCCAATTTGCTTATAAAACGAAAAGATCTGCCAGACTGCTTTTTTTAGATTTCAGCTCGGCATTTAATACCATTCTACCACAACGTCTGATGTCTAAACTGGAAGATCTGGGGCTTCCGTTATCACTTTGTGGGTGGATATTGGACTTTTTGTCAGACCGCCCCCAGAGGGTTCGGTTGGGCCCTTATACCTCTAGTATGCTTAGGACTAACACAGGAACACCACAGGGATGCGTACTCAGCCCACTCCTTTATATTCTCTACACGTACGATTGTGTCGCTGCTCACCCTAGTAATAGGGTTGTCAAATTTGCAGATGACACAACCGTGATTGGGCTCATCTCTGAAAGGGAGGGTGAAACGGACTATAGAGATGAGGTGGAGCGGCTGACAGAGTGGTGCAGAGCTAACAACTTGCTCATAAATACAAGGAAGACAAAGGAGCTTGTGGTGGACTTCAGGAGACAGAAGAGCAATGTCCAGCCACTTTTGCTTGATGGGGTCTGTGTGGAGAGGGTAACAACGTTCAGATTTTTGGGCATTGAATTACAAGAGGATCTGTCCTGGAGTGTCAACACAAGGGGGCTTGTGAAGAAGGCGCAGCAGAGACTGTACTTTTTGAGAATTCTAAGGAAAAACCATCTTCCGCAGAAACTGCTGCTTGCCTTCTATCACTGTGCCATTGAGAGCGTGCTCACCTATGGATTATGTGTGTGGTATGGAAGCTGTACTACCCGGGACAGGTTGGGGTTGTGCAGAGTTGTTAAGGCAGCAGAGAGCATTGTTGGCTGCCCACTCTCCACCTTAGAGCAGATTTATGCCACAAGGTGCCATAGGAAGGCACTGGACATAGTAAAAGATCCATCGCATCCTGGTCACTGTCTCTTCGAGCTCCTGCCGTCGGGACGGAGATACAGGACGATGAAGACAAGAACAAGCCGTCTTAAGAACAGCTTCTTCTCCAGAGCGATCTCGGCCCTGAATGGGAAGCCTGGACTTTGAAAGTCATCTAATCTTCCTTGCTGTTTTATACTGTATTGTTTTAATTAGTGTTTTTATAGTTGATTTGATTTTGTGTGGAGTGCCCTACCTGGGTGGATGGAGCAGCCAAGTAATTTCGTTGTCCCCGAGAGGGGGCAATGACAATAAAGATATTATTATTATTATTATTATTATTATTATTATAGGAAGACGAGCAGGCATGCCAGGCTGGCGCTTTACTCACTCGGTCAGGGTGACATCGGCCGTGTCCAGAAGGAACTGCTTCCTGCGGTTGGTGCAGACCAAGGTCACCGTCTGCTGGTCCAGGCCCACCTGCGGCAGAAGGAAGGCACCCCAGGTCAGGGAAGGAGCCCCAGGACCAAGGAGAGCCCTTCAGCCTTTGAGCTGAGAAGCTGCTCAAAGGTGGGCTGCCCAACTGAATATTTACAAACTGTAAACAGGTAAGAACACTGGTGGGACTATTGTAATAACCTGCAGTTTTATAAGAGTATGCATTGAAAGTAGATGAATAAATGATTAAGTTAATATGGAATATGCATTTCTGAAACAACAATGGAATATTAGCTCCGCCCAAGGCATGACGGAGAACAGCAACAAGCGGGAAAGACAGACACAACATTTTACAAGGACAGGAAAAAACATTAGGGACAGAATAATTGTCACACACAGGAAGAACAAGGACATAGTTTGAGTGCCTGGCTTGTAGTTTCATAAACCATTTAATGTGTCAATATGAATAGAAATTAACATTGCAGTTGTTGTATATGGGATTATTATTATGACAGAAATGTAATTAAAATTAATAAGATTTTGGAACGCAGATATAAAGAAAATAATCAAACCATCAATTCTAGCACGTGGGGGGGCACCTAAATTATATAATTTGGTATTTGAATGATAGGTATTAGTAATTGTATTATAATTTCGCATTGTTATAATGAGGCTATTAATGAAAACTAATAAAAATATTATTAAAAAGAGTTAATTTGGAATATGCAGAAAATATATGAAATAAATTTGAAGAACCACAGAAAGAGTGGGAAGGAAGTAGAGTTTCAAAATGTTAAAATGATGGTAAAATTACTGAAATGTATAAAATAGAAAATCATAAAAAAATTAAAAAGTGGGCTGCTCAAAGGTGGGCACTGGGGGGGGGGGGGCTTGGCGCTGCAGAGCCTGGCATGATGCCCTCTGTGGCCACAACTCTGCAATCTCCATGGCTGCCAAGCAGCTTCAACAGGTCCAGCTGCCCCTGCTGCATTCGCACAATGGTGTGTGTGTGGCCCCTCCAGGCAGAAGCCAGCAGCTCACCATGGCAGCTTCTGTGCCTTTGAACCCGCACTGGTAAAAGCCCCACCTCTCTTTGGGAACAGCCCTGGAATTCAGAGCACTGAAAACAAGAAGGCCCTCTCCTCTCAGGTGTGCCATGGCTGGATCCAGCTTCTGTCCCAAGAGGCACCAGCACTGTCCCCCTGCCTCAGTCCCCCTTTCCCAACTCACTGAGATGTAGTCCAGCTCATTGTAGGAAACGGCTTCCTCCACCATGTAGGGCTTCTCAGCGGCTCCTGAGCCAAAGAGGGTGAGGGAGCAGGGAGGAGGGAAAGAGAGAGAGAGAGAGAGAGAAAGGGAGAGAGAGAGAGAGTCAAGTCAGTCACATGGCTTGGGAAAGTTGCAGCCCACCCAGGAGGGTCTCTGGATCACCTGGCGTGGCCTCTTGCAGCTCAGTGATCAGGCCCTAGGTGATATTGCTCACATCCTCACTTAAAAAAAAGGCAAAGCAACTACAACAGAAGGCAGGGGGCTGGTCTGGAAGCCTCTCTCCCTGGACACAGTCACAGCAAACAGGGAGGCAGGCTTTGAACTGAGCAAGGCAATGCCGCGCAATCTGCCCGTCCCCACCAAGAAGAGGAAGGGCTGTGGCTCAGCGGCAGAGCATCTACCTGACGCACAGAGGACCCCAGGTTCAATCCCTCGCAGTTTCTTCAGGCAGGGCTGGGAATGCCTCCCCCAATGCCTGCAACCATGGAGAGGCACTGCTGCCAGTCAGCGCAGGCAACACTGAGCATCAGCAAAGCCCACCCACTAAACCGCCTCCGGGGCAAATTTAAATCGGGATGCCTCCACGCCAGGTTCTTGGGCTGGGGTGATGGGGGGGGAGGGTTGTTGCTGTTGGGGTTTTTTTTTTTTGCATTTTTATTATAGATCTTCTTGTGATTTATGTGGAAGCTGTTCAGTTGGGTTGTGAATTTTTTAAATGTTTTATTTGTTGTTTATGACTACAGTGGTACCTCTGGTTGCGAACAGGATCCATTCCGGAGCCCCGTTCGCAACATGAGCAGAACGCAACCCACTTCTGCGTGTCGTGATTCGCAGCTTCCGCGCATGATGTCAATTTGAGCATCTGCATGAGCGGCGAAACCCAGAAGTAACGCTTTCTGGTACTTCCGGGTCGCCGCGGGACACAACCTGAAAAGATTTAACCTGAAGCAAACGTAACAAGAGGTATGACTGTACTATTGTCACGTTGTAGCTATGTATTGTTTTCCTTTTGTAGGTCACCTTGAGCATGGTTTGAACTGTGGAAAGGCAGCATACAAATTAAATTATCATAGAACTGTAGAGCTGGAAGGGACCCATGAGGGACCCTGATATGTAGTCGGATTCTCCTTTCTTGTAACTTGAAGCCATTGGTTTGAGTCCTACCCTCCAGAACAGGAGAAAACAAGCTTGTTCCCTCTTCCATGCGACAGCCCCTTGAACTATTTGAAGATGGCTGTTATGTATGTATGGCACCAAAACCCTGCCTTTGGAAATTCCTGTTGCCCAAAGGAAAGTAAGACGGGGAGTGCCAAGTTATTTGCGGGGGGGAGAGGGATAAAGACAGGTGTATGTGGAGTATATTATGTGAGACAAATACTTTTTGCGACTCCAGTGGCCACAAAGGGAGCAGAAGGGATGTGTTAAACAGCCCTGGTAAAAATGCTTTTTCAATCCACCATCTGCAGCTCCGCCTGCCAAATAACCACCCCTGAAACATCACTAAATGGCTCCTTTGCAAGTGCAAAGCCAGGATCGGGGCCTGTGCCCGGAGAAGGGAAGAGACTGGGCCAGCTTGGCAGGATACCTTTGCGGAGGAGGTAGACGTAGCAGTCGGTCAGCAGCACGTAGACGAGCTGGAGGTTGCCCTCCATGTGCCCAGAGCTCATGCGGATCATCTGCGTGGGGGAAAAAGAGAGAGGCGCCCCGTTAAGGCTTTGCCGCAGGGGCTCCGTGAAACGCACCCACTGGACACAACTTTGCCACTGGGGCAACGCTGCCCATGGAACACTGCTCTTTTGCTGCAAGGCGCGCCCAAGATCCTCCCTGCCCCTGATCTGCTGGAACTGCTGGTGACTCTAGGACGGAAGAGAGTTCTTCCCCTCCAAAGCAGGCTTTGAGCTGGCTGGCATCAAGCCCCGCACACACACACCCCCTTCACTTTGCCTCTTAAGGACAGGAGAAACTGAGTAAGTGGAGAGGGGGACATCCCAAAGGAGTGGGGGAAAGGGAAGAGAAGGCGGCAACACCTCACAGACCTACCCGGAACAGCTGCTCCTCATTTTCCCGGAAGACATGGATCATCAGCAGCAACAAGTGGTTGTTGTCCACCCTGTGCAGAGAGAGAGAGAGAGAGAGAGAGAGATATGAATCTCGAAAAGCGTGGAAGGTTTAGACCTCCCACCTAATATCTCAGGGCCAGTGGGAGAGGGGGAGATTTGGGCCTTATGAGGTCATTCCCACGTGGCAATTTAATATAGGACTATATTATCCAACAATGCTTCCCTCACCCAATGGTCAATATTCTTCTTCAAAGTTGACCCTTTTGCATTTGGGCTGGAAGGAGCAACACCTCACCGTCACCCCAAGTCAAAAATGTAAGTGCTTGCATGCCACTAAGGACAGAACTCTCCACAATGTTTGCTCAGAACAGGTCTTTGAACAGGTCTCCTTCAAACTGAGTTAGAAGCTTCCTCCTTGCGGCTTCTCCCTCTCAATACTGATGGAACTGCCCCTGGCTTAGTTCTTGTTTCCCACAGAGGAGCAGGGAGAGACGGTTTTCTTCTCATTCCTTTCCCCCCCTAGGGGGGGGGGGATTTCATGATAAAAAACACACAACCCCAAGTAAATAATGAGAGGAAGCCAGTAAAATTAAAGACGCTTTGCCTGGGTGGGCAAAAGGGGATGATTAACCGAGGAGCAGTTCAAAGGCAGTTCCTTGTCACTGAACAGGAAGGAATGAGAGGAGGAAGTCGCACAGGGGAAGCTCCTAATCAAAGGCACAGTACAGTGGTACCTCGGGTTAAGAACTTAATTCATTCTGGAGGTCTGTTCTTAACCTGAAACTATTCTTAACCTAAAGCACCACTTTAGCTAATGGGGCCTCCCGCTGCCGCTGCGCCACTGCTGCACGATTTCTGTTCTCATCCTGAAGCAAAGTTCTTAACCCGAGGTAATATTTCTGGGTTAGTCTGTAACCTGAAGCGTATGTAACCTGAAGCATATGTAACCCGAGGTACCACTGTAGCTGGAAGCCTCAAATGAATTCTGCCAGCCCACCTTGGGCAACACAGCACCTAAGTCAGAGAAGCTGCCTAGGTTTTTAAAAACACAAAGACTACACAACGCAATGTTTTGACAGCTACGCCATCTGGATTCTTTGTCATCAGCAAGCGAATGCAGCCAGCAAGAGATTCCAGGCTGAACGGCTCCACCGTGAGGTGAGCAGGCCGGAGTGACAATTTGCCAGACAGATAAAAGATGACTGAGAATCACACACACACACACACACACACACACACACACACACGGTCTTTTCTCCTTGTCTCAGGAGACCCAGCAGGAGACCCAGCCACCATTTTCTTCTCATGTAGAGAAACCCATACACCTCATTTATAAGGGGAATAACCGTTTCCCCCTTCCCATCCTACCCTGCCCTGGGTCAGAAAGGTTCCCACCTTCTTTTGCAGGACTGGATTTCCTGGCAGCTTTATTTGGTTCCCTCTGCACAGCCACTTACCTGAACTCAGAGGGGTGGGCTGCCTCAGAAGGGCTCCCCTGGCCTTCTTCCACGCCAGAGTCCTCGGCGCTGCTCGGAGAGGGGCTGGCCCTGTCTCCCTTTAGCTTACCGAGGGCCTCCACACTGCCTGCCTCAACCACCACCTCCTCCTCCTCCTGCTCCTCCTCCTCCTGCAAGTCCGTTGCTATGCGTGGCCCAGCCGTCTCTTCTCCTCCTCCTCCTTCCTCCTCTTCTCCAGCAGCTTGAGGGCCACCAGGAACATGTGGCGGTTGACCATCCCCTGCAGCGTCATGGCGGCCACCACCTGCCGAAGCAGCGTTTGGACTCTCGACGGTAAAGCGGTAGAAATCCATGGGGGCCGAAACCCCCTCACTAACGCTGCCAGAGGGTGGCCCCTCCGAGGGGGCCTCCTCTGGCAAGACGGTCCGAAAGGACTGGTCCGGGGGCTCGAGGGAGCGGCTCCACCCCCCGGCATCGTCCAGGGAGTCAATCACCCTGCTCAGAGATTGCCCCATCCTCTCCATGGAGGTGTCCTTCATCTCAGGGATGCACAGGCCCAGCTGGGGAAGGGCGGGGCTCCTCTCGCTGCTGACATCTGGGCTGGCCTCCAGGCCAGATTCCTGCCGCCTGGCTCCGGTGCCCGACTTGTCCCCCTCGCCTGCCCCTTGGGTTCCAGCCTGGGCCGCAGAAGAGTTGGGAGTGGTGCTGGAGTCCTCCTGTTTGACCTCTTCGGTCTTGACCTTTTTCTTCTTGCCTGTCTTCTTTTTTTTAGCTAACCTACAAAGAGATGGAGAAGTATTAGATAGATAGATAGATAGATAGATAGATAGATAGATAGATAGACAGACAGACAGATAGATGTTAGATATCTAACACTGAGTAAATTGGCAAAAATGTATAACTCTAAATCAAGTAAGTGTTGGAAATGTAAGGAGAAAGAAGGTTCTTTTTATCGTGTGCTGGTCTTGAAGCTTCCTGGGAAATGATATATAATGAATTGAAAAAGATGTTTAAAATAACGTTTGTAAAAAAACAAACCCAGAAACTTTCCTTTTGGGAATTATAGGGACAGAACTACCCAAACTGTACAAAAACGTATTCATGTATGCTACTACTGCGGCAAGAATGTTACTTGCCCAAAATTGGAAAGAAGCAGAAGTCCCGCCGAAAGAAGAATGGATACAAAAACTTATGGAATATGCAGAAATGGCGAAAGTTACTGGAAAAAATAAGAAATCAAGATAGCAACCTTTTTATAAAAGAATGGAAATGGTTTATTGAATATTTATAGACAAATTGCAAACAGATAAGAACACTGGCATGATTATTGTAATCTGCAGTTTTAAAAGAGTACATATTTAAAGTAGATGAATAAATGAATAAAGTTAATTTGGAAATGCAGAAGATTAAAAATAAATTTAAGGAACTGCAGAAAGAGGGAGAAGGAAGTCAAGTTTTGAAATGTTAAAATGACTGTAAAATTGAAAAGCATGAACCTGAAAATCATAAATAAAATAAAATAAAAAAAGAGATGGAGAAGTAGAAGCACCGTGAGGCATAAGGGCAGCGTCAGGCCACGGGGGTGTTGGGGGGCAGCGACAGCACTCCATAGAACGCAGCCAGCGCGAATATTTGGCCCCATACCGAAGGACATCCCTCTAGGCTTATTAGGAACAGAAGCAGCTGGCTGGGGCTGATGGGAATTGAAGTCCAGCAACATCTGGAAGGCCACGGCTCCCCAACCCTAAACTAGACTGTCACTTGCCTCTCCTGCCCCTGCCTACCTCCATCACAACTCTGCCTCCTCTTTAACGCAGGAGTGTGGAACCTGTGGCACCTGTGGGTGTCGGACTCCAGCTCCTTCCATCTTCCCTGATCACAGGCGATGTTGGGCCTGGAGGGAGTTGGAGTCAAGCAACATCTGGAGGGCCACAGTTAGCCCAGCCATGAGCAATATAGAGCAATGTGCTGCCTCTTTCATCCAGGTAGTTTATAATATGTTTTAAGGAGGGGACAATAGCTCAGCAGTGAAGCTTACCCACCTCCCTGGTATCTCTGACTGCAAACCTGCTACTGTCAGGAGTAGAGGACACTCAGCTAGATGGAAGAATGGCCCAATTCAACAGGAATGCTGAAGAGGTACTCCTTTACTCTGACCTTTGACCCCACAAGAAGCGAGGTTTTTTAGGACATACTCTCTTCCTCTGACTTGCTCCAACCTTTAATATGGTAAAGGTAAAGGGACCCCTGACCATTAGGTCCAGTCGTGGCCAACTCTGGGGTTGTGGCGCTCATCTCGCTTTATTGGCCGAGGGAGCCGGCGTACAGCTTCCGGGTCATGTGGCCAGTATGACTAAGCCGCTTCTGGCAAACCAGAGCAGCGCACGAAAATGCCGTTTACCTTCCCGCCAGAGTGGTACCTATTTATCTACTTGCACTTTGCCGTGCTTTCGAACTGCTAGGTGGGCAGGAGCAGGGACTGAGCAACGGGAGCTCACCCCGTTGTGGGGATTCGAACTGCTGACCTTCTGATCAGCAAGTCCTAAGCTCTGTGGTTTAACCCACAGCGCTGAATTTTAAATTGCTGTAGCCTGCCCTGGGATGATGATGATGATGATGATGATGATGCTAGCCCAAAGATGGAAAGCACCAACAGTTCTGACCAAGG
This sequence comes from Podarcis muralis, assembly GCF_964188315.1. Lineage (NCBI taxonomy): Eukaryota > Metazoa > Chordata > Lepidosauria > Squamata > Lacertidae > Podarcis > Podarcis muralis. The sequence goes on along the minus strand of NC_135661.1, from coordinate 7,511,195 downwards.
AAGAATGGCAAGCCAAACTGAAATGCTGAAACAGCAAAAGTGACTGGGAGACTCAGGAATCAAGAAGATAATGACTTTAAAAAAGAATGGGGGGAATTTTATTATTTACTTAGGAGACCATATTAAACAAATAAAAGTGTTAGCTGGACTTTAAAAATAACTTGCAAAGAAACGAAAAATATGGATAATTTAGAGAAATGAAAACTGGAGAATGTAATGATATGTAGTTTTAGAAAAATCATTTTAAGCACCAGTGCAGGGGACGTGGGAAAGTGACGAGATTCAGAGAATCTCATATATGGATGTGGTTAAAGTTTTTTCTCTTTATTATTTTGAATTTGTTTTTGTAAAAACCAATAAAAATATTTTTTTAAAAAGATAAGGATAATGATAATTATGATAATAAGCAGTTTCACAGGATTCCAACTGGCCAGGGAACCCTGGGCTTTCTGCCTCCCTCCTACCACTGACCTTATGACCTCCAGCTCCATGCAGTTCTCTGATTGGTCTGTGCCCTCCGTGGTTGTGAGGTCTGCCTTCTCTTGGGATGCAGAGTGGACTGGGGTGGTCTCAATGGAGGACAATGCCTCCGCCTTCTCGTTGAAAGGGTTGTAGCGCTGCTGAGTTGGGCTCTTGGCCGACGCTCGGCAGTTGTTCACCTCGGAGGCTGTGGAGCGCGAGCAGCTGAGGGTGTCTGTGAGGTCTCCGTCTGAGCAAGAGGAGAAAAAGCAACAAAGTGTGATTCAGCTCCCCCCTCCCTACGAGAAGGTCCTGAAGCCAGAAGCAAAGCTTGGGGAAAGAGTGGCCCATGAAGGATCCTCCAGCAAAGGGTTGGTTTTTGGTGCCCCCTGCAGACCTCCTGAGACAACTCAGGGGCATTCAAAGCAAGCAGCCAGGAATCAGAGGAGGACTCGTCTACATCACAAGTGCTCATTGGTTTCGGTTTAAAACTAGTTTTGGAAACTTATCACAGATTGCGATACTTATCATCGTTCAGCCCAGACACTGAGATCCAGCACCGAGACCCTTCTGGCGGTTCCCTCACTGCGAGAAGTGAGGTTACGGGGAACCAGACAGAGGGCCTTCTCGGTGGTGGTGCCCACCCTGTGGAACACCCTCCCTTCAGATGTGAAGGAAATAAGCAGCTATCCTATCTTTAAAAAACATCTGAGGGCAGCCCTGTTTAGGGAAGTTTTTAATATTTAACGCTGTACTGTTTTTAACACTTGATTGGGAGCCACCCAGATTGGGGAGACTCAGCCAGATAGGCGGGGTATAAATAAAAAATTATTATTATTATTATTATTATTATTATTATTATTATTATTATTATTATTATATCATGGCATTACAATCTGGCAAAGGCACTGAAAAGTCTTATTCAGCACCCCCTGATGTTTTAATGCCTGTTTGGACAGTACTCACAGGTTTTCAAGCTTGTTCAGTTATTTAAAGAACTACAGCATTGTAGTGCAGAAACGCCCCTGAGTGCTGAGCTGCCTTGGGATTGGACTTGGCTCCAAGCAAGTTGAGAGGAGCAGTCCCATTCAGCTGCTTTGTAAGCAACCCAACATCAGCCATGAGCAGGTGCCCCAAACCCTGAGCACCGCAGGGTTGGTAGGCAGATTGCTCTTGGAAGAGAACGGAAAACGGGCAGGAGGAGCCTCAACTCAACGTTCGGAGCACCTTCTCACTGGCAATTTCTGCTGTCCTGTTCTCCCTGTTTCCCTTTCCAATCATAAGAACTAGAAGCTCGCCTACAAACAAGACAGAGAGCAGCTTGTAATAGAGAGTCCTTGGTTTCCTTCTGCTGCAAAGCCCTGTGAGGAGGAGATGACACAGAGTTCAAGACAGCCCATAAAAGGGAGAGCAGAGAAAAGAGATGGGCTTGCAGCAGCCCGCTTAAAAAAAGAGGCTGCCAGGGGGAAAGGGGGGTTGGTGGCAATCAAATAAGTGATGGCTTCTTTCGGGTCTTTCCCATGCACTGTTGGAACAGAGAAAGCGGTTAGTGGCCCGGGAGAAGGGAGAAGGGGATCACCGACGCCTGTGCAGAAAAAGAGGGTTTGGAAGGCTTGTTAATCTGGAGACGAGGAGGATACCCAGCATCTCATGCTGCCAGAGACAAAGCCACAGAACGAGGAAGGATGTTAAAGACACTCAGGACTGGCCCCACCGGGAGGGAGAGGGAGGTCAAAGGCCGCAGGGAAGGGCCAGCGAGGTGGAGAGCCCTCGCTCCCCAAAGTGCCGCAGCACCCAGGGCCAAGCCCTTGTTTACCCCACAAGGAACGGCGGAGGGAGGGACCTCGCACTCTTCTGAGCCACTGGTTCCCCCTGGGGGCGCCAAGCGGCTTGAGGGACCCATGGCGGGGCATGCAGGCAAGCTCTGACAAAGGAAACAAAAGCGGCAGAGAGAGAGAGAGCACGGCTACGGAGAAGCGGGCGAGCTCGTCGCACCTTCCCAGGCTGTGGTGGGCATGGACGGCACTGCAGGGAACACATCTCCAAAATCATAATCTACAAAACGAGGGATAAAAAAGGAGGGTTAGAAATGGAGGCTGAAGGAAGGGGTGGGGAATAAATGGCCAGTAGTGTGTGCAAGGGGGGCGTCAAGGGGGACAGAGGCGGGGTGCTAATTCATTGCTCTTATTATTGATAGCATTTATATCCCGCCTTTTTTCTCCAAAGAGCTCTAGAGTGGTATACATGGTTTGCCTCCTCCACATTTAATGGCCACAACAACCCTGTGAGCTTCATGGCCAGGCAGAGATGCGAACCCTGGTCTCCCAGGCCCTAGTCTGACAATCGGTCCACTACATCATGCTGGTTCTTCCCACCAGCACAGGTCTACGCATGGGGCAGAGGAGAGGTGGGGAACTGTGGCTGGATTATACCACGCCAGGCTGCGAGGGGGGGGGGGGGGGAGGTGCCAGTTTCCAAATGCTCCCCCAAACACAAAACTTCCAGAAAGGAAACGCCATCATCGCCAGCAACAAACATGGCAGTTTACCAGGGAGGAATATTCAAGTTCGGTGTACTCCTTAGTTGTGCCTGCCTCCTATTCCTCTGGGTCTGTTCCTGCTTGCTTGTTCGTTTTTTGAACGCAAGAGGGTTCCCCTGACTGGCTCTCAGATGTGGTACAGTCCAGTCTAGCACCTCGGGACTACCCAGTTCATTCTACAGCACAGGCTTAACCAGCATAAGGTGGGGAGAAAACCGTGCACACCCCCAGCATGACATTTTCAAATACCTTATTAAAGACACCACTCTGAGAGAAGTACTCCATTCATGTGTATCCAAGAGGAGGCCTTTTAGGCCATGGAGAGACCTGGCTGCAGGTAACTCCCACACCCTGGGTTTTGTCCACGAAGACAGGGAGATGCCACCCACGCTCTGGCTCTCCAGCACAGAGGGCTGGAATACCCTACCAGCGAAATCACTCACGCTCCCTCCCCTTCTCTCTGCAGAGAAACAGCACCATTACTAGATACCCAAACTGGATTAACTCTCTGTGCCTTCGCCCCAAACTGCTGTTTTGTGAGCAAGGAGGGGTTTCTGCCTGCAGACTTCAGGCACTGTGCAACAACCCCCTGGCCTCCCCTCCAGCCCTGTTCGAACACTTGCACCCCACTTACCCTCGCTGGAGGGGGCAATGGCACTGTCGTCCCATTCCAGGTTGGTGGAGGTGACGGAATTGAAGGAGTTGAGGGAGAGGCTGTCAGAGCCATGGACTGAGCTGGGCAGGCGGTCCTCAAAGTCCAGCAGGTACTGAGGCTTGTAGTAATCCGGCATGTAGGGCGCCAGGTCCAGGTAAGGGGCATCCTGGAAGGGCCAGGGAAAAACCTGGGGTTACTGTTCATCTAGGGAATGGAGAAATCCACCTCCTGACCTGCCTCCCCTAGAGAGCCCCTGCTGGCTGCTCACTGCCGCCACCATCCTGCTTCCAGGCGCCATCTCTCTAAGGGGACCTGCATGTGGCCAGATGCCTCCAAGCACTGCAGAGAACTGGAGCCACAGTCAGGCCAGTGCTCAGAGGGCTGCTTATTAAGGAAGAACAAGAGGGGGTAACTTGACTAGGGAGAAATCTCACTACCCAGAGCCCTGGGAGAGGCATCTTTGTGGGGAAAGGGTCTGCTTGCAGGTTCCCTGACACTGATGCACCTGGTTGGCAAATTAATTGGAAGGGGTGGCCTGCCCTTCAAAAGGGCTCGCCACTGAAGCTCAGAAAACACCTCAAGGCACCTAAGAAATAAAAGGAAGGCAAAATGCTGCTCCTCTTTGGTGCAGACTAAATCAGAAGGCTGTAGCGAAAGGGGTTTGAACAGCCAATGTAATGAAGGGGTCCCTCTTGAGTCAGCCTCTCTCCCTCCCCCCCTTCCAGCCCAGTAAATCACCTTCCACACAGGGCTCTTAGTCCTAGTCTCTAGCAAAGTACTTCTTAAATGCTGCTAATGTAATACAGAAGAAGCAAGGGCCTTTCAAAATGGGGAAAAAAATCAATGCAGCATCTTTATTTGGCCATAGATGCAGGAAATTGAACGGTAGACCGGAGGTGGATTAAGCTTTCCTTGTGGCACCAAGAAGATGCTGCAACTCAGAAGGAGGCATGGAAATTTCCGTGAGTGTATTCTAAGCCTGAAGGAAGTTGTGCTGCCAAAGACTGGGGTAGTCAAATGGGGGCCAGGGGGATTGAAAAATATGGGGCAGGTTTGCATCTAGAGTTTGTTCTTTGCTGCTTCTGTGTGTGTGTCCCTCCGCTACTCTCTAGCAAGAGGAGAAGATTTGCTCACCAGGTCCAAATCAAAGCGGATGAACTCCAAACCAGAGACCAGCGTGAGGAAGAGGGTCAAATGATGGTGGCTGCAGACAAGAGCGTTCCTGTGGGAGAGAGAAGTGGAAGCTGGTCATCCAAGAACCCAGAGGTTTCATGGCCCACCCAGGGAAAAACAAAGCCCAACCTCTTCCCATCTGATCTTTCCCTTCCTTCTGCAATCCAAACAGACAAATTCTGCAAGTTCCGCAAGGAAGGAAAGATCGAAAAGGCTTCCGTTTAATATTCCAAGTCACGTAAGCAGATCTGTCTGTTTTGACTCCTTGCAACATCAATGAAGGCAAATATGTTGGTTTTCCAGAAAATTTTGAATCAGAAAGTTTTCCTTGTCTGGTATTCTGAACTGAACTGTGTTACACTGTTGTAAACGTTTTCCTTTTGCCTATCTTGTTTAAATAAAATCGTTAAGTTTTTATTTAAAGAAAAGAGAAGAGAAGTCTTCTGGCATCCTCAGTCAAATGGAATCTGAATTAGTGTGTTTATTTGACTTCCATTTAGAAAATGAAAGTAAGAGAGTCACCCATGCTAACAAAATGTACCGTTTAAACCTTTTCCCAATAACCCAAAGTCTGTTGAACTGCAATATTCAATTAAGTGGGGACACCCAATAATGTAAACTTTGTGTGTTTTCTATGGTGCATTGAAGAAGACAATTTACATAAGAAACCAATGAACTGGAATAGTTGTATGTATTTTAAAACATGCCGACTCAACAGTTTGCACTTCCCTTACACCGTTTGAACATGAAGGGTGGGGGGAAGCGCAGCTGTGCCTTCTCCATCCCAGTGCCAGACTCACTTGACGTAGTACTTGTGCAGCAGACTCAGGTTCTCCTGGAAAAGGCGCAGGTAGCTCTCCAGGGAGTTCTCATTGAGGGCCAGGTACAGCCATGCTCGGCCTGCAAGGGGGGGGGGGCGGAAAAGGAGATGGCTTTACGGGCACTGCTTGAGGAGTAGGCAACCTCCCACCCGCCATGGCTAAATGTCAAGAGCATCAGACTCAATACACAGGCTTTGGGTAATGCCTCCGAGATGTCGTCATGAGACAATGCTCAGCTGCTGCCAAGAGATGCCGGGAAGCCATGCACTCTGGGCCTGGCCATGCCCTGCTCCTTAACCTCAGGTTGCTTTTACACAAGGCCAAGCCCATCAAATGTCCCAGGATTAAGCCCTTTTGAAAAAGGTGCCTGCCTTAAATCAGCCCCTGCTTTAACCAGCAAAACACTATGGGATCAGAGCATCCTTGCCCCTGTTAAGGAACCTGGTTCTGTACAAAGCTGGCAGTCTGGCGAAGATCTCAGTGCAGCTCAGAAGCTTGCATGCCCTTGTGTCAGCAGAGAGGGGTCTAGGGAACACAAATTCCCCTCCCCGTCCCAACGCATTTCAGAGTCAACACAACATGGTTACAGTAGGCCTAGGGAGTGCCTGGATGGGGGACCCCTGTGAGGAGGAGGACTGTGGAACCAGCCAATGGCCTGGCAGCTGGATGATCGGATCAGTCCTTTGGATAGGAGCCCAAGGGGAGCAACAGCTTAGAACAGGATATGTGTTTCATTCATTTCAGAGAGTTTATATTCTCTCGTTCTACAGTAAAGAAAGCAACAACGGCAGTGCTCAGGGCAGATTTTAAAAACCCCCGAAACAACAGCAATACAGCATTAAAAATAATAATAAAAGACCACAGGAAAAGAGACAACAGCTAAAATAACTGGAATAGAGCCATTAAAAATCCAGAATTGTAGCCAATGCTAGCCCTACTCTGAGTAGACCTGTCAAAGTTAAGGAACATGACTACTTTAGGTTTTTAAATTTAAATGCATCTCCTCTGAGTAGGACTAGGACAATTCCTAACTGGGCAAATTAAAAGATAGCCTAAATAAAAGGGTCTTATCTGAGTGGTGGAAGGCAGGCAGAGAGGGGCCAAAGGGACCCCCTGAAGGACAGAGTTCCATAGTTTCTCTCCTGCATCCTGAGAGCTCTAGTCTTGGCAGCAGCCAGGATGCAAAGGAGTGGTTTGTCTTCAGATCCTAGGGCGCAGGTTGGGTTTAAGTTGAACCAGAAAACATGTAACACGAACTCTAGGCCACATTACATCCCGGGAAGGTGGTTGCCAGCCAGGCTCTGGCCCGCACTTACTGCGCCCCAAGTTGGTGGCCACGTGCTCCAGGACCTCAATCTGCTCAATGGCTTCTCGGCGAGTGAAATGGACCACCAGGACCCAGTAGCCCGAAGGGAGATCTTGCAGCCTGTGGAAACGGAGGAGCAAAAACAGGGTGATGGGAGGACAGCCACTGTGTCAAGGCCTCAGAGCTGTTTAACAGCACAGCCTGCAATAGGAATATTACCGTATTTATCTGTGTAGCTGGGGCCATTACACAATAATAATAATACACAAAGCAGAATAAAATACATTACACAGTTACAATAATGATTGAAACCAGGCATTCTGTCAGACAAGAGTTTGCTCCCCTGAAGAATTTTACTCATCATCCCAGCAAACTTTTCTCTTTTAAACGGGCACTCTAAAGGCGAAACAGGTCACTTTTCCTGAATTGTAAGGGGGACCTGCCGCACAGCCTGGACTTCCTTTCATTGCCTCTGAAGCCCCAGATAAAATGTTCAGGAGAGATCCTGCCCAGATCCAAAATATCTAACTCAACTTGCTCATGAATTGGCTCCAGGTCCACCTGTCACGGGGATGCGGGTGGCGCTGTGGGTTAAATCACAGAACCTAGGACTTGCCGATCAGAAGGTCGGCGGTTCGAATCTCCGCAATGGGGTGAGCTCCTGTTGCTCGGTCTCTGCTCCTGCCCACCTAGCAGTTTGAAAGCACGTCAAAGTGCAAGAAGATAAATAGGTATCGCTCCGGCGGGAAGGTAAACGGCGTTTCTGTGCGCTGCTCTGGTTTGCCAGAAGCGGCTTAGTCATGCTGGCCACATGACCTGGAAGCTGTATGCTGGCTCCCTCAGCCAAGAAAGCGAGATGAGCGCTGCAACCCCAGAGTCGGCCACAACTGGACCTAATGGTCAGGGGTCCCTTTACCTTTACCACCTGTCACCTTAGAAGAAAACCAGAGGAGCTTAGCTGCTGGATCAGGCCAAAAACCTCTCAAGACAAGCGTTCTGCCCCACAGCAGCCAATCTGGTGCCTCCAGGAGGCTCACAGGCAGCACGTGAGCACAACAGCCCCATGTCTGTTCCCCACCAGCTGGCATTCAGATGGCCTGCCATCTCTGATATTGAAGGAAGGCTATGGCTGCAGTAACTAGCAATTCCACTGATAGCCCCCCCCCCAATGAATTCCTGCCCAAGGTGGGGTCCATCACCACCTCTGGGGGCTCTGTGAGAACTCATAAGTTGCTGCTTCTTCCTGCCTGTCCTGAATCTCTCGCCATTCAGCTTCTGCGGGATCTAAAAAGATTCCCCTTGCCCACTTTCTCCACGCCTCTATCCCATCTCTCCACCTTTCCCCCTCCTTACACTAGCAAGTCCCAAACATGGCGACCTCTCTTCACAGGGGAGCTGCTCCATCGGTCATTTGGCTTTTCGTTTTCAGACCCTATCTGAGGCGTGGTGATGAGAACCGTACGCCGTACTGCGAGTAAAGTTGCACCTTAGATCTGTAGAAGCGCACTGAGATATTGGCGACTTTAATGTCTGCCTGGCAGCCTTTTCCTGTCTGAAGCTGGCAGGGCTTTTACACCTAGCCTGTTGCTTTAAGAGAAAACGCTCACCAGTTCTCTCGTAAAGTGGGCAGAACAAGGAAGGGGGGGGGGGGGACGGTAAGAGCCCTTCCCAAGTGCCACTCAAACAAGCCGGGTTCTTAATGCACCAAGTGTTCCTTCGCCTTTGCAACATTTTCAAAGAGAGGAGTGGCACTGGGGGTTGGGAATATTTTCAGCACCCAACTGGAAAGTGGTTAGGAAGGCCTGGCTGCCTTACCCATACAGCAGCGCATGGTCGAGGTGCTCGCAGAGCCTCTGCAGGACCTTGTCATGGTTCCTGATGGCTGGAGTTTCATCCTCGCAGGCGGCGAAGTAGCTTTGCAGCTAAGGGCGAGAGAAAGAGAAAAAACACGTCAGTGAATGAGTTTTGGGGGAGAGCATTCTGCCTTGTAGAATTATAGAACGGTAGAGCCGGAAGGTAGCAATGAAGGAATCGTGACACCCCTGAGGGGTCCAGGGGGCAAGCACCTAGGAGCTCAGACGCCTCTGAAGGGCTCAAAAGGCTTTTCCCAGCCCTGCCTGAAGATGCTGAAGAAGAAGAAGAAGAAGAAGAGTTTGGATTTGATATCCTGCTTTATCACTAGCCTAAGGAGTCTCAAAGCAGCTAACAATCTCCTTTCCCTTCCTCCCCCACAACAAACACTCTGTGAGGTGAGTGGGGCTGAGAGACTTCAGAGAAGTGTGACTGGCCCAAGGTCACCCAGCAGGTGCATGTGGAGGAGTGGGGAATTGAACCCGGTTCACCAGATTATGAGTCAACCGCTCTTAACCACTACACCGCACTGGCTCTGCTGACAGGGATTGAACCTGGAGCCTTCTGCTTGCAAGGCAGGCGCTCTGGCCGTGAGCTGTTTCCTGCAGGTGATAAGAGGGGTCCAGCAGTGCATCAAGTGGGGGGGGGGGCAGGGAGATATTCATTGTGGGTACCTTCCATCAGCACCACCTCTGTATGCCTGATGGGATACAGTTGTGTACGCAGACAGTTCTCCCGGCCAATCAGACGCACACAGCAAGGTGGGAGGGACATTTTCTCCCTAAGCCAGGGTTCCCAGCCTCTCCGGTTTTGGGAGGGACACCCAAGCAATGCGCTGCCTCAGCTGGATGAGGCTCCTGCGACGAGCTGATCGGATCGCAGGGAGAGCCTGAGGCAGCAGAGGCAACACCCCATAGCTCCCATCGCCCATTTTGCAATTGCTCACCCAAGGGGTGTGTCCCAAAGTGTACCTGCACAGAAGCTCTCCAGCACAGACTGCAAGGAGAGGAGGGGGGCGCAAGGAAGAGCTGCTCCTGGCTTGGAGGGGGTTGGCCTGGCCTGGCTCTGCCCCCTAGGGGCTAATGGTGGCAAGTGCAAGGGAAGCAACACGGAGGACACACAGGGAAGGGGGCTCGGCGGCAGAGCATCTGCTAAGCTTGCCAAAGGTCCCAGGCCCTGGCAGTGTCTCCCCTGCTTGAAACCCTGGGGAGCCACTGAAACTTAAGGACTGAAGTTAATCATGGTCATTAATTCCAATGGATCTACTCTGAATAAATGTTAATTGGATACAACCCGTTTTTCCCAACCATAAAGGAAATCTCAGAGTCCGACCCCACTACTGGCTCTAGGCCTGGCCCCAGCACAGCAATACCCACTGTGCCCCACTATCACACCCTTGGTGTGGATGCAGAACAGCACCCAAATGGTGTTCAAAACTAGTCATTTTGCACCTGGCTATTGGTCACTTGGGATAGTGAAGTGAAGATGCCTGGGCGCCAGGATGGTGCCTGACATCTCCAGAGGTGCATGCCTGGGAATCATTGGATCTGGACTGTTTTCACACACTAATACTCCATCCTGTAGAATTCAATCAGTTATATTCTATCTGCACAATCAGAATGGATTTTAGGAGCCAAAATGCTTTTTTCTGGAAAAGGAGCAGTGAACAATGATATAGTTAATTGTTGTCGCTTGTCTTCACCTCCTCCACCCCACTGCCCTGCTCACAGTTAAGAATATTCTTAGGTTATGAATGGTCTGTGCAACTGTCAGAGACTGCCTCCCGGTCTCAGCTCACAGAAGACCAACGCTAGCCATTAGAACTGTACAGAAGTCTTTATTGACATTTAGTTTCCATTTTCAAGCACTAGCGTGCGTCTCTACGTCTAGACCCTAGACCAGCGAAGCCTCGTCTGAGTCTCCGCCCCCTGTACACCAGCTTAAGACTCTAGCCTTACTCCACCTTCTACGTTTCTCCTTCCTCCTCTGGGTCCTACTACCCCCCTGGGTGCCTTCCTTCCTGGATGCCTCGGAAGCGGACCCTTCGGACTCCTCCCCTTCTCTCCGGCGGGCTTTGGGACCCGGCTCTCTCTCCGGACTGCCCATTGCGCCCCCCCCCCTTGTACATTTGAACTTGGCGCGCGCGCGCTGCCCCTGACCTTCCTTTTGACCGTTACCTCGCTCTCTGATGCAGGCGTGGCTAACCCTGACTCATGTCCTTCCGCTGACGGAAGGCTGCCTGCTGCCGATGTTTGGGACTCCTCCCCCTTACTGCTCTCCGGTGGGGAAGCTGGTCCCGATTTCCAGCTGCTGCTCTCTGAGTCCCCTCTGGCCCCTCCTTCCTGGGGTGTTCCCTCTGTCAACCCCCTGGCTCTGACCACTGGGGCCCCTTTCTGTGAATCCTCTGATTCACTGGAGAGACTTAGAGACCTCGGATGGCTACCCTCGCTGACTTCTCCCTCAGATTCCTCTCCCTCGGTCTCTACTTCCTCCCTTTCCTGTCCCTCTGCTCCTGAACCCCTGACATCCATCCCCCCCTCGAAGCCCCCCCTTCCCCCCTCCCCTCCTTCCGGTGCGGGTACTGGGTGCTCCGTCGTAGCGGGGGTGCTTGCAGGATACAGTTCGTCCCCCATGTACTCGTCAACGTCGCTCTCCTCTGCTTCCATCTCTCTGTCTTCGTGCTCGAACCCCACGTTGTCCCCCAACACGTCCATGTCCGTCTCGCCCCTCTCCCCCTCTTCGGGTGGTCCCATCCAAGGACCCCTCAGCCACTTCCTGCGCCACTGCTCCTCTGGTTGATCGTCCCACCAATACGAGTGGTCTGAGGCAGACCCCGGTGGCGAACCCACCTGGGAGCTGGGGACTGGTGCCTGTTCCTCGTCCGAGTCGAACCCCAGGAATGTGCTGGCTGAAAGAGTGGGTGTGAAAAGCCAGTCGTCGAAATACTCTGCTGGCATGGGCCTGTGCGGGAAGAGGGCATGAAACTCCTCTTTGAGCAGCGGTTCCTCCAAGGCATAGTCCGGTACCCAGCTGTTGGCACTGGCCGGGGTACCCTCTCTGGCTAGGAAATATTCTACTCCCTCTTCCCCCCATCTGGAGTCCAAAATCTCTGTGACCTCATTGATGTGTCCCCTCCTAGGCGACCCCCTCACTCTGGGCCCTTCTCTGCTCTGGTCTGGTGCTGTGTCTGGCTCCTGAAACCTATGAGGTGCTTTGTAGGGCGTGAGCACCGATCTATGGAACACCGGATGCATTCTGGTACCCTCCGGAAGAGCCAACCGGAAGGCCACTGGATTGACCTGCGCCTGGACTTGGTAAGGTCCTAGCTGCTTATGTCCCAGCTTCTTCTTAGCTAATGATCTGGTCGGCACTGCTTGCGCTGCTAACCAGACCCAGTCACCCACCTGTATGTCTTCCCCAACTCTTCTGTGTCTGTCGGCCTGCACCTTGTATGCGTGCTTTGCTAGTTCTAACTGCCTCCTGAGCTGTTCGTGGACCTCCTGCAACTCCGACGCTAAGGCTTCCGCTGCCTGTGGCTCCCCCTCCCCCACTCTCTCTAAACCCGGGAAGGTTCTGGGATGCCTCCCGTTGTTGGCGAAGAACGGCGTCACCCCCGTCGACACGTGCTTCGTATTGTTGTAAGCGAACTCGGCGAGCGGCAGGTAGTCCACCCATGTCGTGGGCTGCTGGTTGGCGTAGCATCTTAGGTACTGCTGCATGACGGCGTTGACCCTCTCCGCTTGTCCGTTGGTCTGTGGGTGTCTCGCCGACGCCAAATTGACTTTGACGTTCAGAATGCCCATCAGCTTCTGCCAGAAGTTCGAGATGAACTGTCGCCCCCGGTCGGAGAGAATAGACCGTGGCAGACCGTGGACCTTGAACACGTGGTCTATGAACAGTTTGGCGGTCTGCTCTGCCGTGGTTACCTTCGCACACGGAATGAAGTGTGCCATCTTAGTAAACATGTCCACCACCACTAGCACTGCTGTCTTTCCCCTCGAGCTGGGCAGATCCGTGACGAAGTCCAGGGCCACCCTCTCCCACGGTTCAGACGGTGTCTGCAGCGGTTCCAGCAGTCCCGCCGGCGGTCTGTGAACTGACTTGGCCCTTTGGCAGGTGTCACATCTCGAGACGTAATCCGCTACTTCCCCCCGCATCTTGGGCCACCAAAAGTCTCTGGCTACGAGTTCGACAGTCTTTTCTTTGCCAAAGTGCCCTGCGGTGGGAGCGTCGTGTAGCTGCTGCAGGACCCTTGCGCGGAGGTCGTCTCCCGGCACGTAGAGTGCTCCCTTGTGGAGGAGCAACCCATCGCGAATCTGGAACTCGTCGGCCCTCGCTGTGCCCCTGTGCACCTCCTCCATCTTGGCCCGTGCGAAGGGGTCTTCCCGCAGCGCGCGACGTACGGCGTCCAGGTCCACGGTTGCCGACGCGCATGCCCACGCTTCCGGTGCGAAAATGTGCTTGGCCGCCGACGGTGCCGCCTCCTCCAGGTATTGCGGCTTTCTGGACAATGCATCCGCCATCACGTTGTTGTCGCCTGGGATGTACTCTATCTTGAAGTCGAAGTCCGCGAAGAACTCTGCCCATCTAATGTGTCTCTGGTTGAGGAACCTAGCCGTGCGCCAGTACTCCAGATTCTTGTGGTCCATGTGGACCTGCACTGTATGTCTGGCTCCGATGAGGAAGTGCCTCCATGCCTTGAATGCTGCATGTATGGCTAGCAACTCCCTGTCCCAGATAGTGTAATTCTGCTCCGACTTGCTGAGCTTCCTCGAGTAGAAGGCGCACGGCCTCCAGTCCCCCTGCTGGTCTTGTTGCAACAGGACAGCTCCCACGGCTCTGTCTGAGGCGTCTGTCTCCACCCTCATGGGTCTGCTGGGATTCACATGCAGCAGCTGCTCTTCGGACGCGAAGAGACGCTTGAGTTTCTGAAAGGACTGCTCCGCTTGCTCCGTCCAGATGAATTTCTTCTTCTTGGAGCTGAGCGTGTCGGTGATGGCCGCTGTCTGCATGGCAAATCCCTTGATGAACTTGCGGTAAAAGTTGGCAAAGCCGACAAACCGCTGGACTTCCTTCCGATTGCGTGGGCTCTTCCAGTCCAAAACTGCGCGAACCTTGGCGCTGTCCATGGCGAGCCCCTTGTCCGACAACTTGTAGCCCAGGAAATCCACCTCCGTCACGTCGAACTGGCACTTCTCCAGTTTGGCGTACAGCCGGTGCTCCTTCAGTCTCTGCAGAACTTCCCTGACATCCCTCTCGTGCGCCTCTCGCGATTCTGAAAAAATCAGGATGTCGTCCAGGAAGCATACGCACTTCTTGTAAAGGAGCCCCGCCAGCACGTGATGCATAAAGGCTTGGAAAGTGTGAGAGCCATTTTGTAATCCGAAGGGCATAACTCTGTATTCGTAGGTGCCCAGTGGCGTGAACATGGCCGTCTTCCACTCGTCGCCGTCGCGCATGCGAATCAGGTTGTACGCGCCACGTAGATCCAGCTTGGTGAAAACGCGTCCTTTCCGCACCGTCGCGAGCAGGTCGTCTATCTTGGGCATGGGGAAAGCTGAGGGCTTGGTTTTCGAATTTAAGATTCTGAAGTCCACCACCAGCCTCCGTTGGGGCGTGTCCCGCTTCTTCACAAAGAATACGGGACTGCCTCCCCCTTACTGCTCTCCGGTGGGGAAGCTGGTCCCGATTTCCAGCTGCTGCTCTCTGAGTCCCCTCTGGCCCCTCCTTCCTGGGGTGTTCCCTCTGTCAACCCCCTGGCTCTGACCACTGGGGCCCCTTTCTGTGAATCCTCTGATTCACTGGAGAGACTTAGAGACCTCGGATGGCTACCCTCGCTGACTTCTCCCTCAGATTCCTCTCCCTCGGTCTCTACTTCCTCCCTTTCCTGTCCCTCTGCTCCTGAACCCCTGACAGCAACCATTAAAAAAAGAGGTTGGAACAGGCCAATATATGTGGACTGTCCCTGGATCAAATGACTTTTCTTCTTTAAGTTCTCAATGTTCTACACCTAGTTCATGGTTTCCATCTGAACTAGCCAAATGTTTAACTTAGAATTAATCACAGTCAGTCCATCATTTGAAAAATAAGACTTCAGAGCCGCCTGGCCCCAAAATGGCAACTAAACATCCTGTTTTGGTGACTAACTTTGGTTTAAGGAGCCATTTGGCACCTAGTTTATATACCTGACTTTCTCACACTGCACCCAATGGGGTAAAAACTGCATGTTCTGGTAAAAGCACCTGCTCCGGGGGGCTGAAAAATCCCAACCAGCAGGAAAGGCAGGAAGCTGGACCTCCCTCCCTGACCAGGGTGTCAATTCACGTGTCAACTGGATATCCTGCCAAGCAGTACTTGACTGATCAGGTTCTGCCCCAGCTGATGCCACCAAGCAAAGCTGACCCATAAGGTGACAGGGCAAAATTTCCTCCTGTGGGAATGCTGGTCTGGTGAGTCACAGAGCTATTTATAAACCCTTTGACAAGCAAAACAAACGGCGTCCATGTTTAAGAGACACCCATGTGATTGCCCAAGCACATTCACAGGCAGGACACACAAACAGAGAGAGCACCGTAAACAGACGCCTGGCTGAGATGTTCGGCTTGAACCCGGCTGACCATTCAGAGCTGATGAAAAATATCCCCATGACAAGAGGGTCAGTCCCAGCCTCCCCTGCCGTATGGAGTGCTGAGGGGCCAACTGCTCTGTGGAATACTTTTCATGAACACCTAGTCCCTAACTGGGGGTGGGGTGGGGCCCACAACTGCTCAGACCCGGAGGGAAGCAGGTTCTCTGCAACTTCCACACGTCACCTGGGCAGAGGGCTGGTATCTCATGCTTTGCTTGCAGAAGGCCCCAGGTAGGAGAAAAATGCCTCTCTCTGCCAGATACCCTGGAGAGCTGCTGCCAGTCAGAGCAGGCGACACTGAACTAGATGGATCAATGAATCAACCTACATAACTCAGCTTGCCATGCTCCTGCTCTGTGGGCATAGGGGGCTACATGGGATGGGGGTGATGCCCACCAGAGACCCTTTCATGGCAACTCTGAGCCAGTTTCTTCAGCGCTCGGCAGCCAGCGCTGGGCAGATTCCAAAGACTGGAACAAGTCCAGAAAGGCAGCGGCTGGTGCAGCTCATGAGCTGAGCAGGCTGAGACTGACGCAAAGCATATGACTGCTCCTTCGAGGACGGAACAACCACTTCACAAAGGACGGAGTGGGGGGTTGCAGGGAGGCCACAGATCCCCTGCCATGCGGCAAAATCCTGGAAAGCACACTAAGAGAGGGCCCTGCAGAGAGGAGGAGGAGGAGGAGGACGGTGGCCTGCTCACTGAAACCCCCCTAGAGGAAAGGGGCTCCCCGCTTAAGTGGTTGGCGGGCAGCAGCCAACTTCTGCAAACTGGCCCTTGTACTGATGTGAAACTTCTCAAGAGAGGAAGGAGGGAATGTGCTTTTGACAGCATTCTCTGCTCACGGCAACAGCTGGAGGAAACTCTGCTGATGGTAACGCGGGAGCTGGAAAGTTGCTCTTCTCCATTTCGTTCTTTCGGTGGCCATTTGGGTCCTGCTCTACAGCCTGTACCTGGGGGCCCTGTCAGAGCCAGAGCTGATCACACAGCAGCCCTCCTCGCTTTCGCTGCCTGGATGCCAACGTTTGCCCCTTCCCTGGCCACATGCCATGCCTGACTGGCCGCAGGCTGCAGGGGACAAGGAAGGAATGACAACAGCTCCCTCTCCCAACTCCCAGCCTTGGCCTCCCTCCTCCTGTGCCCAGCAACCAACACAGCCAACAGCTGCTCTGCTCCTACAAGGGGCCACTCTCAGCACCTTTCTCCTACTCCTCTGCATCACAGATCTTCCATGCACCTGCTGGTGGCTGCCCTGACACAGC